>NC_090981.1:55654897-55963417 GCF_040807025.1 Struthio camelus | reverse complement strand
CTATATGTTTTTTAATTCCAAAAACAATATAAAGTGTAATTGTCCCGTGAAAAAAAAAATTAATCAAAACAATTTAACTGAAGAAGAGAGAACTGACGCACCTTGGAGTTTCTTTTCACCTCTAGAAAAGAATTATTCTCTTTGCTTTCCTATTTCTTATTTTTTTGGTTCTTGTTAACTGATTCATTATGTTTCTCTCATGAAGAGAGAATGATGAAGATCATAATGAAGATGTGTTTGGTGAATTAAGTAACATGCATCCAGCTTCTGAATAGATAACAAGTGGAATTAATTTGAACCAGCTCTTAACTCTCTAGTACCATTGCAGCCAAATTTCCTTTTTGGGACACAGCGTGACACCACCAGCGAATCAAAAAATGACTGTGCAAAAGGCAACAGCACTGTATGTATTTTTTTTTTTTTTTGAACAGCCCAAAGCCTCAGATAGTCTCAAAATTTGTCACAGTAAAACACGCATTGCTTCTGCACAGTTTCTATGACCACCAATAGGATCCAGAGTTAGTAACAGAAAGAAAAGACACATATCTCATCTTTAATACCTGAAGATCATTTTGTAGGACTAGACTACATCACTACCAATAATCATTGTTATCTAACTTTACAGTGTTCTCTATTTTGATAACACAGTCGTAAAAACTTGCTCTACCAAAAGCTTCTGCACAGGACCCAAATGCAAATCCTGTATTTTCCACTGGATTTTTTTTTCTGTATTTTTTTCTGTATTTTGCAGAAAAAAATAAGTACTTATTTGCAGTGGAAACAAACATTTCTATCTTATTGTTAACTTCCTGAAGTCACAAGAAAAAAGAAACAGATGGACTGGAAAATATATAAAAGAATCCCTTCACATTGAAAGATACCACTAAGGAATCCTCAGTAGAGGACACTAGTGGAAGACAAGTGGAAAAAGGAAATATAAAATAGAAAAGTAACTTTCCATGCCAATTGGGCAGTGTGTGGGAAGGACCTGTTTTTGTTTTTCCATGCTTGTGATTAGAAATGTTTATTTCTTTGTTGACATTTACAAAGTTTAATATGCAAACATAAAAATCCCCCAGAAAAGTAATGGAACTAGTTTTACAATCAGATCCTTTCAGAAACAAAATGCACTGTCATCATAATCACAGGAAAAATATTTCCACTGAGTTTTCTTATCTTTTACAGTTTTTGTGTTTTTAGTGATCATAACAAATTGCAAACCGGTCATCTTGAAGTCTGAAATCTCCTACTTATCCATAAAATATATACAAAGCAGGCAACACTGAGGAAAGACTTCCTACCTCTGCTTTTTCATTAAGGCATTTGGAAGGAAATACCCAAGAATAAATTAATGTACTCAACAAAATAATATAAGCCTACCTCAGTCATGAATGACTAAGCATACTAAATGGTTCTTTCATGTTTCCTTAATCTTTGTATTTTATAGTATTTCAATAAAGAATTTTGGAGTAATTCAAAAATAGGTTAAGAAGCTCTGGGGAACAGAAAAGCGCAATATTTGTAACTGCAGCAACTTAGACGCAATGATTTTATCTTAGTCTTAATGTTCTATCTGTAGAATAATATCACCCTATTTTATGCTTTATTTAACAGGACAAATTAATATATTCATTGAACTCTTTTCAAACTTACTGAACAAACGATAGTTAGTTTTTTGTATTTAGTTCCACATCTACTTGCTCTTTTCTCCTAACAATCTTTAGGCACCGTACAGCAAAATTTACTGCAAGGTGAACATAAGCAAATGGATGCCATGCATTTCCCCAACCTGCCACACTGCACAGGATCTGACCTTAAGATTAAATATTTAATGAGTTGAATATTTTCTGTTTTTCCCAGGTTAGTTTTCTGATATTTTAAAGAGTTCACTATGCTCACATGATCAAATAAAGGCCAGGTGATGCAAGGTAAGCAACAAACATATGTGGCCAAAACTGGGGAAAAAGCAATAACACTGGGAAGTTCCTATTGCAATGGAGTTCTGTTAATTTGGTTACACCTATTTCATGGAATCATATCTTGCTTAACATATTTTAAAGAGGAAATACACTGTACATTCATTAAACATGTAACTTGTCTCAAATTTTCAGGATCTATTAACATCTGTGGGGAAAGAGGAACAAAGGACAAAGATTTGGAAGAGGTTGCCCAGAGAGGTAGTGGAGTCTCCTTCCCTGGAGATATTCAAAACCCGTCTGGATGTGATCCTGGGCAATATGCTCTAGGTGACCCTGCCTGAGCAGGGAGGTTGGACTAGATGATCTCCAGAGGTCCCTGCCAACCTCAACCATTCTGTGATTCTGTGATTTCTTGCTCAGAAAACATAAGAAAGGTGAATCTTTAGTGAAATCTACAGTGGCAAAAAGCAATACTGAAAGTACTGTAGGCAACAAGAGGTCAGCAAATCACACTCAATTTTGCAAAGTAAAATACAAGCCAGAAAGGTCAGTGTAACTTGCCCATCTTGCAACAAGGAAGTAATGTTCCTTCTTTAATAAGTTTGACTGAGATGAACTTTGAGTAGATTGTGTACTCTAAGGTATAATACTTTCACAAGGACAAATCAGGGTTCACCTCACTTAACCAGATGCTTATAGCTGGCCTTGTACCTGAGCTATCTAGGGTGTCCTATATAATCAAGGAAGAGAAACACACTCTTTTAGAATGTGACTCATTTTACCAGTTTTAGAGATATACTTTGGGACTCATCCTTAACAAATTAACAAACATGTCCAAGAAATGCCTGTTTCTACAACTGACCTAGAAGGGAGCCTAGAGTAACACAGATACAGAAATCTGTTTTGACAGATGAATCACAATCACATTAATGAGTGGGAAGGAGCTGAGAGGCAAACAACAAAAAATCAGAACAAAGAAAAGTAGTAACTCCACCTCATCATCACAGACAATTACAAACATACTGTAGGGGCATGTCTTCAGAAACTAAAGATTTCAGCCATGTCTTTCTACATTAGACTCCACTCAGCCACCTGAATGGCAGAAGAATAATAGGAGAATCCTGTTCATCTTGATGAACTTGGGACTTGGATCTAATGTGTAAGTGAGATGTGGGGTGAGAGTTTCTTTAAATAAAATAATAACGAAAGATTGAGGGTGGATGAAAATAGTATATACTGTTGCAGTAGGAAATAAATGCAAGTATTAAGGCAAAGACACTTTTTACGGTACATATGGAAGTCTTCAACCAACACAGAAGCTCAAATAATTAAAGATAATTAAAGAAATCACTGCCAGAGTCAATACTGCCTGATAAAGTCATTAAAATACCCTTCTCTCTTCCTTTTATATTAAATATAACTGTTCATTATACTCACTAGGATGTTAATATGAATATTAATGTCACTAAGATAAGAAAAATATTGTACATTTATTTGTAGAACACAACCTAAATGCTGAATTTGAAAACAATCTTATTTTTGCTGCCAATTGTTATTAATAATTTCTAGCAACTTTCATATTCTGTTCAATTTTTGCCGCTCACAGTGTCATCATTCAGCTTACAATGCATTGATGCCAGTGAAGAGGAAGTAAAGCAGTCAGAGTAAAATAAAATATCCACCTGAATTGTTCTGCAGATTTGAAAGAATTTGGTTTACGGGTTAGGTAACAAAGAAGTCCTCTTTAAACAGGATATACAAAATAAAAAATACTACCAAATGCATGAAAAGACACAAACACAGAAGAATTCAGTAGCAAAACAGGGGAACTAACGTGACTGGTTTTAAATTAGGTTAGTAATATGCATAAAAATTATACATAAAAAACATGGTGGAAGAAAAATAGTAAGTGGAATACTGCAGGTCAGAAAACAAAGCACATGGAGCAAACAGCTCTGTTTTTTCTAACAGAGGAGTAGTGTTAAATGCTAAAAAAGTTGAACTACATCAGATAAACAAGTTCACTGTTATTTATAAAGAAAACAGAATCAGTATGGGTTGAGATTCTGGGCCTAAGTAGGAAAGCATGACTTTTAGGACTATAATACTGACAGTGGGACTACGATGATGATGACTGTGACATACTAAGGGAGACAGGAAATCTGAGTGCAGAAAGCAAACAACAACAGGAGGCTATTTCCATGAAAAGTGGTTAAATTCCACAGGGGTGCATTTGCTGAGACAAAATTTTAAATACCATGCAGGATTATTTTGGTGAAGCTAGTCAGGAAATCCACAAGAGGAGAAATAACTCTTGACTACAGCCCTTGTACAATGTACAGGATTTGATTCAAAATTATATTATTAAGGAGCTAGTCTGTAAATGTGTCCATTATGCTCTTCTTTTCATGGGCAGCATGAGTAAAAAAAAAAAAGAAAAAATCAGTCTAGATTTAATTTCAAAAAAGAAAATTACATTAAAATGATGGGAGCTTGTTAAAAACAAGTGAAAAGGGAAACCAACATGCTTACCTGCTTGTAAGTGCCATGGAGCTTTTCAGTGGCACCACAAGAGAGTTTCAGAAAAAATTCAAGGAGCTTTGCTTGTAGGAGACTTATTGGAAGATCTGTTTCAAATTTAAGTGATAGTAGGAGGTTTGGAACAGATTAACAAAATGAACTGTAGCAAATTGCCAAAATTAAACGTCGTTCTGAAGGAATACACCTCCAAAGTAATCGAATTATTAATGGAGATGTGCAACCTATGTCAATTCCGCTGTTTTTCCAAGTAGTTTGCTAGTGTACATTCCTGGGTCCCCCTCCTTCTCTCCTGGGTGTAAGCTAAGTACTACTTCTGTTTCCCGCTCGTTGGCAGTCTGCCAACACCGCAAATGAATTCAGAACTGCAGAACAGAACAGCCACAGCAACAAAAATGTGAATACCAAATGCAACAAACAGTTTTATGATTCTTTTTAATTGAAAAATGATAAATCATATAATAAAAGAAATGCATAAAAAGCAGAGAATCATGAGATTTAGAAGACTCTTTATCCCACCTCACAGCTATTGCTTTTTCTGTTGCTTCAGACTAAATGAGTATCACGCCACTAACTTCACTAAAATCAACGTAACAGTGTTGCAATTCCTCTTTTGCATCAATACCAAGATTTGAATTGTATCACTCAACACTATTTCAGGGAGGGAGCCCACATAACTTCACAAGTATTTTACAGGTAACCCATAGAATGAAACACAAGGAAGTTAACAGAGATAAGGAAGATGAACAAGAGTGAAAGAAGGAAGAAGTGAGATGAGATACAGGTAGGAAACAAGATGAACTGTCAGAAAGAGAAGATCATGTGTGTGGTTACTGGATGTCCATGAAAAGAACAAAAATGGAATGCCAGCTTTCATCACTCCAACTCCAAAACTGCACATTGTGGACAGTATTCCAGGTAATAAAAATGGAGAAGGTCAATATAAAAATAATTTTTTGAGTGAAGTAGTGGGAAAAAATATGATAAATTCACTTTAACAAGAATATAGAATTATTCTTTGGAGAAGCCCACAATTAAAGAAGCAACAATAGTAAATACTAAATCTGTAACAAAAGATTATTTTATTAAACATTCCTGGTTTTCATATCTGAGAAAGGAGAATTTTCATTTAAGTATCTCTTAAAAATAGACAGGCTTTTTGAAAGTTTTCTTTAAACTCGCAAGGAGTTTAGCTCCATTGACTTAAGTGACTTATGTTGACTTAAACCAGCTGAAAATCCAGACTAACAAATTTTAAATATCCTCTGAGTATCCAGTAGGCTTTCTAATGTTTGCATTTACATAGAAATATGATACTTAATTAGGTGTAAGTGTTCTATTAGCATCTCAGAATGAACTTGGGAAGAATGGAGATGTCCAAATCCAAGAAAGTAAATGAGAAAGTCAGCAGCATACCTTTGTCTTCTAAAAAGGCTTCTCTCTCTCTCAAAGACTAGAAGAGTGATTCCTAATTTTAGCATCTTAGGCAAATGTCTGAAGTTAGGTCAGATGTCCAACTGTGATGTCCTATGCTAGAAACTAGAAATCTCTTTGTATTAACAGCCTCTGTCCTTCAGGATGGTCATCACAGTGCCTGTGAAGGTAGCCAGTGCTCTCAGGAGACCACCCAACCCCAACTACTTCTGACTGGTGGGAAATCATTGCTGTTGGAGAAATTCACCACTGGAGCAATTATATGATGTGTGAGGCTATTCATCAAGACTATTCCCAAATGGTAAACCTCTCAGATGTCCCTAATATCACCAAGAAATTCATATAACATGGCTCAGCTACAGATGGGCAAAGAATCCTATTAAATACCACAGCAGTAATAATACTCCCAGTTAGATAAAACCAATGAAATTCAATAGAGATGAAGGGATAAAACTTAAACACAACTGCAAATTCTATACTTACTGATCCTGGTATGCTCATTATTCATGTAATAGCAGAAGATCTAATTATATCCTCTCAAAAACCAAGGAGTTATGACATTTAAACAGAAGGTCCACTAGCCAGAAAAGTCTTTCCAATTCCATTTCTTCAGGTAAAATAAAAATTCAATCTGATTTTAAATAATGTTCAGTACAAATTGGTTATGCATTATTAGACTCCATAGGAATTGCAAGTTATCATTAAAGAATCCAAGCACAAAGGGAAACAAATCAATATGATCAATAAACAGTTCACCCTTCAAGAGAAAGAATCACCTAAAACTAATGAAGGGATTTCATGGGACACAGGTACCATCTAAGAGTTATAAGAATAGGAGTCAATTTTGAATACCACAGATTTACTGATCTTGAAAAACAATCTTGATAACACTTCTGTCCATTGATCGGTAAGGACTAGCAGGCCAATATGGGATTAATACCAAAATCTATTCATTAAGGCATCACACAGGATAAAGTTATTGCAGAAATGCCAATAAAAGAAAATTTAGAGACTAACCAAAGTGAATTCTTAGCTGGGATAAAATGCAATCAGAGAGATTAACACACTTGCATGGGCAAGCAGAGTTGAACACTATGGTAAAAAAAAATTGTAAAAACATAATAAAATAGATTATTTATTTTAAAAAATTCTGCAATACCTGTTGCAGAAATGCCACTGAAATTATGGTCTGTTTAAATAGAACTTTGTTAAGAGAACGTGATGCAACAGAGTTATATAGATAGGTCAAGCTGTATTGCAGACTTATGTGAAGCTCATATTGTCAGCAAAACAGGAATTGCAGACCTAACACCAGTCCTAACCAGTGAAAGCTACTGTCTTAGCCAAAAATAAACTCTGATACGTGAAAGAATTTTTAGGAAAAGTACACAGTTAAAATTGCAGAAGTAACAAGTATCGTTTGTGTCTAGTATAGTTTAAAATATATAAATATTGATATTTTTTTTCTGGATTCTGCTAAAGCTTACATATAACTATATTTTTAGAAGATTGAAAAGGTAGAGGAAGTTGAAAATTACTGGAAAAAGTTCAAGGGGATATGTAACCAACAGTTAATGAACATGTCCTGCTAAACAGTGGGAGAGCTATAAAACAAGACCCAATACCACAAGCTAAGGAATTCAACATCACTTGAAGAGAACTGCAGTCAAGGAACTCCCAACTCTTGAACGCTCCAGAATAGACTAGCCATCTGACTAAAAGGACTACTGGATGACAGCAGAACTGTTGGCCTGATCATGATTCTGGTTGTCTGGACACCATATCACAATTTTTGCAATATGGTGTTTGCAATCCAGTGTCTCTTAAAAGTTGAAAGATTTTAAAAAAGGAGGTGAAGGGAGAAGAAGAGTACCAGTTCTATCTTATTTCCAGTAGACAGGAAGATACTGGGAGAAACAAAGGACTAAGTGAGCTAACAGCAAGAACCTCCAGTTCCAACCCCACAAATCCCAGCATATGAGATATACAAGCTGTCTGCACTTTGTATCGGAGTTCTGCTCTGCATACAAGAACATGGACAGACT
Source organism: Struthio camelus (assembly GCF_040807025.1). Classification (NCBI taxonomy): domain Eukaryota; kingdom Metazoa; phylum Chordata; class Aves; order Struthioniformes; family Struthionidae; genus Struthio; species Struthio camelus. The sequence goes on along the minus strand of NC_090981.1, from coordinate 55,955,481 downwards.
TCATTTCCATTTGAAAAATCACATTAGCAAATAAAACTTTCTTGACAACTACAAAGCCAGTGAATGCATAAAGAAATAAAATGAACTACTAGTACATATACGGAGAATGCAAATGAACTATACCTATCAAAAAAAAAAAAAAAAAAAAAACCAACCCTGATCTCAACAACCAAAGTTGCTCAAAATCTTAAGTAAATGTAATAAGGCATAAGAATTAGAATGAAAGAGGGTATTATCAAATTTCATATGGATTACAGAAAATAAAGACATAAAAATGAAATAAGTATTGCCAGTATAGCTAAGAACTACATATCAAAAAAAAAAAAGGGGACTAGAACAATAGTGGAAGGAAGTTCAAACAAGAATTTCAAACATAATGCTGAAAATACAAGGAAAGTTATAGAAAAAATTACCATATAAAAGGGAGGAAAAGAAATGGATTCTGTAATCTAAAAAGATGACTATGTGGATATCCAAGACAGTGAATGATACAACGAAAATAAACTGGTCTCCTATTACTCAGAAACTGAAAACCATTGAATTTTACATTGAAAAAAGAAACATTTACAAAAACAACAGCATATTAATCTAGTGGTTCTCGTCTTGTTTGCTGTATGTCAGGAAATATAACTAACATCAATCAATATCCCAAGAGCCTTTTGCTTCTCTTTCAGATATATTCAAGGTTCTTACCACACTCACAACAGACACAATCACATCCTCTCCCTGAATCTCTATCCTGAATTTTACCTAGTTTCTCCATTCTTGTTCACACAGTATCCATGAAATATTGACTATTCAGAAGACTCCACCACCTCTTTGTGTCATTGACCTTCTCCGGGTCTCTGTTTTTCCTCTCCCTACTGTTGGTCATCTAGACTGTTCTCCTTTTATCCAGCAGCACTGAGAAGTCACTTTTACCTTTCCTTCATTTTTCTCCATCCAATTCAACAGAGCAGAGAGTCTTCACATACAAACCAAACCTCACAAGCAGCGAGCAGAAGCAGTGAAGATGAAATTTTCTCTATTAAGCTGATAATTCCCTAAATGAAATATATAGATTCTTGCCTTTTTTCTCTGAAGAACAGGGTGTCAACTACAGCCACAGGCAGACTATCAGATAAATGAACCACCGCTTTGATCCAGTAGATTTCTATGTTCTTGTTTCTGAAAGGACTTAAATACCTCTTAGGGAAGCAAAATAAAGTTCTGTGTTAGCAACCACGTGCCTGAATCTAAATCCTAAGCAACAAGCACCGAAATAATCATCTTCTTGGATGTGGGCCTGGTAATACCCGTAAAAGCAGAACTGGTAATTAAAAGGTTCTCTATGAGTTTTTTCCAGCCAAACTGAAGGTCTCTTAACAAGCTGAACATTACTATTTCCAAAAGAATGTTATATCTCTCAGTGGAAGCGTCACCAACATTTACTTGGGTTTTACCCAGACAGAAGACTGGAAATAGAGACACCAAAGAATATTAGCCAATCAGGTGAACCTTTTTTTCTCAGTTTTTTTTAATTCATAATTTGCTGGATTTGGTTCTATTGCTTCTAAAATGTTAAACAAAGACTGATGTTTTAAATAAAAGTAGGAGTGGAAAATATGCATGTTTTGCTAGGATTATTTCAATGAATAATCTAGAAAATGAGATAACCTCTATCAAGAGATCAAAAAACCCCAAAAGGTATTGAGGCTTCCCTAAACATTCTCTTTCCTAAAGTCCTTGACAACGAAGTGATATAATAAAGCAGAAAGTCCCGCATATTGTTGGCAGGTATTACATGACTGCCACAAGTTATTAAGCCAAATTACCTTGATTCTGGAATGAAAACTTCCTATTTACAGACAGTTTTCAGTTGTGAGAGCCACTCTACGCTTTTCTCCAGTGTAACAGCTACAACTTTACACCTCTTTATCTCACCAGCAGCCTTCTGGTTAAGATGTGAGAAGGCATAGGAGAAGGCACTCAGCATTTGCTACTTGAAAGCCATGTGCTCTCTCCTGGAAGAGGCACTGAGCCATATGTGCGCACCCTTAGGACAGTCCAGCTTGAAGGCTGCTTGTTGGATCAGAGTAAGCCTCAGAGCAAAATCATCTTAAATATGATTAAATACTTCTGCTGTCAAAAAATTTGCATTTAGGAAGGCTACAGACTCTAAAACACTGATAACAGTTTTACAATTAAAGTTTTGTTCTGGCTTTTTCATCCAGAAAGTAAACTAGGTTGTAAATTGAAAAGCAATATATAAACTATACACATTGATTTTAAAACAATCAGCAGATCTTTAAGCCTACTGCTGGCTATTTTTCTGTTTGTTTCCTTATTGTTGTTTAGGGAAGAGATGTGTTTTTAAAAGGTAATCATATAAATACCAGAGGAGCAAATAAAAACCATGCGGTTAAGTATGCAGAGGAATATGAAAAATATTGATGTGAACAGTTTGCATAATTTTCTACATAACAAATATCAATTTCAGGACAACAGGGTAAGCAATTTGCAAAAATCTTGAAGTATTTCTGGCTAGCTGTCAGACTAGTACTCTTGACATCTGTTAGGATTATGTATTGCTATCCACTATTGCAGTGATATAAAGATGTCTTTAGACATTTTGCACATGGATGGCTACTGTGGCTGACAGTCTTTGACTTAAAATTCATTGGTGACAGCATATTGCTAAAAAACTGCATATGTTGATTAATACACCCACCAAAAATTCCAGAGTTCATAACCTGAAAAATTCTGCCTAAGTTTGAATGTTTCACTCATCACAAACTTTTCAGAGAACGATTTCTGACTACCCTCCTGAGATGTGTAAATCAGATCAGAAGTCTAAAGCTAAGTTGGAGAGCTAAAAAAGAAAAAAAGAGAAAAAAAGGCATCCGGAGTACAGATTTGTATACCTATTTCTATGAGCAGTGCACCAAATTCAAAACATTACAATGCAGTGCAAGATTCCTATAAATGCACAGTCTCATAACAGCAACGGAATTAATTCACCATAAACTATGGGGATGTAATTTATGTGCAAAAACTTAGAAGAGAACACAGGAATAAGTTAATTTATCTTGCACATATTATACTACCTTACTGATTGCTATTGAAACTATAGGTCTCTGGCCGTTTGGAAACGGCAGCCGAAACACTCAAGGTCTTCCACAGCCTCACTTTTATGGCATTTCTGATGTGAATATCGAACATGTGTGCAACTGTGTAATAAAAAATGCAAGTATTCTAATTTGATAAACTATACTCCAATTTTACAGCACTATAAAGCTACATAAGAAAAAGGAAAAAATGTGAAGAAAGGAAAAAAGTCAAGAAGCTGACAATAAAGTTGGAAAAGTATCCAAAATAAATATTGAGCATATCAGGAACAGAAGTATAAGAAGGTACAATCATGTGATAATATGGGAGTGATATTAGAAGTAGGATAAACCCCCCTGACAATTTAAAATAAAAATTGAATATGGAAAGAAGAAATGGGAATAATTTTTTGGGAAGCACAACACATTCCCTGATCCTTTTATTTTGAATGTTCAGGAATGTTTTTCTAAATGTATTTAGACCATAAGGGACTTTTCTCAAAGGACTTAATCCACCGTTTTTGAAGCTGTTGCATGTATTCTAACATAATCGAAGGTTTAGCATCAGTACACTCTCATCTCCTACTTTCCTATTGTACATTTTATATGGTTAAGAAGATTGACGTCATATTCAGCTCACAGAAACAGCCAAGTCTTTCCTGTTCTCTTTGCTTCATTTCTTCTCCTGATGTTCTGAAATGAAATCTTATCAGGACAGTGACAACTACCTTACAAATGAAGTAATGAAAGAAAATCAATTTCAAGTTTTCTATAATGGCCTTAAACATGCAGCAAAATTTCTGAACCTCTAACTTGAATTGGAAGCATCTTATGCCTAGAATCTTTCTGTAACATAAAGGCAATGGTAAGAAAAAGCAGTTCTGGAAAGAAAAAAAACATTATTTCAAAACAGAAAGAAATGGGGACAGACTTACATTCACTGAAAAATAACGGAAATGCAAGAAAAGAAACATCAAAAACATCCAAAATCCACTGGCTTGGGCAGGTCTGGATTGAACCCCTTGTAGGACAAAAGGTAACAAGAAAGAAAATAAATCATAAAATAACCCTAGAAGCACAATCACTATGATAATCAGTTGTATCTTATTTCACAGTGCGCTTCAACCTCTCCCTTCTCTATACAAGTCGCAAGGCAGTTATCAAGATGGTACCACTATTGAAAAAGGTTCACCTGCCATTATCTGCAGATAAATTAACATTGCCATTGTTGAAAAGACAGGAATGTAACAGCACAAGAGATACTGAAAGAAGAAGAGTAAGATGGTTATCATGAATATATCCAGCTGAGCTATGAGCTAGCCCTATTTAAAACACAGGGTTATTACAAAAAGACACTTAATCACCTTTGGTGTTATGTGACTTAACGTAAAAAAGAAAAGCATAATAAACTCCAGAGATTCTGCCAAAGCATATAAAATACAGTAGTTCATTCATTGTTCTTATTATGAAACTTCAACTACAGTGGAACAATCTATTTTGCTTTAGAAACAAAAAAGAAAAATATTTTAAAGTTTAACCAAAAACAATTAACTTCTGACAGCAATTTAAACAACCTTTTCTCCTTAAATTGCCTTCCCCACTGAGGAAAAAAACTACTAAGCAATTTTCTCCCGTTACTAATTCTCAGTTCTGTTTGTATTTTGATTCTTTTAGATTTAAAATACTGGGATGAAGTAACATGTGCATGTCAGGATGTCAGTTGATTTCAGTGACATATGCATTAATTAACTCTTAGTAATGAAGAAGAATATTGTGCTTGAAACTGTTGACAACTATTCTGCATCTCAGCGCTGCATCAACATTATTTCTCATCACTGGGAAATTAATATCATTTTTTACAGAGCGGTACACTCTTATCTGAACTTTATCCTGAATAGCTATAGCTATAACAAAGCTGTATCAGAAATATTTCCAAAGTTCACTATACTTCAATTATCTCATATTTGTTTCATAGCTAAAAAAAAAGCAGGTCGTATTACTTTTCTTTTTCAAATATTGAATGTTATTTTACATCAACATTTTACTTACACAAATGGAGTCTTTTAATCCATCTAACTGCGAAATGCATTCACTTGTTTGAATAATCCAGGTCTGACAACGTATGTATGTTTTTGTCTGTGCACATCTCCCTCACTCCCGAGGGACACCTGCACTGTGAAGAACAGACGGATCTTGTTGCTCCTTGATAAGGTCACAGAGGCTTAGCTATAATATAGCTGTGCTTAATCCTCATTGGTTTTGCCTACTGAGCACAAGGCTGTTTCCTTGACAACACAACGGCAGTTGCCACAGCATCCAGGGCCACATGTGATGGCCAGGTTTAGGGTATGGCCCAGCCAAAAATCTATTATTCAATGTTATTTTCTACAAGTCACTGCAGGTTAAAAATAAAATCAGTGAAAATCTCCCATATATTCCATCTCTTAAGTTCATTCAAAGCCCTTTGATATTTGCTATTTTTACTTACAAAGATATCCCCCATATGGGCTGGATACTTCTGAAACAGGAGCCATGACAATTCTTGTTTCGGTGAGCACAGAGTCTAAGGGTATTTTTTATTCAAGGCATGTCATTTGCAGCTGATATGCAAGTAAGAATTAATCATCAACTTGTGACATAGTAAGACAGGCATAAATATGAAATGTATTTACAAATGCAGTAACAAACTTGAAAGTTGAACTATAAGTGATGACAAAGCAAACAGGCAGAGAATATTAGAGAAAATGAAAGGTTCTTTCAAAAAGCGACTGACATGCATTATAATCAGTGAACTACTTTTGAAGTTGAGAATCATGCAAGACCATGCAAAGCATACCAAATTTTTTAAAACTCACCTCATATCTTAACCAAAACAGCTAACAGAAGCATTGTCATCTAACAATATCAATATTAGGATTTGGGATCAAAATCATTTATAGGCTTTCTCTACTGAAGGGGCCAATGCATTAGGTAAAGGGACTTTCTGTTGTTTTATTACCACTGAAATAGAGAGGTTATCTGATCTCTAAGCGCGCACAGTGTGCTTATTAATTACAAGACACATTAATCTTTACTAACGTGTTTTGTAACAGAAATGTAACATTTTGCTTAATGAATTCCAAATTTTCCCAGCGCTCTTACCCACGGCTCTGTAATTCAACCAGATTTAAATATTTCCTGGAAATTTCAGGGATAAGTTGAAACTGCTAGGTATATATGCATACAGCTGCTGATAACCTTCTTGGCAATGCTATGAGAAATAGGTACTTGGCAACAGACGGAGCTTTCAAAATCAAAAGTATTAGAGGATGAAGGCAGAAAAATTCAGACTAGAAATAAAGCACAGAATGTTAACATTATGGGCAATTAGTCATCAAAATAACTGATGAAGGGTTGTGTGGAATATTCCAAGAATTTTGGATGATTTATGAGATGATACTTGCTACTTTAAAGAACAATAAATGCATGGAAACTCTATGGCCCCTACTACACAGCAGAGATGATTAGATGATCACAGCATTATAATCTGTAAGTGATTATTTGGGAAAAGAAATGTTCTAAATGAGTCAAAATATAGTCGCCTATAACACTGGCAATTTTAAAGATGCATATATTGTTGAATTTTGTAGAAATGGAGCAGACTGGCCCAGGAATCAAACATGCAAGGTACCAGTGATCAGCTAATTAGAAATACTTTGTCTCTGTGAAACGCAACAACACCTAAAACCTTTCTCCAACTGAGTTCTGAGCTTAGGAAGACATATAAAACTCGGCACTCAGAGGCTACAGCTACACTCATAAATTGTGTCCTGTACCACGCTCTGGCACTCAGGCTAACTACCATGGAACAGTACAGATGCATATTATTAAACTCTCTTATCTTCCAAAACATATTGTCTGCAAGCAAACTACCAACTGGGAATGACCAGCAGCCCGTTCAAACTGCCAAATATCGTAACTGTTTAGCAATGTGCTTGACAAAACATCTGCTCCCCTGTACGAATAATGAAATAGCACAGGCAACTGAGCTGCAGTGACACAGCAGCATTCCCCAGCACTGTTTAATTTACTAATATACACATAACCAAGAAGGTGAGACCAGGTGTGGCAAAACCATCCAACCCCTTCTGACGCTAGAGTCTGGGGGGTATCATGATCTTGCAGTCGACAATCAAAAAAGCAGTATCTTACCTTTGTGAATGCCAGCATCAACCAACTTCTTCAGAACTTGGAACTAAAATGAAACCTAGCCTCTTGCAGCCATTGGAAATAACAGAAATAGTGGGACTATGGTATCCAGTTCCATTCCAGAAGCCCCAGAATAGAATGAGTCTAACAGTATTTAAACTGAGTTACTAAGAGACAAAACAAAAATTAAAACCAGTAACTCATGATTTGCAGAATTAGAAGGCAGAAATCCTCCATTGTTTCATAAGCCACATGTCTAAATTAGGGCTCTGAGTTATAATTGGTCAGCACAGGCATCTCTAGTGAAACAAGCTAAGAAATCTGAACTAACCTTGAATATTAAGATTTCACAAGATTCCTTATTTTGAAGAGGAGGAACACTGCTAGTGTAAATCAGTTGAGCTACTGAACCTACGACATTTGACCACAAAGTATTTCAGGACAAGCTTGCAGTGAGGGTCAACCACATAGTAGCTGAGATTGTGTGACAGCTAATCTATAAAGCTGTTTGTGTGATGAGCCACAGCTACACAACACTAACTCATCATAAGCCTGAGACGTTGCAAGCTGCAATTTATTATCTACCCATTTCAACAGACTTTATACATTTCGTATCTTCTCTGGGTGCATGTGTTGCTCTGACTGTTTAGAATACTGGGACTAAATTCTAGTTTCAATTAAATCAATTGCAAATCTAAGGTGAAAGACCACCAATGGATATAGACAGGTGGGGAACTGGGAAAGAAGACAACAATCAGTATTAAGGGCAGCAATCTCAGCACAGCCTTGATCTAACCACTATGAATTTTTGTGTAGCAAGCAGAGCAAAAGTGATAGTAAGAAGCCATGGGATATAAGGGGATTACTGAATGTTTGCAGAAGTTCCTATCAAGTGGGGAAATAACATGAGAGAAAGCCCAAAAATTAGCATTTGAAAACTGAACAAGTGGATGGTAAAGGCTGGCATCATGGCTGAATGATGGGTCAAGGGGCAGGAGTTAGACTTTTGATAGAAAGAGAGGGAAGGAAGAAGGGAAGGAGCAGTGGGAGGCTTAAAGTGAAAAGCCTAGGAACTTGTGTAAAGGTGGACACAGAGGTGAGATGGTGTTCTTCACCATCTGTTCTTCAGAAAGTACAGGCAAAAAAATGAGGTGGTAAATCTAGCCAGATAGGTCATCGGACTAAATCAAAAATTATGCAGCATCACAATGCATAAGAACAGATCCTATACAAAATGACTTTGTTGGTTTAAATTTGTTCAGAAATGCTGACAGGGTAACTTTATATTGGCAGGCTTTGTCTGACCAGATGCCCCTGGCCTTCCATAATTAGCATAAAAACATAAAACTGTTGCAATTTCTTTTTCTTGTGCACACTGGCTAATTTTACAGAAACGCACTAGATGACCATATGCCTTCTAATCCAGCTTGTAGTGAGCAAATCCAGTATTAGTGCCTGTGGAATTATAAATGGCTGAAGATGACATCCAGGCTACACTCCGGTGTGATAGACGCAGTGGCAGCATTCTCTACCGGGATGAAGAAAAGAAACAGGAGACACAAGTAGGTGCAGAGGAATAGGAAGAGTTTTGTTTTCTTCTGTGTTGAACTGGAACTCCATGCAAGGTATTCAAGGAGAGGTATCTGAGTAATTTTAGCTTAAATAGGACAAGACAGTGGTAAGTAAAGAAGCAGATAATAGCTTGACCTCATCGTTCATGGGTTTTGAGATGCCCAAGCCCGAATAAGGCGAATAAGGCGTTGCAACGTTTTGGTACCTTGTGGTAAAAACACTTAAAAGAGAAGGATTTAATCTATTGCAAATACATCCGTTTGTTTCTTAGCAACACAGGTCACCAAGAATGCATCACTCCACTTACCTAATTGCTTTCCTATTGAATGTAGTTACATTTAAGTTTCCAGTTTTTCCTTTCAAAGATCTCAAGTGTGCAAGCTTGCATTACATAAAAGATCAGCTTAGCGTAACTACGAACACAAGCTCCCATGACAGTAACCTTCCAACAGAGCAATGAAGCTGAAAATTTAAAGGAAGTTGTTAAAAAAAAAAAAAAAGACAAAAAAACATGCAATGGACTGTGCTTTCCAACTGGCTGGGCAATATTTATCAATTTTGCTTTGGGAACTCAGAAAAACTATGAATTCCACTGCTTTCAGAAGAAAATGTAAAACTTATTATCAGAATAATATCTGAGACTTATTATCTGACATATTAAATAAACAAATAATATTTAAAAGTTGGGCCTTTGAAAGAACGCAGTAAGAGAGAGAATATCAATTTTGTAAGATACTAAGACAGTACAGTGATGAGCAGGGTATATTATGCCTAATAAAATAATCACAGTTATTCAAAATAATAGCATTTGGTGAATACCGTTTATGCTTTGGTCTGTTAATGTTTCCTTAGTGAGAAAAAAAACTTTAATGGCTTAATTCAGACTTTCTGTAAACTTGTGAAAACTTATTTTGAATGAAATATTGCTTGTGCGAAATCATTAACAAAGTACATATTTGCTCATTTCAGTTCTGAGAAAGCTTCTATTCATACTGGTGATTGAACCATACAAAATTCACGTTGCATATGTATGACTGAAGACAACTGAAGACAAAATATCTAAGTGTCTTTTGAAAAGGGACAGGCTGTCTAAAATATTGCTTAAAAGAATGTTCAGTCTGTAAAAACAATGAGCAACTTGGATTATCGCTGTTCCATTAAATCAGTAGTATGAAAAATTTTATACAGTTTTTTCAATAATGTTAATACATAAGCATATAGCACTAAGTAGCCATTTTAAACCTCGATGATGCACAAGCAGGGCAGAAAGTTCATGAGACTGATCTAGGAGTGACACTTTTATAAGAAATAACATTACATCCACTCAGAAAGCTAATGTTATTATACAAAAAGAGATCTGTGGGAAAGCCCCAGAGTTATTAATTTGAAATTCTGAAACAGATGACAACTGCTAACACCAATTTACTTGCATTGTGTGTTTTACATCTTCAACAGATGAAAAACTATAGTTAGGAAAGACACTTAGTTTTCATAATTACCTTAAAAAACATCAGCTGAAAAACACAGAAAAAAATTAACTACAAATGCTTAAAAAGGATAATGACTACACTGACTAATCTAATTTTTAAATTCTCCACAAAAGAATAACAACTAACGAGTAAACAATAAAGACTTCAGGTTTACTCTTTTTTCAGGCTAGCATACCTTAAGCAAGGCAAAAGCAAAAGCACAATTAAATAGATATAAGGCTTTCTGTAACAGACGGAGGAATAACAAAGAAGAAAAGATACTAATTAACTGGAAGAAGCATAAACATTCTCAGGGCTAGTTCATGTTTAAAGACAAGATTCTTCCATGGCCATTTATGTTTATGCCCAGTCTAAAAGAACCCTGATTCCCTAAGTTGTTATAATCATATTCCCTTAAGAATGAAGATACTAATGACATTAAAATATATTAATGTAACAATGCTAAACAACAAGTTACAAATAAAATAACATATTGATCACAACTGCCACTGCATTACAGTCAGGACCTGGAGTGAATGGCTTTTCTAGCATATAAGATAGTAATATACGTCCTATAAGGATGATTCACACAGAGAATTACTCTTTTTTTCTCTCCTAAGATCTCTCCATTTGATGTTTCCCTATACGCTCTGTATCTTATATGCCAAAAATCATTGGTTTTTTTTTCCCCCCCATGAGATCGCTTCTTTGACAGGGTCCACTAACGAAAAGCATGCCTCCCAAATAACTGGGACTTAAACGCTGAAGTCATAAGTCAAGAGCTCCAAAAAGAATTAAATGATTTAAAACACCATCAAGCACACAAGATTGTAAGACTTCAGCCAGTACCAGCGTTTACTCATCAAACAGGTATATATATTAAATGTTTAAAACATTGTAAAACCATTAACCAATAGTGTAAGAAAAGTGAGTAAGCAATAATAAGCAGTCTCACTTAAGTGAGCTGAAATTATTTGTGAAAGTATGACAAAACTAATAATAAATAGTTTTATCTGAAAGAGTAGTGAAGTGATGCTTCATTTTGTAATTTTTTTCAAAACTACTTTATTAAATTAACTACAGTTTTAAAATAAGATATAATTTTCATCATGACTAATAGGGAATTTAACCTAAAACATCTTTGTTCAAGTGAATCTAAACACTGAGTATACATACAAGCGCAGAAGATAGTAATTTTTTTTATCATTTACAAAGAAAAAAAAGATAAAATGATTAAGCAACTTACATCATGTCACACAAAGAGTCAGCAGCTAGGGCAGGAGCAGGACTTCACATTTCCTGTTTTAAAACTAAACTGATTCTTTCAGCTTGCAACACCTGAACAGAGAGCTAAACACATATTACAAAGAGAGGAGTGATACAAGCACTAAAATCAGAAAGAAAAATTTCCATTCCTTAGAAAGGATGTAGCTTTCATCATTACAGATTATACTTTCAACGTGGTGCTGACAGATTTTCCTTATTGTCATACTTAATGATGTCTTGTCAAGCGTTTTCAGATAATTACCGCAAGTCTAACAGCAAAATGAAAAAGCCCAAATTGCCAGCATCTTCAAGTATACCATACAAGTTTTCAAACACTGCAGCTCCAACTTCAATTTCTGTATCATAATTATCCTTCATTACTACAAAGACAAGATATGAAAGTAATTTCCACTAATCTTAATTGTTTTACAGAAGTAATTCATAGTCAACTACCTGTCTGTCTCTATATTCCTTGTTTATACTTTTCCCATATAATATTTTTTTGGACTGTATAGTTACAAGGATGTTATATAATCTGTTTATTTTCATTGAAAGAATGAATCAAAAGTTTAAGATAAGGCCAGCATGTCTACATGGAAACCTGAACCTCCGTTGTCATCTTTTGATCTCATCTTTCTCCCAATAAAATAAGTCTTCTAAAAATAGTGCTGTCATAGTCTCACACTCTTCAGTGAGGGGATGTGCCATTTATAATTTGCAAACTATTTCAGCATCCTGATAGATGAAAATCTAGAAATAAAGTCTACATGAAGTCTCATTTAGTCTGTAAAGTGTGAGATCAAATAACTATCTCCTGTTTGTATAGAATTCATCACTTTAGAAAACCCTGCTAACTGAATACAATAATTAAACAGATTTAAAACAAAACATTCTTTGTACATTAAGCATGCCTCAAAACAATGCAGCAAATCTATTAAAATGTCTTAGTAAGAAATGAGAGTTTCTACAGTACTTAATATCTTGTTGCATTTTTTTTCCTTTTGAGAATTAATAGTGCAGTTAAACAGAGAAAATTTATGTGAGAAAATTTATCCTTATAATATTTTTAGTGCTGTTAACTTAAAAGACAAATAGTTTTATCCTGAGATTATTAGTTAAGCAGTATCCAATATTTTGACTGAGGAGGTCGTTATCAGAAAAGCACAGTAATACACTGTCATAGGTATCAACCAACTTGCTTTGCCAGATGCAGCACCTGAATATACTCAAAGAATCATTAGACAAATCATTGCCAAAGTGATCAACGATGAGAGGAAGAAATAAAAGAATATATTTTATTATTCAGAAAAGTGTTTTTTTTCCTCATACTTCCTTCAATTCTAGGAATGTGAATAACTAATAGCTTGATAATTATTTGATAATCGTTAAATGAGTTTGCTGGTCAGAAGCTTTCATATTTGTTATAATGAGAATAACCAGTATCACCACGACTGAAAAATGGCTTAAAAGAATTACATTATATTCATTATATTACATTACATTATATTCCTATACATTATATACGTCCCGCTCATTTTCCAGAATTCTCAGACTCTGCCAAACCAACCTGTTAACTGCACACCACTCTATAAACTTCCCATTTTCAATATGCAATAACAGCTGTTGCGATTCACTAGCCAATCACTTCCCTCTAATAACCAATGTTCCAGTATCTTCTTATCTAGATTTTTTGTACATTTCTGTTTTCCTGTTTATTACTGCCTTCTACGTTCATAATTTTTATGTTCTTATTTCCCTTTCAGATTATTAAAAAAATCGACGTTTTCATTAACAGACTACAGTGCAATGATCTTAATGACATAACAAAACCTCCTAATAAAATGTATGTTCATGTGAGTGAAAATTAAAATAACACTAAAGAAACAGCTTTCTTCTATTTTGCTGAGAGTGTACAACTGGATTTTTCATAATCTTGCTGTTGTTTTTGACTGTAAAATTCAATTAGCCATAGATCAGAAAGACCAGAGCTAATAAATCCTCCTACAGTGCATTTATTTTTAACTTCAGTCTTCTGAACGTTATTAGATAAAAGCAGATCACATCTTCCTAAGACGACCATAAACAGATCTAGGAAGAAGATATTTACAACTGGTCAGTTACTAACTCCCCCTTTAAGAAAAAGGAGTTGGGTGGGTCTAAAGGTGGTACACACAGTGATAAGGTATACAACAAAATGACAAATGATAATACTCTCAAGGTGTGGAGAAAGTAAAGTCTTACAGGTGTTTAATTTGACTCACTCCTGTCTCAAGGATAACACTTAAAAAACAAATCTTATCACTCCCATAAGTTAACTGCAATAGATATCATAAGGAAATACATTATTTTCATGGTGTTTTTGCCTAGATTGCTGTTTCTACCTTCACAACTAATACGAGTCTGTCTCTTATTCCATTTCCTGTGTTTTTCCACTTCTCTTATTGTCTAAATCCTTTTGATCTGTCTACAAATCTCCAGCCCTCTCCTTTCCTCCAGCTTCTGTCACAGGTGGTGGTCTCTAAAATAAACCGACTCTTTAGCTCCCTTGTTGTTTCCTGTCATGGGAGCCTGACTCCCAATCCTGCCCTCCCCGTTCAATGTCTTCTTGACTGCAAAATCATCTTCCTAACTGCAAGAAGCTTTTTGTGGATAGAAGCGCTATGCTTCTAAGGGAAAGTAACTTCCCATTCAGGAGTCAGAATACCTCCCGCTTAGTACATTAATTTTAGTATGTGAAATACACACAATGTACTGCCTCAGTAGAGGTCCTTTTCACATTTTTAATTCTTACTCCTTTAACAGCAAGAAGTGAAGAAGTTCAATTTGCAGATGACCTGAGTCTTGCAAAGGTTTGCAGGAATGTCTAAGCCAACAAACAAAACTGCACTTGTAGAAGAAAGCAAAGAGGTGGCTTCCCTGTCATCAGCAGATCCAGAAGTATAGAAAACTGTGATTGATGGGGATCATTTTGCTGGAATTAGAACTGACTAAAAAAGAATGAGATTTTCAAGAAGGGGTGGATAATGAAACAGAAGAGGACACATTAATGGAAAATCCCAAAGGATAAGAAGGAACAAGCTGCTCACACAGATCGCTTCTTCATTAAGAGTATAAAACAGCATATTAGGCATTCCTAGTTGCTGCAAAGAGGATTCAATAATTTGTCCTATCACCTGAAGACTTGCAAGAACACATCTTGGCGCTTCTCCTATTCCCTTGGGAAAGGAAATTTTGACACAGGCTCCTTCAAGACTGTTCATGTTTGCTAAACCACGTCATTCTGAGGGATATTAGCCAAATTTCTTTCCTGATCACAAACTGGGAAGTCTAATGATGACCCATCTCTGTGTAATTCACCCACAGATTGGCACTATTTGCTCTCCTTTCATGACATAATTATGCAAAACATACCATCTGCAAAGATAAAGACGCACAGCTTCTCCTATTCCTGTCTCAAGGACAATATAAGCTTAAGCAACCCTGAGTTCAAGGGGCAGCAAATATTGAGAGATTTTGTGATTACATGCAAAATTTTGTCTCTCTGGTTGGTGCAGAAAACCTTTGCCGCATCTCAAGATTCACTTGCTAGCAGAGCTAGAGTTCCCTTCTCTGATCCACACATCAGCATCATCAGCCTTCTGGGGAAATGACACAGGGACTTGAAGCACATCCACCTAACCATACTTCATAGTAATTCTACTTTGCAGTCTTATGATATTAAAGGCTTCCAGACAACTTTGTTCGATAACTTGGTATATGAACAACTCATCTATGTTCGTGGCCAAAGAGCAACAAAAAAATTGCAGTTCTGTTTTCAATACCTCCTCCATAAAAGAGAGGAGGTAAATGAAAATTCCATGAAAAGCTTGTTGTTATCTCACCCCAGGTTCCTTCTAAGCTCCCTAAACGTGGGGCAATATTTATAGTTAATTTCAAAAACACTCAAAAGCTTATGTGGAATATTTCAGACAAATATTCTTGCAAAATATTGGCCAGAGAGATTGTATCTTTCAGCAACTGATGGCAAGAGTTTCGATTGCACTCAACTTCATTTAACTCATTTGTTGCAACATTTTTAAGAAAGCTGTTTGCAGATTATACATGTTGTTTTGGTTGAGATGTTGCAATTAATTTCCACTACCTTGAGCCAATATGGGCAAGCCAAATGGGTTGCTGCAAAGAGTGATGAAAAGACTAATGTCATTAACGTGGTTAGATGAAAAGCTTCACCAGATCAACAAAGAGTTCTGGAAAAGCTTATGCCAGGTGCAAAGTAAGATAAAAAGTACAGCCAAGATAAGGCAAGGTAAAAATACTTTGTAGAGATGCATGAAGTTTAATCCTTTCAAACGGCACACTGACAGAGTTGATGGAAAAGGAGCAGCTGTTTGTTTCATAAGAAAAATCTATAATTAAATGCAATTAAGGACTTAGAACTAATACGAATCAGTTCTAATATTAACTGCCACAAAGCTTTAGCCCAATTAATAACTGAAGAGCCATTGGCATCATCTAGAGAACACTACTGATATGATTAGCAAATCAATAATTTGTACTCAAACTGATGGAGAGGATTGGTTAATAACATAACTGTTCTCTGTTCCCTTTTTGGTTCTATTATTATTTCAAAAAGACTTTAAGAACAAAAAAAGAAAGAAGTGGCTTACAGAACCAAAGGGAAGGAGTCAAATCTAGACCAAAGACTATGTTATAAGTAGTAAACTATACGTGCATCCTACATACCAAAATCAATGTTGGTTTTACACACACCTATTTGGGCTTTCATTGTTTATGAACTGACTCCTCCCTGGTACATTCAGTTAATCATTCAGATGATATTCCACACAGTTTTGTAATTCTTCCAAGGTAGCTGCTCCAGAGTGCCCATACGCTGAGACGTCTCTTTAAAATTCAGCTCAAATACTTCAGGCACTGGAACTTTCACTGTGACGCTCTCCTGTTTTCCACAATGGGATGAGTCAAAGTGCACCACCATAATTCTTCTCACCAGTCTGTGCTTTATTTACACAGCCAGAACTAGTTGTTAACGCATTATATCAGTCAGAAAAAGCCAGTCTTAATTCTAGCTAGAATTTGCACCTCATCTCACATCAAAGACCACCAAGTGCTCCATAAACAAACTGGCACTTCAGGCCACTTGGACCTGACCACAGAGTATCAGTATCATCAACTACCTTGTTCATATAGGTAAAGAGCAAGGGGTAGAGCTGCAGACACAACAGAGAAGTGATGCGTCCACGTTAGCGTGCTTATGGCAGTTTGGAGAGCAGAACATTAATGAATACTGAGATGACCATGCCGCTACTCTGCTCATTTTGTTAACGGTACTGTTCCCCTAACTGGGTTATTCTTGGCAATTTCCATGAATGAAGAGTTCGAAATTGAGAGACCTGTGGCCCTCACTACGCAAACACTGGTATATTCTAAGTAGCATTAATGGATGTAAAACTGTAATGTGTTTTGGACTATCACCTCCTTCCCCCATCCCCATCATGCTTAATTATTTAAATTCTGCTTCATCAGGCTACCAAAATTAATTTTAATAAGACCTCTCCTGGAGGTATTGGTTTTAAAATAGCTTGGATTAACTGTGTTCCAGAAATGCTTATTTCTCACTGCGGAGTTAAATGAGAAGATAATCAGATATTTTGCATTTTAGACACCTAAACATTTATGCAAGATGAATCGCATATTGCTGTTCACTTGTTTAACCTGTCTTGCTGCTAATCAAATTCTTTATATTGACTTATATTGCTGTATCTGGCTATTTATCTCTACGTTCTGGAATTACAGGTAAAAGGAAATTTGACTTCCAATGACTGAAGATAGGTGGTGGTTGGCGGGGGGATACAAACTTTTTTAGTGTGCAAAAAGTTCTAATTCTTCCTGTTAAGATTACAGGAGGGAAACCTACAGGTATATTATTCCTTAGGAAGTTGGAAAAAGGCTCATTTTTGTATAGCTGCGCCTGTGGTAAGGCTTCTCTTACTTTCAGAATCATCTATCTTCAGTAAAAAACAAATCAACAGACAGCATCAAGTAATATGAACTTGGTTACTTTTCCTCACATAAACAGTATGCAAAATGTATATCTAATTTAGAATTTATGATTTCACAGCTTATTTTCAAAAATGAAATGCTTCACACTTGTTTCTGACTTAAACGGAAAAAATATCTGCAGAGTTTTGTTTTTCCTTTTGTTTTCCACTAGTTTTATGAAAGGATGGCTCAAAGTTATTTACCAAGGAAGCATGGTATGTATGTAACAACATACATTTTTCCTTCATAGCCTATGTTAGCACTGACCATACTCGGAGTTAAAAATGGAAGCAATATGCCCAAACCCATATGTATAGAAAAAGGACCAAAGTGTTTAACCAAGTAATACAAAAAAGAGTGCTATCAATACCATATTAAAAGTATAAAATAGCTGAAGTGTTAAGAACATGGAGCTTCCTTTCTTCATTCAATTTTTACATTTCTGAACTACAGCCAAAAGCAAAATATTCAGTAAACTGCAAAACCAGAATTCCAAAAGCATTTCAATTCAATCCATCCAGTTCTCTCCATTAATGTAGCTATACCATTACCTCTCTAGCATCATCTTCTTGAATTCCACATATTTTTATTTCTCGTTTGTATAACTATTTAAATTACAGTCCTAAATCACCTATCATACCAGCTTACTGACTTATTGAGTTAAAATATTTGAAAGAGAGTAGAAAATATATTTCTTTCCTAAGATTAATATAGTATTTTTAAAAGACAAACCAGAAAAACAAATAGACTTTTATGCCCATTCAAAATAGCTTTTCTCTCTCCAAAACTCTTGCTCTTTCCTCCTTTGATAGTGACTACTCAAAGTGCAGATAAGGTGAAGACATTCTTCCAGGGCAAGAAAAGTAATTGCAAGTTACATCATGTCTATTCCTTTTTCAGTTTTTCAGATGTGTCTTTTTCTCATACATTAAGCAAAAGCCATTCAAGTAGCCTGCTGGTGACACTTCTCATAACTCTAGGGTAACAGATTTATAGAAAGAGTTAGTCTCATATAGAAAGGGTAATAATACAAAGGGCAATATTATATATGTATATGCATGAGACATACAAGCTTTTTTACATGTGTATAAATATATATAGATATATCTACACATACACACGAAAATAGATTTTATTACTTTTATTCTGAAATATTTAAGACAAATTATATATATAAATAATCAAAACCTCTGAAGAAGTTAAAAATGTATCTATATCTTTCAAAAACAAAAATACAACAATGTAAATACACGTTTGCCCTAATCATCATATCCTCTGTTTCCAAATTTAGTGTTATGTTTGAAAAAGCCCATATTCATGAAGAAACCAGATAATTCACTCATGTGATGGAAAAGTAAAAAAATATATATATATAAAAATAATACAAAAAATATATCAATTCATAGCAACTTTTAGTTTGGCACTTAGCCTACAACCTTTTAAAGGAAATTCAAAAACTCAAGCTACATATGACCAAGTTGGCATTATAAGAAGAGGCAATGATACGTTAAAGGCTGTACAATATTAAAAAAAAAAAAATATATATATATATATATATATATCTTTTTGAGACTGCTCTGGGATAAATTCAAGTGAGAAATATAGATGAAATGTAAGTGGGACAGGAAGGGAGAACCTAGACTGGTAATTTCTCTAATAACTTAATTTCTTATAATAAAACATCTTATAATCTAATTTAGAAATACAGACTATTGCTTTAAAAGGCTGTAACAACAGATCCACTTTCAAAAGTGTAAGCCATTTTAATATCAAACATCCAGAAGATACACCTGGATTAAGAACAACTTAGCATTCACTATATCTAGCACAAAGGGCAAAGAAAAAGAACAATTTTGATGAAACTTAAAGATAAGGCCAAAGAAAAGGTGGTTGGGCAACATTAAGACTGGTAGAGCAGCACAGTTTAGTTAGCCAGAGATACAGTAAATGTAACCCAGCTGTGGAGAGCAGGCTGAGAATCAGCCTCAGGTTATATTAACTGACGAGCTACTGCAAATAAAACATGTTAGAGTCAAATGCCAAACTAGGAAATAAAAAATCCCCAAATCAAAGAATACCTAAAACTAGAAATTAGATTTTTAATCGTCGACTGATATATTTGCTCAAATGTCATCAGCTCCTATGTTTAAATCCTAGCATAAATGAAATTCTGAATCACGGCTTGGCAATAAATAATTACTGCCAGTAACTATAAATGAAAATATGCAATTTTCTAATCCACTTAAACATATAATTGGCCTATAAAAGCCATCAAAAGATCACATCTACCACAACTAAGATCCAGTATATTAATCATTATGTTGAATCAGACTAGTTCCTAATGACTTAGCAAGCTGCCATTTGCTCATGAGGACTAGTACTTTCTGTACTAGAATCTGAAATTTTTCCTTTAAAAAATGAGCATAAAATTAATCCACCATAAAGTGGATTAATTCACTAATAGGTCTCAAAATAGAAAAATTTTGGAATTTCATACTATACCCCCCAAATTAGAAAATAATAAAATTGAATAATAACAGAAATAAAATCATTCACAAGTATGTAGAAAATTTCCAGTATTACAATTTTACTGAAAGTAAATCTTCGAACGAACTAAAAAAAAAAACCCACCGTAGTCTAGCCAAAAATCAGAAGAAAAGATACAGTATACTCTCCTAAATTCTAGATTGCATTGCATTTCAACAACAAATTATATATACCTTTTCTGGCCAGGAGATAGAACGGTATATACAGAGGCCTTACTGGGGCATGAAAAACATAGCCAAGTTAAGCCTTTAAGTGTATGTGACTGACATATATAAAAGGTAAACTTAAGTCATCTTTCCATCAAATATTACTTGTGATGAAAACCTTTCCTAGACTTTTAGATGAATGAAATGTTAAGGAATGGTCAAGAAAATACAGCAAAATTAGCAAAATTCTCTAGCTGAGCATATAACTCCCACTTTCTTGTCTTCTCTTTTCTACTTCAAAGCACCTTCTCATCTTGCTGCTTATGAACAGATTCTGAATGAAAAGGCCAGGCCTTCTTCCATTTTGTTATTCTACTAATTTGTTCGTTCTACAGCTTCATACATGTGAATCAAGTCAAAATGGTGATTTAAAAAAACAAACAAGAAACCCCCAATTTATCTGACTCTCTTCCTCCAATTCCTTGGCCATAAAATTTTAGTAGTCATCGCTTGTTTTCTTAGGGAAAATGGCATTCTCACTCTGTAAAGTCTGACCCATAAAAACTGCTTTTATGAGAATTGCTTCAATAATGGTTGTGTAATCTCTGTCCAGAACCTGATTATTAATCATTTGATCTTACTGCTTTACATACTTAATAGCTTGAAGGTGCTGGAATATTTCCAGACGGTCAAAGTGCCTGCAATACAACAGGCACACGTTCCACACTATGCAATCAAATAAACAGTGTTTATCATCCACCAGTTGCCTATGAGAACCCTGTGATAAATGCAGATTCAGTAATCCCAACTGTTTGCTAGCAAAATTCTGTTTATCTCAACAGAATTACATGCTAGCAAAGAACGTGGTCCAATGTTATTTCCTTTGTGATACACATACCTTTAAGCTTTACACTGTATCTCTTCAGTAATGACAGTACAGAATCACCTATGGTAAGGATGATATTTCGGGGCCTTAGGTTAACCTCATCGATCACACAATTATACCTAAACATGTTTACACATAAAAGTGTGCAATTTTCTTCTTGCCTGTGTAAATCAGCAGCTTGATAGAGAGCTACTGATGATACTTGCTAGATTTCATAAGGCTAGAACAAAACTCTTTCCCTTAAACTAACACATTCTCTTACTTTTGTGGAGGTATTCTATCCATATAGATTGAGCAGTAACTTGTCAAGACATTGTCAAGATCTAAAGTAATACTCAGTGCCATGTTTCAAATAGCACTATTAAACATTACTGCAAATAATCAAACAGAAAGATTCAGTGCCAAAATAGGCTTATCTATCTTAATTTGATATTTAAATGTAATTTGATATTTAAATGGCTCAGAACGGTACTGTCAGAGAAACCTTACCCAGCTTTTTCCCACGACAACTGCAATATTTAAACTGAAATTTCCAAAACCTCGACAGCATGGTCAATGGTCCTGTTAGCTGAAACTCAAAAAAATGAAAATGATTTGTAATTCAGTAACACTAACACAGAATAAGTGCAAGTGAGGACTAGCCTGATTAAAAAAAAGGGGAGGGGGGCAAAAAAAGCACTCGAGGAGGTTAAAAACTTTAAAACTTCTAATACAAAAGATGTACCACAGAGTAAGGAGAGGCCATTATAATATGGGTTTTATACACTGTTTAAAAGAGTATAGAAGTATATTTCTTCAATGAAGAAATAAAGTGATGTAGAAAGAAGGGCAGCAGAAAAAAGCGTGATGGACGGTAAACAGGTCTGGCACAGAAGAAAATAGCAGAGAGAATTTAAGTTGGTACACTCTCTGAGTGGCCACACACACAAACCTACGGCCTTCAATATAAATTACATTAAAACTAGTTGAATAAGGAGGAAGAAATAAGGAATATACCATCAGAGGTTGGAAAAATCTGAATAAGTTTTGGTTAGGGTTTGAAATGAAATTTCGCACAGAAGTACAGCATTTAGGACTGTTTATTCATTTATTTATTTTTAGGAATTTTGCTATTTCATACATTAGAGTTTGAGCTGTAATCACATTTTTTCCCCAAACACTACTCCAGAGAGTTACAGTTACAGCACTAAATGTAAATAGGATGCATATGGAATACACACCACACGAGAATATCCAGAATATTAGGATAGATAAGCTTTCCAACAGTAGTATTGCATTATATAACATAAAGGATAATATCTACAGTACTTTTAAGAAATCCTTTACACATAAAAGGACAATGCATGCTAAAGAAGAAATTAAATACTGCAGAATTTTGCTCAGCCTCAATTATGTTTTTTACGCTTCAGTACCAAATAGGAAGTCAGAAATTGAGATAGCTCTTTCATGAAACTAGTGCAGAGGTGATTATGCAACATAATGCCAGTAAGACAGGTTTGGTATATCATTCTGACAAAGAGGATCACAGCAGCTTTCTCACCCGTGGAATTGTAATAAGATTAATTTGTGAAAAATTCATAGATGAACCACCATTAGAAGTTAGCATAAATTACTCAACGGAATGTGTAAAAGTTATTGCTAGTACACCTAAAACATCCCCTGACTCAGGACACTATGTAGCAAGTTGGTAAGGGAACTGTCAACAGATTTACAGACCAAAAAGAATTCTAAGGGAATTTCTATTAGGCATTACCCTTGCCTCTACTTTCTACTACATATATTTCTTTCTGACATAATTCATACTAGTTTGCCATGTATTTCACTGATGATGACCGAAGAGAGATTTAGTTTTGAATCAAAATGCTCATTTCCCAAGTTTTTTCTTACTTTTAAGTAACATTCATACCACTAAACTTGTTTCTTGCTGAAGTAAATTGAAATAAGCTTTTTATGTAAATTCTGTAAAAAAATTAATTGAACATCTCCATTATTTACTAACTACATCATTCATGCTTCTCTTATTTGTTCTGAATTTCCTGTAACATGTACCTTGTAAAACACGTGAGCTTTTTCTGCTTGTTAAATTTTCACACTATCCGTTTGTCTCATAAGCCACGGCTGAACAACACCTGCATACTTTGAACACTGTAAGGCATCCTGCCTAAAAATGAAAATGCAATAACAAAAATCTTTTCAGTAGGGAGGATACATCTTTATAAATGAAATACAAGCTGTGAAATAAAAATGCATTATCACATTCAGCTCAAAACTGAAGGAAAACAAATTAGCCATATTTGAAAGTGTCTGATGTATAATAAAGATGTAGGTAATAATAAATCACACCACAGAAAAAAAACAAACAGTCACAGCTACTGAAAACCTAAACCTCTGTAGGGACTACTGGTTAAGAAGCTGATACATTACATGGAGGACTGAAGTATCTAATCTTCCAAGTCAGTTGTAAATAGTAGCTTGTAAATACAGCATTTACAGGGACAATAGAAACAAATTCTCTAAATAGCAAGACAAGTCCATAAGGCAACCAATGTTAACTAAATCTATTTCACAAAAGGAAAAACTGAGCTGGAGACATCTTTAAGAAACAGCTATACTCACTCTGTACTGTTTGTACCAATCAGCTGATGGATGATAAATTAGAAAGGTGAATGTTTGAAGTTGTGTTTAATTATTCAAGTTTCAAAAATATTTATTCTTGTAATTGTATCACGAAGGCAAATAATATGATCCATTCAATGAATTACATTTTGTCCTGAATTCTAAAGGTAATGATTTTATTTTCATACAAATAAATAACTTCATGAGAAAGAACTACACTGCAGCAGTAAGAAAGGAATTGGTATTTTTGTTTATTAGCAGTTTGAAATCCTGACCTCCATGCTTGTGAAAGGCCTTTCAAAACTGTAGGACACTTTCTTAAAATATTTAAAGCATATACACGCATGTGCATGCACACCCACACATACTCATATAAATGATTACTCTCCTCTTATGAATCTTACAGTTTTTTGTAAGGTACGTAGTCAGCGGACAGGCAGATAGATCGATAGGGTTTGACTTCCCAAAGCGTCCTTGAATTTTCTCCCTGAGGTAGTCAGGGTTGGTTGCTACTGCTAAGATCCGTTCCCACTAGTACAAGGGCTTCTATGTAAACATATCAAGGCAAGGCAAACTAATTCCTGAGCTTTACATGCATGAAAATTATAATATGATCACATCTTGAAACAACTGAACCAAGATTCTTATGAATTTAACAGCTGTGCAGTTTAATTTTGTTTGCACGAATGCCTGGGTCTGTAAAAAAGTAATTGTAGTGCTGCAATATCACGTATTTGCTTTTGGTTGATGTTTGCCTTTTCCGGGCTTTCCACATCTGATTCTTCTCTCACCATGGAACAGAAACCGTTAAAGACATTCCTAAAAAGGACTGTTGAACAGACTTTCCCAAGGCAGTTAATCACAGGAAGTAGTTGCGTAATTCCAGAAACAGAATTATATGAATCTTAGGTTCCAAATATGATATTACACAGTAAATAATTAATTTTTATTGGTATATATAAGTGAGGGGAAGTTGGTGCAGAGTGAGCTGTAAAATCTGTTAAAATATTGGTACACTTATTTCTTGTTTGGAAATGAAAGCTTTTTTTCAACACTCCATCTGGCCCACTCAAGTAATACTAAGCATTAATCTGTAAGTGAAAATTTCAAACCAAAGTACAGAATTTGCTTGACTTAAAATAACTTAGTGAATAGTACATTGCACTTGCCTGTTACAGGCTTAGGGCCTTTGCTATGGCAAGTATGATAAGAAAGGAATTATACTCTCAAGGAAACCAAAAAAGTATACATAGAACTTAGACACCCCTCACTAAATGGAGGATAAGGACTATTCTGTTTCTATAAGATTCTTCAGATGTGTGCAAAATACATGGATTATGTGTCTGCAGCAGCTATGAACTTTAGGGAAAGAATTTTCTGCAGCTATCCAAAGGGAAACTGAGCAAAAGATGGAATAAGACAAAATTTTATTTACATGTTTTTTTTTTTAAATCTAAAAATCTAATCTAATGCAGGAGGAAACTTGTCACATAAAACGTGATCCCTTCCATTTTAGAATGGAAATGTGAGAAGAAATTATGTTACGATGAGCAGCAAAAATTCCATTCAAGGTTATATGAAAGCTTTGAAACCTCTTCTGAGTATAACATCAAAAATGAATGAATTCTACACGGAAACTAGTTCTTGTAATATGTAGGAAAACACTTAATATCACTAACAATATACTCTTACATCTGCTGTTGAAATAGCTGATTTGGACAGCAGAGCCTAAGGATCTACATTCAGCATTATAAACAGAACTAACAGAACAGTGAGAAGTAACATAAGAGAAAGGACAGAACTACCTTTACTATCAGAATTTATCAGTGAGAAGAAGCAAGAGAGAGCGCGGTGTGACATATCATCTCTTTCCCGTCAGTGAAGATGGATCTGTCCAAGTACATACCTAAACAGAATATCACTACTTCAAATCACTACTCCCAGGGGAGTTTTCAGAAGAGACAGGAAGAAAATGGTGCATTGTGGATTTTGTTAATGATTCAGTCTATCCGACAAATGCTCTCAGTATGCTGCTAAAAAGGAACTTGTGATTGGTAATTATTTCTTTGGAAGCATTCTTTCTGCATAAAAGGATAAGCACACAGAGAAGTAGCTGATCCTAGGGGGTGCAAGCAGCTTCTGAAACCCAATGGCAGAAAGGGTGTGCCAGATTTGGAATACAAATTGGGTAAGATAAACCAGAACTTATACCACAGGTTCAGACTAAGGCACAATGTACAATGTGAACACAGGCATAACTAGGCAAATCTTCTGATACTTGATCAAGAGCTTCCCAAGATACAATCCTCTGTCTAACATTACTTTTCTAAAAGGTGGCATATTTACCAGCTGGTTTTGTACATACTTGAGGCTCCAACCATGATTTTACTTGTTTTCCATTTTAAATCTCATTCATGCAACACTTCTCGATGATAGAAGAGGACATCCACCATCCCTTTAGGGAAGGAATTTCAAAACTGTAATTTGCAAAAACACTAAATCGTCTAGATAGGCATACGGCAAACAGCCACACGGGTTACAAACCACTTGTACAAAAGGAACAGCTGAAGGGTTTTTTGGCCTACCACTTTCCACACGACTCAAATGGCCAGAAGGTGCACACTCTTGCCATTGAACCTAAGAAAGAACTGAGACAGTTTCTATTAGCACACGAGAAAATGGGAAGAAAAGAAAATGAGTAGAGCTGATATGGTGGAAAAATGTAAATATCACACATGATTCAGAATGTCCATAAAATATGCTGAAAACAAAATATGCATACGAATGGTGCTAGGAAAGGACAGGGTAGTCGATGAAAAATTAGAAGACACATCATATGTGAAGACTTCAGGATTATGAAGAAGAAAATAAATGGAAATATAGGGGTTAGAAAAATTCTGATTATGGAAGAGAATAAAAATTAGTGGATCAGAAAGAGCTGGACATAGGAATAAACAGCAGGACAGCTGCAGAAAATCAGAGGCAGAGTAGCACAGTATCTTAAATTCTTACGACTGGGATGAATATAGAACATTCTGTGTTGCTATATGATTTGAACTGATTAATTAGTAATTGTAAGGGAGTCCTTCCCTCTCCACACAAGTCCCCAACTGCTCTAACTCCTGCTGTTTCTTTAAAATGCTAATTTGTGCCACATCTCATAATAAAGAATGAGCAGAGTATCTTGTAAGAAAATTTTGAATTAAGGACTGAAGCATGAACTGTTGGCTGCCTTATCTTCATCTTTCACTAGTGCCTCTGTTCATTCACTCTCTATTAATTTAAGCTTCCTTATGGAATTTCACTTATTTTAAGGCCAAATTCTTATTCCCATTAAAATCTTCTAGTCAGATTTCATGTAGTCAGGAGGGAAATTGTTTATGAATAACATAAAGAAATGCTTAAACAAAACTATATTTCAGTAGTTATTAAACACAAACACAACATTAGCTGTACCATTATGAACAACTCTGTTGTCCAAGAAGAAAAAATTACACATCTATTGGAATCAACCTAAGTACAAACTGATTCTGGCATAAGACCAGAGAAATTTGCCACTTGTGAAAAGAGAAGATAAATGGTATAGCAAAGAATGTTTACATGTATATATTCCTTATAAAATTAAATTATGTATATTAGTATTATAATACCATGAGTCATCATTCATTTACTATTAAAAGGAGCAACTGGGCTCTTTAGCCCATGGTCTCTCTTTTCTCTAGCTACATCAACATGAATTTTTCTTGACTATTTACATCATCGGTTTTACTCTAATTAGCTAACAACTGTGGATTAAAGCACGTTTGTGAAAGCCTAAGAACATTTCCAATATACAGTATGCTTGACCAATGTTCTCATTCAACATAATGAGAAAAAACTAATATCTAAGCCTTCAAGCACTGGCATTAGGTGCAAGGATTCTAGCCAAATTCCACATCACTTAGTTACGTTGTGGATACTTGCATTCCCTCTGCACTCCAAAACAGACACATTATTCTTCATTTTCTACCTTAGAAATAGAATTGAACAGAATTATCAGTGCACAATAGCTGTCCTATTTCTACAAGAAAAAGTAGTTGTATTTCAGTAGCAGCCAAAAGGATCCTAGTTACATTACAAGCATTCTTTAATAATGCTAGACAAAAGCTATAGTGAAGAGATAAGACAAATGGTGCCCACTTAATGAGCACTTATGGAATGATGAAGATGAAATATTAAACGAGGAGGCCTTATGACTCATTTACCAAACACTATTGAAAATACATCAGGCCATTGTATATAAATAATACATCCATAAAATGATAAAGGCACAATTTATAATTGGCTGGAAAATTCTGGTTTCAGTAACTCAATTTCTGTCTCACAGAAACACTACGCCAGAGACTAAATTCAAAAATGCACTAAAATAACCCATCTGAAGCTCCCCCTCTTTTACAACAGACCATAGAGAATTAGAAAAAATAATTCAACAACTTTCATCCACCTACAGCAACTGCATGTCCATTTTGTGCTTGTAAGGGAAATGATTACAAGGAAAAAGCGTGCGTGATTTAAGGTCTGATCATATTAAACTGTGACACTAATACATGTATGTGGATGTCGACAGTTAGCAGGAGTGATTAGAAACATCCTTTTCCAGTGTTGTGCATACTGCTTTTGAAGGTAAACAAATGGTGAGTCAGAATCTTGAGGTTCCATTCAAGCTTTGGAACAAAGATGATTTCTGTCCCCTTGATCCCTTCTGGTCTATCCCTCTTCTATAACTCTCTTCTTCTTTGCTAGCTGTCTGTGCTAGCTGCATTCTTTTATGAATATTTACTCAATTCCAGCCTCTAATTTTCAATCTTTAAGCCCAGGCCTACTGCTTTTCCCACCTACTTCTAGCCTCCCATTCTGAGATCATATTCTACCTCCCAGAATTCTCCCCTTTCTGATGGAATAAGTTTACCAAACAGATATTAAAGGAAAATTTGCCATTAAAACAGAGAAAAAACTATTAAGCTCAATGAGATGCTCAAAAATGGATGCATCAGTTCAGTGGTCTTCAACATAAAAATGCCCTTAATTCTCCATTCCTTTGTGATGCTCTCTTTTATAGACTTGCTGAAGCCTATACCTACATGCTAATCTCTAATTTCCCTAGTAATTTACTGTGTCCTTAAGACACATCCTCATTATTCAGACCAGTTTTAATAACCTTTCCGGTTTCTTTTCTTTTGCTTATGTGAATTTTCATTCTGCTAGGCAGTTTGGTTCTTTACTTCCATCGTTTACATTCCGTTGCTTTTTACTATTTTGATACTTTATATAGAAAGTGTTCCTTTGCTCTTGAAACGGTTCAGTAAAATTTCCTACCCTGAAGCCTCAGAAGCTCTTCAAAGACTTTCAGTAATGTCAGTGCTTGTATACACTTTAAAAAAAAAAAAAAAAAGAAAAAAAACCCTGCTTTAGTAAGTCTCAACGCTTGCAAACCAATCCAAACAGCAGCAATATTTCAAACCTTATTCAATAGTAACAGGCCACTATCCACTATAGACAATTCCTAACAAACATGTGACAGTAGAGACACTGAATATCTGGTTTGAAGCTGACAAATTCTTTAGACCTCTGCAAAATAAGGTTTAGATGCCTAAATGCAGTGGTGGTCTAACCTGGCTAAACTGAACCATACTGTCTTAGAGGCAACAAGTGAGTTATGGTTCTGTGGGACTGGTTAAATTATCTTCTTCCTTACGTGTTATCAGCTTGGAAAATAAACAGAACATCAGCCAGCCCTAATAACAGATTTGCTCCTCATATGGGAAGCATTTTGCCCTGTTTCACCTTTATAGACTCAGAACTTCTCTGCTGTTCCCTTGCCTTAATCTTTCCCAGTAGTCTGCTGAGCTTTATTTGAAATGCATCTACATATAGATAATTCACTTTGCAGTACAGAAAAAAAATGCACCCAGCTGCAATATTTTTCCTGAACACTGGGTACCTGGAATTTTCTAGACTCTCATACAGTCTCATCAGTTTTTGAACAGACATGACACATTTGTTTAAAACAGAGAGAGGTTACTTAGCAGTAACTGCAGTTCTTTGACACATGTTGTGTACAGGCACATTAGTATTGCAAGTGTTTGTTCTACAAGCGCTTAAAGTGAGGACTTTCTTGTAGTACTTGCAGGGTACAGTCACATCAGTTAACGCGCA
The DNA here is from genome assembly GCF_040807025.1 of Struthio camelus. Taxonomy (NCBI): domain Eukaryota; kingdom Metazoa; phylum Chordata; class Aves; order Struthioniformes; family Struthionidae; genus Struthio; species Struthio camelus. Next base: position 55,925,450 of record NC_090981.1, on the reverse strand, counting down.
CCCTTAACTGGGTACAAAAAGTCCTCGAGTCACAACCACAGGTGGCCAAGAGAATATTCTGGGAGGAGCAGCTCCAACGTTTTAGAGTCTTGAACCTTTAAAGGATTTTGATTGCCTTTTTGTGAAAAAGGCCTAAGTTTACAGATAGCTCTAAAACCTGGGTCCTTGCCCTTTTATTCTTTGTGCATACTACTGTTATGTCCATGGGATTCCAAACTAATATCCACAAAAACTGTAGGCTTGACTATGTCATAGGCTCTTCTTTGTGTTTCATACATGCAGTTTATGTCAGGGGGCTAAAAGGCATTGAAACATACTAGATAATCCATGGCACCTGAATTTCTGTCTGCGTTCAGCAGGTTACTGTTTGATGTCTTCTGTTCCTTCAACCAATATAAATACAACCTATTGACTTTCTTTCCTCTCTCAAATCAAGTCCAAAGGACGAGGCAGGAAGATAATAATAAATACAATTTTTGGTGAAAAAGTCAGATGCATTCTAAAGTCCAGTGTTAGTGTCTAAAAGTTACATTATCCAACATATAATCTCCCCTGGGAAATCAGTTTGGAATTTCCATGACTCTCCCACTGGCATCCTTAGCAGTGAAATAAGAAAGGAACAGAACACAGAATGGATAATCATCTTATTAAAAAAAAAGTTAGTGTTTGCAGGAAGGGCTGAATTAGGAGAACAGTTACCTTACTTCTTGTCTGCAAGTATCTTCTTTAAAATACTCTGAGGACTCAGCTTTCACAGCACAGAACACAGACATCTTTCCTAAGTTCTTAAATTTGGAGGAAAAAAAAAAGAAATAAAAACAGGTTACTACACTATTCTGTCACTAGTCAGAACTGCATAGAACTACATTAACTTGTTAAGAGCTAAGAGATCCTTAAGTGAAAAAGCAAATCACTACTGAATTTAAAACCACATCTCTGACAATTCATGCTCCTCTAACCAAGATTTTATTACCCGCATCTCAGCACATAGAACAATCAGTGTTATTTTAAAATAAAATTAACTGTACTAAGTATTTTTCCACTCTTGAACTAACTTTCTGTTACTTGAGTGATTCTTATGCCTCTAGTTCTACAATGGCCCTTTTGATACAAATGACTCTTGAGTTATACATTTACTCTTACAAAACTCAGCAATTTATTCGGATTTAAAGCACACCCTCCATGAAGGCACAGCAACTTATTTTGAAGACTTTTAGGGATAGAGAATCTAAAATAGTCAAGCTGTTTGTGTCAACTGTTAACCATTGTCACTTCTGAAAATTACAATTAGTTTATCGCCTGCCTGTGTATTGGAAAGGTACCTGAAAATTAATTAAATCATCTTTAGATCTTTTCTGGAAAAAGAGACTGACAAACTTAGATTTCCATGATATACAGCATATTTTCCAGATGTAATTATTTTCTGTGTAGTCTACATTTTGGTAGCACACTTTTCAAAATGGGAACACCAAAATTATGCACACTATTTCAAATGATTCATGCCAATGCCACATACAACACAACTACTTTCTTTTCCTAACTGTACGTATACACACACACACACAGACTCTGCTGAAATCACTTCCTACGAAACCCAGGGGGGAGGAGGTGGATCATCACTGCTTCACGTTTCATTCAGTAGCAGGACCCACTGGTTCCTACCTCAAAGCTCCTTCCCTCCAACCATACCGTTACGTGTTTATGCAACTAAACGTACACAAAGCTAAAGAAGTACAGAAGACGAAGACGACCTAGTAAAAACAAAAGCAAAGAAAAAACAAAAGTCAATCGATGCTTACTTCAGACCAAGCTCAGACCCCCGAGCTGGCTTATCACACGACACAAGCTGCTACACAGGCACAAGAACGCCCCTGAGTCTTCTTACGCGTACACCACTGCTGAAAAACTTACTAGTAAGTGTGTAACGTCCATTTTAACTGAAGAGAGCTTTCTGCAGCAGCTTTTGCTCTCCCTCCCCTTCATACTGTGCCAACCCCGTGATTTTTGCTGTTGTATGGACCGATGCAGAATTGCTCCGGATTAATCTCCCCTTGTGCTTTATCCTGCCGGATTATTGTCCAGCCTCTATCGTTTCCTGCTCTAGCGCATCCACGCCAGCCTTACAGCGAGTTCAGCAACGAGCAGGGCAGGGCTGCGATGGGGTAGTAGTGACTTAAACACTTTTTAAACAAGCAGCTAGACACGCGGGGAGGGCAGGCACGGAGAAGGCAGCGGCTGCACCACCAGCCGAAGCCGACAAAAACCGGCAGAAGAACATCTCTCAGGACGTTAAACGAGCGGGGCCGACAACCACCTGTGACTAGAAGGCTCCCGCTGCCGCCACAGCTACAACTCCGCTGTGCCCAGCCCTTCCCGCCTCAGCCCCGGGGAGCCCCCGACGCGCTCAACGCCAAACCGCCCCCTCGCCGAGGCGGATCCGCGCCGCCCCAACGGCTGCGGCCGCGCAGGAAGCCGGGCGGGCACGCGCACCGCAGCGCGCTCACCTTGCTTCGCCTCTCCCCGCCCCGGCCACACCCGCGATCCCGCCCCTTCCAGGGCGCATGCGCCAGCTGCCGGGAGGCTGACAGCGGTAGTGGGCGGGGACGCGCTCTGGCTCACCCCGCGCATGCGCGCGACCGGTCGTCGTGGCAACGGGACGCGGTGCCAGGCGCTCGCGAGGGCCGGGTGGGCCGTTGGCCGCCGCCGCCGCCGCCACCACCACCACCGCCGCCCTCCCACCTTCACCCCCGTCATGTCGGAGATTTTGTGCGAGTGGCTGAACGAGGTGGTGAAGCTCTCCCGGAGCGTGGGTGCGTGGGGGCCCCGCCGCGCCGGGAGCGGGGCGCGGGAGGGCGCAGCGGGCTCGCCTTTCAGCCCGGGGTGGGAAGGCGGGGGCTGCCGCCGGCTCGGGCCACCATCCCGCCGCGGGGGGCTCGGGGCTAATTCCGGCTGGTCTGCAAATGAACTCGCCCGTTTTCTCGCGTCTAGATAGATTTTTCATCTTCAAGTTCAAGATAGTGATTTTCGAGGTGAAGATAATTTTCCTCTGGGCGCAAGTGGGCTCAGGAGACGTGAGGAGCTCGGCCTTCACCTGCTAATAAGAGTCCCAGAGAATAAAAATATTTGAGTATGTTTGCAAAGCAGTGCTTTGTTTTGAATGGCAAGCCTAGTTTTGGCTTTGGAGAAGCATTCTTTCATCAAGGAGGCAGTAGCACTTTAGATCTCCTGTGTTTGTTTTGCTTATCTGCATTTTTACAGAAGATTTAGTAATTATGAAATATAGTTGTTCCCACTGTCTTAATGACAATTGTGGTGGTGTTTACTTTATAACACTGAAGGTGAAAATTAAATGACTAACTAAACCTCAGGTCGCAAAATAAGTACACTTAAAGCAAATTTCTTTGCAACTTGAAAACTCATTTCCATTATATTCGCATTCTAAAATTATTTTAAAGTATTTAGCAAAGTTTAGACTTAATTTACAAATGTCATTATAAAAATAATAATGAGTTGTATTAAGATTAATGTATGAATTCTATTAATTATCTTTTTTTTAAAAAAAATCCAAAACCAACTTAGTTCCAGGATCATTATCAGAAGAATTTTCTACTGGCTACCTCCTAGGAGAACTTCTGCATAAGTATGAGCTTCAGGATGACTTTAATCAATTTTCACAGAGCAGGTTAGTGTACATGGATAAGAAGTCTCTTACAGAAATCGGACAAAACGTTTATCGTTCAGTTAGGATTTGTTAATGCAGAGTAGGAAAGGCATCTACAGTTTTTCATGATTTGATGCAGTTACCAAAAGTCAAAAGTTAGTTGTTTTAAGTGCACTGATTAGCTTCGTGTTTCCAGAGGGTTTGATCATACGATTTCCAGAAAATTACACATTTTGATTGTAGCTAAGAAGACAGCAGCATGCTAGACCAAAGCCCAACAAGCCCTTCAGGATGTCTGCAAGACTGGAGATATTGTCACTGCCCCAATGAGGTACATGGAATGCTGAGGTCTAGTGGGGTGGTGACCATTGCGGCATCTCTAAAATGAAATTGGTGGCAATGCATTGTGAGGCTCTGTATAGGAAGACTATATAAGAATTTTGTAAGTTTACAAATAAAGCTGGTATATCCACAGTGAAGGGGGAAAAACCTGGAGAACTGAAAAATCCTCTACTGATCTGGTGACATTGGTACGTTCATGACGCACTTCGCAGCGTTCCCTGACTTATACTCCATTTTGGCAAAAGATAGTCCTTGGTGCACAATATATATCAAGCGTGCCAGGCTGTATGGCCTCTTTTTGATGTTCTCTGCACTTCTCATCTTGTATTTAAACTCCTTCATATCCAAGCCCACCCAGCTTGTAGGAGCTTGAGTACAGCTAATAGAAGCAGCCAACAGACACAGCAGTTTGCACGGTAGTTTCTGGGCTTTACTTCTAGACCTTCTAGATCTCTTGGGAACTTCTGGGATCATTGGTGGACTTCTGGGAACTCTGAGCAAATTCAGAGTTTCTGCTGCTGCTGGGAAAGGATAGCTTTAGGAGGTTTTTACCTCTAACATGCTGTAGCAACTTCTGATGATCTCTGTCAGCTATTCCTGATAAGAAGGCGCTTTGAGCTTTTGTTTCCAGCTGAATCCTGATTAGGTAAGGTCAAGCATCCTTTCAGCAGGTGCAAGGAGAGGCCTATATAACTGTTGGGCCTAGAGTGCATGTTGCTCTGCTTTGCTGGGGCAGAAGAGGATGTTTCTAGCAATTATGAAACTTATTTCTTTTCTTTCATCCCGCTACGTCTCCAGAGAGCGCTGCAAGGGAGAATCTGCTGGCTTGTTGTTAGGGATGCTGTATTTGTTGTTGATTGTGATCATTTGTTTTTCCTCAGCTCTCTTTCTGCCCCTTCTTCTTGGAAAGTGGGGAGGCTATTGAAAATGTTTTTAGGGAATCTCAGTGAAATCAAAAAGGACAGTGATTAGTGGCAGATGCTTGTGGAAGAATATGTATATAGCGATGCTTCCAAGAGTGCCTTCTCTCCTTCTGGCTATGTACTTCTAAGCCAAAGTTAATATTTTCATATTTAATAGTCCTATTTTTAATTCCAGAACACTGTACTATCTACCATGTATAGTAACCTGCAGAAAAATCTTGTCTCAAGATAATTGAGTCATATGAAATATTATTTTTTTATGCTTTGAATCTGCCACATGATAGTTTGAGTTGATAACCCCTTGCTCTTATGTTATGAGGAACAGCTGAATAACACTTTGCTGTTCATTGTTTCTGTGTCATTCATGATTTATTAAAATTTTCTTGTATCCCTCCTCAAATATCTGAAATACATTTGGACTGTGCATTTGGGAAGGCATAAGGCATTGTTTCTCTTACGGAGGATGTTCTGTGCTTTTCATCATTCCTTGTTGCTTTTCTTCTGGGGGCAGGGAGGGGAGGGTTTTTCTCTTAGACTGCATCTTGTTATGGTGAGAGAGACAGACAGACAGATAGGATATGCTGTTCTTTACTATGCTACACTATGAATTCATAAAGGCATGGTGATGTCTTCTGTTTTCTCAATTATTTCCTTTAGTAATTACTGGTATTGTTTGATCTTTTGGCCACTATTGAGAATTGAGGCAATGTTTCCTCAACTCCAGTATCTTGTTCCTGAATATTAAAAGCAGTTATTGCTGTGTAATAGTCACTATATGGTGTTTTTGGAGTTATTCCTGGAAGAACCTGTGCTTGTCTAATCTTACTTAATGTCTATAAAATAATACTTTAAAATTTGTGATGTGCTATTAAGGAAAAGTATATTATACATGGATCATTTGGTAAACTGATGTCTCTTTAATGTTGCCCAGGGCAAGATCATACCTCTTGGAGTGAGGGGGTAAAATGTAGATTTTCTTTATAGAAAGGGCAGCTGTAATCTGGAAGGCACTAACTGAAAAGGAAGAGGGGATATCCTGAACAGCCGGTCAAGCTCTACCTAAGCATATTAGCTGCTTATGTTTCACAGTCCTTGGACGCATAAACAAGGGAATAATAATCGAGGAAGTGATATTACCTTTTTAAAAAGATTGTTACTAGAAAACTTATTCCTGTTCCACTGTCCATATTTGAAAAATGAAATATTGGTGTTTTTTCTAAACTCTGAGAATGATCTTGAAATGAGATTTAGAACATTATGAGGCAGGTTCAATAAACTCAATCTGATTTGATTGCAGAATAAAAAGTTAAGAGGTGATATCATCACAGCTTCTAAATCTGTGCAAGATGATTTCTGACAACAGGGATCACCTTAAACTTGAATCAAAGGCTGAAAAAATGTTGTGTAAAATGATGTAAGCTGCATTTAAGTAAAATGTAAAAATAAGGCTTGGACTGTTACAGTGAGAATAATGAGCTACTAGAATGTTTCATCTAGGAGTAAAGTGAGTTCTGAGTTACAAGATCTTAAGTTAAAATTGGGCATTTTTTTAGAATTATGCTATAGCTCAGATGATTTCAAAGCTTGTTCATTCCTGTAAAGAAACTATTGTGAAGTCAGATGTTAGAGTATATATGGAAAGCATGATGTTCTGACTCAGGCAGAAGTTATGGATTTGTTGGATGAAATGTAATAATGTGTTAATCATAACGTAAGAATAACTTATTCTTTTGGGGCCTATATATCTACTGACCTAGAGTATTTCCACAGAAAAATCCACATATCAAGTGAAGCATTAATTTACATTGACTATTTCAGTTTTGAATCATAGCCTGCTTTGTTGTCAACATCTACTATGACTGAATTTCTTTTTATTGGGGGGAAAAAATATGATGAGGTTTTGTGAGGGTTAGTATGCTAGATAGTCTCTTTTTAAAATTTCCTATATTTTGGCTGATAAGAGCTCAGTTGGGTTGATTCAGAAACTTTGGTCTGATTCATATTTTTAGTGGATGGTATACTCTTACTTTTAGCTGTACTTGGAGGCTACCTTTTGCTATCAGATGCACTGTTTGTGTGTATGCATCAAGATATATAATATATAATCCAATCTGACCTCTTTTTTTTCTTAAAAGTTTGTCTTAGTAGACAAACCAGTTACATGTGCTACTGTATACAACCGAAGTCAAAGGGTGTATCACATCACTTGAAGAAAATCCCTCCCCCCATCACCACTTGTCTTGTTGTGAGATGAATGTCTTGACCATGCTTCTTGCAGAAAATTGGGCTTGAATATGTTTGTTTTGTTTTTTAATCATATAGGGTTGCAAATGCAAAACTTAACAATTTTTCTCGCCTGGAGCCAACACTTCAACTCCTTGGTGTACAATTTAATGAGAATGTGGCCCAAGACATCATGACAGGGCAGCATGGGGCTGCAACAAAGCTTTTATATCAATTGTATATTGCTTTAGAAAAAAAGAGGAAGGCAAAGCTCACTGGAGTAGCCATGGAAGCTATGAGACCTGCAGCACCTGCAAAGCTCAAGTCTATTGAAAGTGTTTTATATAGAGAGGTAATGAAGTGTTTCTATTTTATGTAAATATATATATATAGAAAGAAAGGTATCTGCTCTTAAGCAGTTTGCATGCCTCCCCTCCACACACTTTTTTTTTTTTAATCTTCTGTTCTAAACACAATACCTATATGGAAAAGATGCAGTCTTTTACTATATGTTGGAGATGAACACAGAGGTTATATGGCTTATCTGTGACGCACGAGGATAATGAGTATCTGTCTTTCGTATTCTTTTGCTTTGGCTCATTCTGTGTTACCTACTCTGTTTGTAAGCTTCCTCCAGCTTTACAATGTGTAGCAAGAACAGCTAGTAGTTGCTCAGCAGCTGCTGTTTTACTCCTTTAATCAGTACAGATTGCAGATTGCATTGCAATCTAGGTAATGAGCTAGGTAAATAAGTTTCCTGTAGGGGAAACAGACTAGTCTGCATTGAGCTTTGTGCCCAGTGGTTTGATTCCCCCAGTGGTTTGATTCCTTCTATTACATATCTCTCCATATCTTTACATTATGCTGCAGCCTGCAACATAGGCATATAAAGCAAAGAGCGGAAAAAAATGAAGATGATATCTATGTATGTTAAGAACATTCTTCTTGTCTTCAATGATAATGTTCAGCATGTATAGATCGTAATTTGTTATCCAGGTGAGCGTTCTTTACAAAGCTATACATCATGAAACAAACTCAGCTAGGTGAAGTTTCTCATTTTTTCTGGTACTCATCCTGGCATATAGTCTACAAACAAAGTTTATTAACACGTGCAGGAGCAGGACGAATCAGTCAAAACAACCCTTTATGCATCTATGGATAGCTTAAAGCAGTTGGAGCAATTGACAATAACTCCTGTCAATAGATGCGTTCCGAATGCCATTTGAATCACAGAATAGCTGAGGTTGGAAGAGACCTCTGGAGCTCATTAGTCCGGCCCCCCTTGTCAAAGCAGGGTAAACTAGGGGAGATTGTTCAGGACCTTGTCCAGTCTGATTTTTGAATATTTTTACAGATGGAGATTGCAGCTGCTCTCCACAAACTGTTTATTCACCCTCACAGTGAAAAAGCTTTTTTCTTATATTCAAGATAAATCTCCTGTATTTGAATTTGACATTGTTTAACTTGAATTCTGCACGTTGATTTCAATAGAACTGATCCTTTTTTCTGAAAATTATTCCACCCTGTTTAGGTGTTATTCTATGTACATTAACACAGAAAAACAGTTTCAAATGTCTATTACAAAATTATCTTATTTAAATATAATGTTTCTTAGTGTTTCTGACTCTTGATTGTCTTAACATTTAATTTTAGCGTCTGAAAAATTTAATGCCACGTCAGACTGACTTGCAGCTGCAGCAGGTTTCAGAGCGTTTTGAAATGAAATCTAAGGCAATAGAAAATAAAATAGCTCGTATGCATATTGCAGAACAACAGAAAGCTCAAAAGCTCCAAGAGGAACAGAGAGCCCAAGACATTGAAAAGGTGACCTTTTACTCTCTATAAAGAGACTTCTGAAGAAGTATGTTCTTAAGTTCAGTTACATAATAACTTACAGCCAGTGTGAGTGCTTGTTAACTCTGTGCTACACAATCACATGTTTATAGAAAAACAAAAAAGAATACTCTTGGCAAGCATTAAGGTATATAGTGTACATAAGACACTTTAAAACAATATTTAAAAATCACATCCTTGACTTTAAGTGTTTGCATATTGTCATGCATGAAAACCCTTGATAGATTTGAAGACAAATTGCACTTTCATAACTGTGTGTGGTTTAGTGTTCTTGTGAAGGAGGTTTGTGACGTTCTTCATTTGTGAAGAAAAGATGAAGCATTGCTCAGACTGAAGAAAAGGGGTACCTACAGTAGCTCTGTGTAGTTGCTCTGATAAAGTTAAAGAGGAACTAATTTCTCAGAATGAGGTAACACACATCCAAAATACAGCCCTGTATTTTTTTATGTACATGAGCTGGCCACTTAGCCAAAGGGTGCTGAATTATGATGAAAATGAAGTTGACCAATTTGAGTAACATTTTGGATAGCTAATTAAGGGGAACGATTTATAGGCTAAAGAATATTGCTGCTGTTAAGCTTTTCTTATAGCCGCTGTAAGAACAAGAATAAATAAAATGTACCTTTGTGTGCCTAGAGAAGAAAATATAAGCAATATCCAAAACACTTTCAAAATATTTTTAAATCTATTCCACAAATTATATATTTATTTATTTTTTAGTTTTCTTTGACTCTTTGTAGAAAAGCCTTTTTTTCTACTCAACTCCACCCTTTAGCTACATATATATATATATCTAGTGCAGTGTCACTTAATGGTGTCATTTAGATGTCTACTACTTCTTAATCATCTGAAACTCAACGTTCAGCAGCAGCATTGCCTAATGTTGTGCCTGTTCCTGAGTTTCTGTGTTGACTTGTGACCTGAAATAGCTACCAGACTAGAGCTAGCATTTAATACAATCCCTTAAATGCATCCTGGGCATAGAGGACAAACTGGTTTTTCACTACAGATCTGATTCTATTGCACTGCACTATTTATTAATGCAGACGTAGCCTATATAGAGGCACCGTTTTCTGATATTGACACTTGAAAAATATGTCTTCATCCTCAAATATTGAGAACATGTGGTAGCATATTGCAGAGCTGTCAAATTACTCAGAACATAGAGTAATAGTTTAATTTAAAATATATTTTACAACTTCAATTCCTTGATATAAAAATATTAATTTATATGTATAGTGACTGAGAATATTCTTAGGATAAGATTTAACTGCGGACAAAACATAAAGGATTCTTTGCTTTCATGGTATTTTAATGATCCACTTTTAAAAAATGTCATTTGCTCATGCCTCAAGTTTGATTTGTTCTTTTACTTTCTTCTTAGAAGGTTTTTTTTTCCTTATCAATTAATTACATTTACTCCTATAGAGAAATTGGTAGTGTATTAGAGTAATATTATTTTGTTTCAACTCAAGTATCTGAACACATGATGTTAAATATTCAGCATCGCATAGGAAGAAGGAGACAAAATGAAATAATGGCTAGAATTCAAGCAGCTGTTATACAGATTCCAAAGCCACCACCAAACCACACAATAAAAGCTATTGAAGCCAAAAAATTGTTAAAGAAGAAAAAAGAAGCAGAGGTAACTGTCATCTGTGTTCTTTTAATGTTAATTATGTGAACTTATGTGAAAACATATAGTGTGCTGGGAGCTTTTACAGTTAAAAATATTGAGCATGCACCAACCAGAAGTGCCTGAAATAACTATTGAAATTATATAGTGGACTCAAGCAGTGAAAACTGGGCAAAATGTCAATAAACTGCAGTGTAATTCTGCATTTATTACATACAGAAAATTTTCTTTGAGGTAAGAGAAAGTTCTTAATAAATAATGTAGGATTGGATACTAATTTAATTGCTGATAATATTTTAGCTTCTAGTCTACTGACTAGAATACATCAGGAATCAAAGCATTAATTTTCCCTTGTCATTTGTGAATGATGTACTTTTGCACAATAATGTATGAGCTCTTCTGCAGCATACTTTAAAAAGGTCTGCTATATCAAAAATATTACTGAGATTTGAAATTGGTCATTGTCCCTGGTCAGATCAAGAGATGGTGGCAATGTATCAATCCGAAAAATATATTCTATGTTATTTAGTGCTGAGGAGTACTTGGAGGATAACCTTACAGATTTTAGATCATGCTGTCATTAGGGCTCCAAATATTACCAGTTTTTAGCACTGTACAACCCAATCAGATGCATTCCACATAGCGTGTAGGATGGTAACTGCCCGAGTAATTATCACTGTAATTATCAAGCTACTAAATCTAAAGCAGAACATGGCCTAGAATATTTTGTTTCAGAATTCCTCAATGATAGGAATTGAATAAACCACTAGAGTCCCATATACAATCAAAATCATCCTGCAGAACAGACACCTGCAAAAAGTTAGGATTTTCTGTCTGGTAAATGTAGTTATAGCTAGAAAAAGGGGGAAATGCAAGGAAATGAAAGGCAAGAGAAGAAAAGAATCTCACCTTTTGTCCTGGTGTATAATATATATTTTAATATATTTTCAGTGCAGCCTTTTCTGTTGCACTAACATGGCATAAAAATCTTTACCTAATACTTACTCTGTAAATAGATAGTTGAACCTGTTTATGATATTTTGTGCAGGGAAAAGAAACATTAAATTTTGTATTATTTCTTCAGGACACATACAAGGAAATTAAAAAGTTTGAGAAGTCTATGACAGAAAATACCACAGCAGTACTCAGGAGCCAAGTCACTGACAGGTAATATTTGGATATTAGATTGTTAAGCTTAGACAGGATCCTATCCCAGCTGCCCACTGTGTATGTACTATATATACTACTTGGAGAAAATGTGATGTCTTGCTGAGCTTAAACTCTGATTCCCCTTTGAGCGATTTTCTGTATGCCCACTTGCACTGCAAGTATTCCAGCTCCAGCAGTGTTACAGTTTCTCTATCTTATCTGTAATTGTAGCAGGGATGGCTAAACCACCTTGCTCTCCTTTTTGCCGCACATGCAGCAATAAAGGAAACAAAGCTCATCTCTTCTTCCCAGTTCATTTCAGACATTGGATTTGTAAGGTCATTTGACCTGCTGAGGGAGGAGAGTGGTTGTGGATGTGTATACAGAGTAACACATTTCAGATAGAAGTAAGGGCAACCTGTCTTTCTCCTTTGAGTGATGTTGCCTGTATGTTGATTCATTTGTGGATACTTACAAGTAATAGCCGTTCTGCCCCCTTTAGTGATGTGTTTATCATATTCAGGAGACATGGCACCTGTAGCATACTCTTATGGATACTTCTGCAAGAAAAAACCTCCGATTAATAACTTGGCAAAAGTGTGCTCTGAGAGAATGGGCATTTTGAAGAGTAACGTATCTTTCTTTGATATTCTGCAAGCCATCCTAATTTTCTGCTTCTACAGAGTTCTGTTTCTGTGATATTAAATATTGACAACTGAAATGATTGACAGTTGGCTCCAGGCAGTACTGGGGACCTCCTCAGGACTAAATGGTGATTATGGGGCACACGGACATCAAGAACATAGCCACAGTATCCACAAAGAGTGCTGGCCAATGTAATTCCACTATATATTTGTCAAACTTACATATCATTACATCTGTATGAAAACACCTCTAAGAACTATCATTTCTGTAAAGTGAGTGAGTGTTCTGTTGTTATTTAATCTTTTTGGCCAGTGATATAGAAAAATCATTGCAAACACAGAGGTCGCGTACAACAACCCTAGAAACTACAGCACAGACTACTGAACTGTTAAATATTTATTCAGATGATGAATATATTAGGAAAATCCAAAAACGTTTGGAGGAAGATACATTTGCTAGAGAGCAACGAGAAAAGAGACGGCGAAAAATGCTAATGGAACAGTTAATAGCACATGAAGCACAAGAGGTAAGAAAATGTATGCTGACATACAAAGCCCGTGCACAAGTAGTAATCTAAATATTTACTTACAATGATTAAACAACATGGTTTTTGGAGGGTGGAATAAAATTTGAAGGGGGAAAAGGAAAGCATATACACTTTATCTCTGAAAACTGCTTTTATGCTAGCCGTTGTATTTCCTTGAAAAATACGGTTGTCCATTATTTCTTGCCACCTTAGTGTTATACTTCATCCTTATAAATAATAAAGGTTCACTTAAAGGCAGCAGAGCTAACATGTTTAAAATCAGCTGAAGACCTGCCTTCTAATTTTCCCTAAAAGTATAAAAAAAAATTAACTTTAAACTATTGAAATGTATACTTGATCTGAAGAAGGTACTACTTAAATATTATTAAATGTGATATTAAACTGTATTTGCAAATGGGTAACATAGTGTTAGATGTAGATTAGATGAATTCTGAAATGGTTTGTGCAGAGTGGTATGAAGAAGCAAAATCCTTCCTATTGCAGGTGGGAGCTTTGGTTTTTGATGTGTTATGGGATAGAAGATGTATCCTGGGAGCATGGCTCTGTTGTGTCCAAAAATTGATGTTACAAATTATTACATTTCAATTCTGTCTTGTCTTGAAAAGCATAAGGCTTTTGAGATTCCTCCTGAGACACTCCTTATTCACAAGCACTGACTTCACACCTCTTTCTCTCTGTAGTGCTAATGGCATTAAACAGAACCTTTCTTGGTTTCTGTGATTTCTCAGTATCTTTTATCTTAGTGTGACATTGTGGGTCCTTAGCTTAGATCAGATGCACTGATCCCAGTACAGTTGATTGCTGTCTCCCCTGCTGTCCCTGGCACTTAAAATGTGTTGCATCTCTAACAGAAAAGTATAAAATTGAAATTATATAACATATTTTTAAAGCATTGGCATGTGTTGTCCAGAGAGGTTTTTGAAGTTGTTAAGAACAAATTGCAAGTTTGTTGGGGTAGGGCACATAGGAACTAGATCAGTGTTTCTCCCAGACCTGTATTATATGAAAAAGTAAGAACAGCTGTAGTAGCTCAGACCAAGACTCCCATCTATCCAAAACCTCCTTGAGTGAGGGCTTGGAGACAGAGTACCTGGATAATGTGCTTGTTGATATGCACAGACCATGAAGAAGTTCGACCGCCCAGTTGTGTGAAAACCATGCACTTCAGCATTTTCTCTTTCCCTGCCATCAGCTGTTGCAGCCCCAGCAGCCTGGACTGGTAGTTCAGAGAGCCATGGCTATCAGCATCAGCACCCATGGGTGCACCTTTAAGTAAGCCAAGCCAGCCAGTGCTGTCCGGGAGGCAGGCAGCCACTGTGCCTACAGTTGTAGTATGGACCTTGCCGGTTTGAGATGAAGGAGATGCTGGGATGTGCTACCAATGAGACCGGCTCGAGTGAGGCTCCAAAGAAAAGCGAATATAACAACAGGGTCCCTCACCTCCTGTGAAAACTTTCAGCATTGATATAGGGAAAATAAAAGCCACAAGCTGCAGGGACTGGAAGAAAAGACAAGTAATCAGTTGACTGGAACAGTAGCTTGACCAGATCAGAGAATCTATTTGGTGCTAAATGCTTCTGAATTAGCTGGGGAACACATGGCCAGTTGGAATTCTGTGAGAGTTTAGAAACTAGATGTTGCTTGAGTTAGAGAAGTGAGAATTAAATGGAGATGCTTTCTTTTTTCAAAACAGATTAAAAGTACACAAAGTAGCTGAAAATTAGTTTCTCCCTCCATTGAAGCAGAAAAGATTTGTTAGATGAAATTGTGGCTTTCTTGTTAGTCAAGGGACAAACTTTTACCCACACTGTATAAAACTTAGACACAGGCTGTGGAATCATCTACACAGTCAGTTCAGATGGACTCCATCCCTTCAGAGTGCTTTTCTGTGTCTCATGTCCACGCATGGCACACTGCAGACTGTAGTACAAGTCAGGGCCTGAGAGCAAAAATGCTTTAAAATAACGTGCCACTCCTCTCTCCGGAGCATAGGGTGATGCCAGTCAGATTTGCACAGGCAGCAGTTGGAAGCATTTGACAGTAACGCGATTTAATCCTAGCTGAATCTTTGATCTGCACTGTTTTGACAAACTATTTTTAATAAGTACTTGTTATTTTTAAACACTCTGTTTAGATTTTATCTCTTTGAATTTAAGAAGACATGAGGAAGTTACTGTCAGCAGTATACTGTGAAGATAGATATGGGAGGGGAAATTAATTGTTATTACTACGTTATTGCCTGCCACCCAAATAGATTTTTATATGCTAAGCTATAAGTTTTGGTCATACGTCTTATGACTATACAACAGGACAGCATTGCTCCATTGATATTTAAATTAAACAAGGAAATAGAAATCCAGGCATACCTATGATATATGTACATCATGAAACATAAACATGACAATAATGTTTGGCCACTGGATGCCACTGTTGTCTCAGATAGGTAAACTGAAAAAAATGTGTATTGTACTTTCTCAATACTAATTTTTAAATGATTACTAAGATGTCTCATTTATGATGTTTATGACTTCTTCAGGCACTGCACAATCCTTTGAGAAGGAGAAGTTAATGTAAGGTGATACGTCAAAAAATGAAGCTATCATTTTTATCATATCTCTTAGTAGGCCCAGAAGGTTCCAAACTCTAATCAGCCTACAGAAGTTTCAGTACTTTGACCATTTCTGTTTGTATGAAATACTACTACCAATGCTCCCTCCTCCACCCAATAGGCACCCATTTTTAAATGAGGAATTTGCTGTTCTGAATCCTAATTTATCTATTGTGCAGCTCTGAGTTAATTGTCTGTTCAGATATTCCTGTTCCTCAAAAATTTCCTGCTGGCTCTTTTTAGGCCTCCTCAGTATGTCAAAATATTTAATTATCCAGATCCCCTCCCAATCAATCAAAGTAAATATCTCCCTTCAGTGCTCTGAATTGCTTTACAGGACCATCTTCCTATCTCCTTTATAAAGAACGTGTTCACCTAAATGAGGTGCTTTCAATTCTCACTGGGCCATCTACTTTATGCCATACAGTTGATGGTTTAAGTATGACAGATGACCAATTTGTTAAGGAGACTCTTTTGATCCTCTTTAAATTAGAATTTAAAGATCCATCTTCCTCTAGTGGCATATTGCTTGCTGTACTAATCCCTGAATGGGGATGAGCAGGTGAAACTAAGGAAAACAATGAAGGTTATTTACTTATAGTAGGAAGCAAAGTCTGTGCATTTTCTATTCTTCTTTGAAATCTTTATGAAATACTGAGTCCAAAAAGGTGGCAGTAGATAGAACTGAGGCAGCAACAGGCATCATGTCTCCTCCTATTGCCTTGACTTCATGAATGTAAAGGACAAACAGATAGATTAATTCTTCAGTAGGTCCTGCTATTAGAAAATGTTATCGCCTGAACTATATCACATGAATGGCATATAGCAGGAATATCAAAATATAAAGAAGCTCCTAGATTTTACACATTCCTAGCACAGCACCATATCTTGGGTGTGCTTGATCTCCATCATATGCAGCTGATTAGGTAAATGACCAGCTGCATCATGCATCCAGAATCATAGAGTTGGAGGGAGGCACAGAGCAAATATATGGCTTTCAGCAAGGCCCCACATTTAAACGAGCACTGTGGAAAGGTGTAGGTTCCTCAGTGCCATCTTGCACTGTCACAAGATACAGTGTTGGGAAAGAGGAGTGCAAAGCACAGATGCTCACCTTTTGACTAAAAAGAATAAATGAAAATGTGGAGGTATGTTTATACCACTTAGTCTTTTCAGGTCACCAGTATTTATTTGGAATGTACTTTATTCCTAGAAGTTGTAAAGGCAAAAGAACTTAAAAATGTGGAAAGAGTTTTGTGTGAGAGATACTGACTTATCTCCCTAACACCAACATTAAAGATCTAAATTTATTAGAAGCTGTCATTCATATTATGGCAATTAAAATAGCCATATTTTGCTGCTTTGTGTCAGAAGGCTATTACAGATATCTCGGTTGTGTTATTTGGCACTGGCACACAGTTAGAGCTCTTTTTAAGAGTTAATTGTTTCTTTCACAATAATATGTAATAAAGCTTAAGTTTTCACTTATAGGTAAATTTACAAAATATGTTCTGCCCTCTCTCAGTCATAGATAGATGAATGAACCAGATTAAAAGATAATATAAAGAAGTGATGCTTTGTTTTGTTTTGTTTTTTCTTTCAAACTAATACTCACAGTGCTTTACCCTTGTCCGCTGTTCTTAGGAGAAGGAATTTCAACTCTTCAAATTAGTTCCTAATGTAGATATTTAAATTTTATATTTCATAGCGGTTTTTCCATATCTGGAACAAATGTCTAGGGAAGCAGAAATGTCCTTTAAAAATCTGCTGTAGGAATGATGTTTGGCAGTGGGGCTTCAATGGCAAGCTGATGCTTTCACTCAGAAATCAGAAGCAGTTCTGGACCACAAAAGAAATGGAAGAAACCTTAGGTTAAACTTTAAAGTTTACATTAGATAGCCAAGAACAGAGGAAAAGAATAAGGAACGTATGAAAGAGGTAGAGCAATGAGGAGATACTATTATGACTTGTCAAGTACTTTGAAAAGTAACAGTCTACAGCCTTCAAAGTGTCCGTCCGCATTGACCACACTTCAAGCAAATGGTTAAAAATGACTTTCATATCAGGTATGGGGTTCCATATGTCATAGCATATCCCAGTGAGAACACTGAAATGTAAAGCTGCAAGTCTTGTATTTTCCTCTGTTCTGAGTGCTCACCAATATCCCCAGTCTCCAGAATGAAGGAGAAAATTACCTAAATCCCAAGAAAGATGGAAAAAAATCAAATCTGTAGAAGAATAGACTGAACAAGGATCCAACAGAGTACAGCTGAGAATGGGGATTGGCAGAGAGCAGGGATGGGTAAGGGAAAATATGACTGGTTATTGATTCAAGGAAGGGATATGTTTTTACATCCCGATGAGATTATTTGAAATACGGTACAGTTTCTTCGCACATAGGATTTATCAAGTTAAAATCAAGTTAATCTGAACAAATGCATTTTTACTGAGTACGTCAATTAAGACACATAGAATTCACTATAGTTTTACATTTCTTGTATAGTTTACAGAAGTGACAGTCCTCATACATAGAAATGGGTTTTCAGATTAATGGATCAAATATGCAAGTAAATGCTGTTCTCCATTCATATATCTCATATGAGGTAATTATTAGTTTTCTATGAAATAGTTTATAAGCTGTATTTAATACTAATAACTTTTTATCCTTTAGGAGGCTTACCGGGAGGAGCAACTTATTTACAGACTAATGAGACAATCTCAGCAGGAGCGGAGAATTGCTGTTCAACTCATGCATGTTCGACATGAAAAAGAGGTGTTACGGCAAAACAGAATTTTCAGAGAAAAACAATATGAAGAAAGAAGACTGAAAGAGTTCCAGGAAGCTCTTGACAGAGAAGCGGTAAAACATTATTTACTCCCTGAGTTGAGGACTGTTGCAGTACCTACCTGTTATAAAATGCTCTGTGGAATTTATATTGTCAATTGTTAAAACATAGGTTTTTTCCTAGGGACAGAGTGATCTAACAATGAACATATTGCTTTTAACTGTAAGGTTCAAAGTTACAGCTAAGTTAATAAATGATGAAACTGAGCAGCTTAACATCTAATTTTGATCTTTTCTTCCAAATTAATTTAACTTTTTGTGGAAACGTTTCTGTATGCTGAGATTAAAAGGCAAAGTCCTCCTGAGAAAAAATGTCAGGAGAAAATGACAGAATACCTAATCTTAAGAATCATGTCTTTCATTTCCTTTAGATGTAACCTGTTAATATCCATTCTTGACAAATTCTGGTCATAAGGAGTTTCACTCCTGAGTGCTAATTTCTACCTAGGAGCTACGGAGGCTGATTAATAAACTGAAAGAATTCATAATCCTGTGGCAAACTGCCAAGTTCTATACCCACAACAGGCTATACTGCTACGGTGGCTGTCTTTGCTCCTGCCAGATAAAATTAACAGCTCCACATCCTTCAGCCCAGCTGGAGTTCTATGTAATCAGCAGCTATAGCTATTGGTTACAACATATCTTCCAAATATGCTTTCTGGCCAAAAGGAGCACGGCATGACAGATAACTATCTTCCATGCCCAGAAGTCTTTCTCAAAGATCAGATGGCATCAGTCATCTTAAATTATTTGCAGATCAGAATCTGACATGTTAAATTGCTTGTCACGTACTCTAAATGAGGATCCTGTCATAGATATCAATAGAGCCAAGTCTTTACCCAATGCATCCGTATGGCTGTTCCTCAGGAATAGTAAACAGGATCATTTCATGTTTCTCTGTCCTCCAACCACTGAATACATTCTTAATCTGTTTGCCATGAAAGAAGTAATATATTTCTCCTTTATTTCTTTATATAATACCAGTTAGAAAAGAAACTGGAACTTACAGAATGAATAGAAATGTTTAGATTTCTCTGTGTGTTAATCTGTCTGCTGGTTATCTAACTCTGGTGAGATGAAATGTATAACTGTTTTCACTTCTTGACTTAAATGAGCAAATTCATTTTCTTGTCCTGGATTGTACATTTCTACACTTTCATTTTCTTTGCAATCTCAAGTTTACTCTTTGAAAAAATTCTAGGCTCTTGCCAAACAAGAAAAGATTGATTATGAGGAGCAAATTATCCAAGAAAGAGAACGTCATGAGAAAATTGCTGCTGGAAGAGCTCAGGCTCGTTATAAAAAGCATTATTCTATCTGTTGGGAAGTGATCGACCAAATTGTTGATTTGTCAACAAAAGTAGGAGAATATCGAATGCTGACCAACAAGTAAGTTTGGTAGATGTTAGGCGAAACTAAGAGGCAAAGAGAAAGAAAAAATTTAGAAGTACCTGAAAGAGAAAACGTTGATGTAGAAAACATTTCATTAGGTATTGAAATGTTTTGGATTCTTACTGCTGTCTCATCCTTCATTTGCCTCCTTTATCTCCTTTTTCTCCTTATCTGTCAAAAAACTTTTGAGAAATTATTATAATAATGAGTAAATATACAGTTATTACACCAACCATGTTTGCATGTATTTTCACAAATATCTCTTATAATCAGTATCCCCTCTCGTGCAAATTTTGAACCCAATTTTAACCTAATATGAGCAATAGATACCAGTTTCATACATGCCCAGTTTTGTTCGCATAGGTGGTCAGGCAGAGTTTCTCTGTTAATACCTCCAGTGAAGGAAAATTATGCACATGATTTCATTCCTTAAAAGACATCAAAGAATTCACATGGGAAAAAGCCTTCACATAAACTGCTGTCAGTGGAAAAGATTTATTATTCAGACTATTTTAAGTACCAGTAACATCTCATGTGGATTCTCAGATATCTTACAGGAAAACTTCAATTACTTAGTGTGGAAAAATCATGATATTGCATACCTATGAGGACTCACTGATATGTAATACCATGAACCAAGGCTACTGCCTTAGTATAATTTCTTGATAACTCAGCTAACTTGAGTCTTTAGGAAACCAAGTTTCACTGGTTCTGCTACTTGTGGAACTACTGACTTCCTTTTATGTGAAGAAATTGCTTAGCATAAAAGCTGAAAACTGAGTGGTGCTCATCTCATTCTAGGCTGCTCCACAAGCTGAATGTTTCTGCTGTGTAATATACGCAGCCTGAAAGGATTTCCTAGGAGAGCCCAGACAGGTTAATATATCTTAAGGGTAGCAACTCTGCCTAAAATCCCCAGAGTACAACATGCTGTGATTCCTTCCTCAGACATGCCCCATTGCATCAGAATTTCTGGTCTGAAACGGGCAGCAACCTCTATGCACCTGTGCTGCAGGAGCATTTCCACAACCACAGAGTGGGGCTTTTGGGGTCTCCGTTGCTGCTGTTCTTTCATAAAGTATTCAATGATTAGACTATGGGGTCTTTGTTACCTTTTATTGTAATTGTATGTTAAAAGAATAAAGTTTTAAATTACATAAATTTAGACCTAGTAGCTACCTGATAAAATAGGCTAGACGCTGTTTAGTGGTGATTTCCTTGTTTAACACAGACATGGTTCCAGTATAAGCTAGTGTCACATTTGCTTGCACTGAGTGGTGCGTGATTTATATGCGTGTTTCAAAGATATTTCAAACATTTGTATCAAGATTGTATCAGCATTCACTGCTACTGCAGGTATGCTTTGTCAGTTTTTCCATGCATTTCATTGTGTGAGATGCATACAATGTGTATTTCATATTTTTCAAAACAGCACATGTAGAGCTGATTTCAAGCATAACACTCAACTATCTACGATCATTACTTGAAGAAAGAAAACCCAAATTGATGTAACCTTAAAAAATAGTAGAACTCTTCTCAGTTGTGAACATTTGTCAAATTTAAGCTGCTTGTATTTATCTGGTTTATTTAGCAGCCATAGAATTCTAAGATGTGACATGTCAGTGTCCTGTTTGCCTTTAGCAATAAAAATAATTTAGTTACTGTATGTAGTTTATCGTGTTTCATATGAATACTTTTTCTTTCTAAAAGAAAAAAATGAGCTGAATTATTCATAAAACTGTGAATTAATTTTAGCTTCTAGGAAAAAACTGTACACATTTTTAGTGAGGGAGGCCTTTCCCCACAAAAGAGAATATTTTGGAGCAGGGAAAGATAACTATAGCAAAACTGTTAATGCACAGCTCTGCCAACCAGATGCTGTATGATGACAGATTTGTGAAGATACTGATGCTTACAAGTCTCTACTGCTGCCGTATAAGAAGTCAAGGACACTGACTACCACCGTTTCCCCTCTAAAAAGCTATAATCATTATGGAAAGCATGATAAAATATATTTAGTTTATCATATGCTTATTTCAGGGCTATAACTGTTGTAAATTCAGGTCCAGTATTCTCAGATACTAACTTATTTAATTTTGTTTTCAAACTCATTGTTTGTTTTTTCTTCTGCAGCAAAATTCCTTTCAAACTGATGTGTGATTGGAAAGAATTTTTTTTAAACGGAAAACCAATATATGAACAAGCTTCAATTCAGCCTATGCCAAATGAACCAAGCCCAGAACAACTTGTAGAGCTGGATAAAATGAATCTGTTAGATGAGAAAGATTATGGTGAATACAAGGTACATCACATTGACATAACATAATGGAAGAAAATACATCTTCATTTTTCATAGTCGTAAACATTTTGTTGTGATGTTACAATACATTTTGTTCTTTTAATAGTTTATGATACCAGGATTTGACATACATTTTCATGTCAGTACATGAGGTTCTATATGAAATACATATGGTTATATTTTCTGTCAGCAGCATTGCAGAGTCTGTGCAATTTTGAAACACGTTTTTAATTTCATGTTTGTATATAAGACTGACTATATTTCTCTCCTGAGTTCGTAGGACTAGCATGTAAATTGCAATGCAAATATTTTTAGATGACTGGAATTTTAAAGTGTAGTTAGTGCTATCACATTTGTAAGTGTAGCAGGAAGTAGCCAGTAAAGGAAAGTAAAAATGAATACGCTATGTATGTGTTACAAATCTGATATTTTTCTTGATTTTCAGCAATTTTGAATTAAAGCTTTCTAATAGAATCTGTCGATTTGGATTATACATTTGTTTTAAGATTATAATACTTTTTGAAAGTTAAGAATGGCTGATATTTTTGTTAACCTTTTGTTAGAATCCAAGTAACTTATTTTCAGTGTGCCTTAATAGTTTTCTGCAACTTTACAATATATTATGTAGTTTTACAAGTGAAAATTGAAGGATGGATGTTCCCTTGTTAGAATAAAAAAATATTCTATATTTTCCAAATTACAGCATTACTGATGGTTTTCTTTGAAAAAAATGTCTATTATGTTTTCAGTGTTTCAGATAATCTGTTTAACTATACTATGGCAAAATCATTGCAAATAATCTGTCTGTCTTTGACTTGTTTGGGAAATGATGACCACAATATATGTGCTTTTACCCACATCCTGAGCCAATTGGTACATTTTCTTTTGCAGTGAGTATAAACTTTTGTTAGGAGTTTCTGTGGTGAATGCCTGACAGCTCAATTGACTTTGGTTTCAGTCTTAACATTTGTTTTTCTCAATAAAGTTAATTACAAGATCTTTATTCAGACCGTATCAACTCATATGATGAATTTCCAGATCACTCTCTTTAGATGAACAAAAGCAAATATGAAAGACAGACAGGGAGAAAACAGTCACTGTGGAACACTAGTGAAAAAATCAAGTTTTTCAGTAATATGATTGTTTATATTATAAAGTCTGCATAGTCTTCTCTAGATGTAAAAGGGCACTAAAGGTGCCAAGCGTTTAACTTATGACACCTTTAAAGCCTCTCTTCCAGTACCAATCTGTGTCAAATGCACAGTCATATAATTAATTTTTTCCAGATGATGTTAGTTTTATCCCTTTCTTAATCAGTATTCATCAAAAGCTGATATGACGTGCAAAACTGTTGACACCAATTTATACCTATGCCACCTGAAAAGCTAAGTGAACAGCTAATGCTTTTAAAGTGTTGCTTCTATATGTAGGTGTACTGGCTGGGCATTCTGATAAAGTTCATGCTGATGTTCTTAACCCTGGAAAACAGAGTTCAGAGCACGCAATTTGGCATCTCTCAAGAACGCTAAGCTTACATGAAGAATACTGACTAAAGGAAACGTATTTAATAAAATACAAGAACAAAATGAAGTGCTATCAGTCTATTGCACATTCCACATTAGACTGAGCATGGAAATATTTGGAAACTACCACATCATCATGTGGTAGCTGTGGCTAATCACTTAATGAATTAATGAAATCACCCAGAGCAAGCATAGCAATAGGCAGTGCACAAAATATGAAGTAATTTCCAGTTGAGATTCGGTGTTGACCAGGAGTTGTATAACTCTAGCCTGGATATCTGAAAACTTGTTTCTGACAGATGAGGTAGCTCAAGAGAGATATAGTAAGCTTCTGATTTAAAAGACCAGAAATTTGAAAGGTGAGTACTCGGAGTGGAGAACCCATCCCGTTTGTAATTCACTTTTACTGCGTTTCTAATAGAATTCAAAACAGCTGGTCTCATATGTTTCTCATATGTCTCTTCTCATATGTTTAAAGAAGGAGGTTTAAATAGGACAAAGATTTAGTTTTTTTAAGTGTATCTTTTCCATTACATATTAAGAAGTACTTCTCTCAGATATATTAGACAGAGGATACTGTGCAGATTGTTTAGTTTATATTGATTAAAGATAGGTAACATTTTCATTTATAGTGGTCATAAGTTACATAGTGTTACTCTGACTAATGCACATATATTCAAAGTAAAGACTGATCACATTCTGTTAGTGGAATGTATGCTATGGCAATATGTCATTTATAATAATGTCAGAAAAAAATTGTATATTCTACCTGGAGTGTAAACTTAAAACATTGTCTTTCAGTCGTACTTAGAAAGGAACTGGATGCTGCTGCTGATAGTAATGAAGTATCTAATTTATAAAATCATAAAAAATATTAGGTTGAAAGGGACAGGAAGGTCACTTAGTTCAGCTTCTTTGCTCAACCTCTTTGCTCAAAGCAGAGATAACTTTGGAGTTGGATCAAGTTGTTCAGAGCCTTGTCTAGTAACTTTTGAATATTTCCAAGGATGGAGACTCCACAGCCTCTCAAGGCAACCTGTTCTCGTGCGTAACCACCCTCATTGTGCACTTTTTTTCCCTCAGATCTAGTTGGAGTTTCCCTTGCTGAAACATTTTAACTTTGCTTCTCATCCCTTCATTGTGCACCTCCAAATGAGGTGACAAGCCAGAGTCTAATCAGGGATATTACTAGCCCATGTGTCTTTCAAACAGCTGTTTACTAGCCTGCCATCAAACAGTGAATAAAACAAAGCTAGTATTATTCTGGCTTACTAAAATATCCTCTTTTAGTTTCTCATAGAAGCAACTGCGCATATACTTTTCCACGCTTTACTGCTATTATGAGATACATTACTGGTATCAGGTAGATTATAGCAGCAAAACCACAATTTTCTGTTTATTTATTCTGACTACATCCTTCTATTCTCGTCTTTCACCTAATGCAATCGTCAGTAAGAGTAATTTTACTAGCAAAACCTCATTAGGTTGTATTCTGGTAACTCACACCACTGAGCAATTTGTGTTGATCTCAGTGTAGATATACATGAGGTTTCCAGACAGAATTTCCCTCCCATGAAAACTCCTGAAATTATATATTTTTTTGGTTATTAAGTGCATATTAAAAAGACATATTTATCTGAAATCTTTATTCACAAAACTTTTAGAAATTTATATGTGATACTAGGAATTAATGTTGTCCAGTTCTTAGAACAGTGGATGTTGGGATAGTGTACTTCTATTCAAAAAATTTGCTCTGATTTGTTCTGTGGTATTGGTGAAATGACTTTTTGTGTTTATGGAATTAAAAAAAGATGCAAGAGTACTTGTCTCCTTCAGGTAGGTATTAGTGAATATTAATTAATGTTTAATGAATATGACATTACTATAGCATTTAACAAAGCTTTGGTATAAAAATATTTTATTATTTTGTTTTAATCAAATTTGGTTGTTGGATATATGTTTATAAATAATTAAATATATCTAAATAGATGAAAGACAAGGCATACTGACAAATTATTTGGTAATTTGTCATTTATACAGAGCATGACAGGGGAATGGTGTCCACCTGAAGAGAATGGTGAAAACAAACCTCCTCTTAATAATAACGTACTGGGTCATGTGCTTCGTAGATTGATGGAGATTTTCTATCCTCCAAAACCTAAACCTTCACCACCTGTGTTTCCTCCATGTCCTGTCAAGGGATGTATTTTGGGAAAACTTTTTAGTGGAAAAACTACCTGTGTAAAGTTTCTTGAAAAAGGTAGAGAATTTTTTTTCCCTAAAATTCTTAAAAATTATTAAAGTTTATTTGCTTTTAAAACCTACATTTACAATGCAAATCACTGCATTACTAATCCTGGAACCTCAGATGCATCAGTATTTTGCAGGGGCTGGTTGCAAGATGTTTTGTTCAGTATCTTCCAAAACAAAAATCAAAAATACCTGAAAGTGATTGTAGTGATAATTCATTGTGCTACCTTGCTTTATTTCTTCTGCATTCCCTGAAAATTTAAGAAATGCTTCTGCCAGACTTCTCTGAGGATATTTGTGGTAGAAAAGACTAGCAAGGTAGCTGTGTGATTATGGATGTATATTGTGCAATGGTTACAGAGAAGAAACAGTGGAAACAATTTATATCAAAATCCCAAACAAAAGGAACTTTGTAATTATGCTATCTTCCCGTCGTTAATTTAGTTGCAGTAATAATGTCACTATATGTTTGCTCTGCTTAAACTTTACAGTTCTCTGATTTTATATTTTTGTGTATTAGTTTGCAATATTCAGGTATTATCTGTTGATATTCTGGTTCAGGAAGCCATCCAAGCTTTTCTTAACTATGAAATGAAAAGTGAAAACAACTTTACTCTACAGGAAGCAGAGTGTTCTGGGAAACAAAATAAGGTAAGCATATTGTTTCCATTTCTTATTCTTTGAGTGAAGTTTTGAAGTAGAAGACTTCAAGGCTCAGCTTGGATTGACAGTTTGTTTGTTTGTTTTTCCTATAACGTGTAGTTTCCTTTCTAATCCATTTCTTTTCTTAATTTATACAAGGTCCAGAGGAACTTCTCATCAATATCATCACAGCAAGTTCTAAAAAGACTCCAAACAACATCCGTTAATGGAACCGAAGGTAGATACGTATTTTTTTCTAATTGGATTTAAATGGCAGTTTCCCTTTCTCTTGTACGTTTGAGATAGTATCCATGATGTCTGAGATTTTACAGTAGTTTCCATTGTGAATTTCCTCTTTCTATACGTTCCTAGTGTCTGGGAGCAGCAAGAGCTGGCTGTTCCACAAAGGAAGGTAGGCTGGAAGGCAAGGTTGATAGAAAGGCAGACAGGAGCACTAACCTTACCAGCAAAGAATAAAGAGGTTGAGTCAAAAAGTCAGGCATAGAATTAGTTCTGGAGACAGTGATCAGGGTGAGCTGTAGTCCAATGATCACCCAACAAGTCTGCTGATGAAACAAGTTGTTAAGCCTGGAAGCCAAGTCTGGAGGAAGTTTGAATCCGGGTCAGAATCAAAAAGGTAGGAGACAGGGTGCAGTCATGACTGCTACACAGTTATGATGTACCACAGGCAGGGCCCAAGAAGAGAGCTTCAGCTTAAAAGCAGCTTGCAAAGGAAGGAGGGGCAGGCCCTCACTTTTGTGCAACAGCTCTTATCAACAAAGGAGCTGGCATTGGGCTCAGACAAATAAACACAGAATCACAGAGTCATTGAGGATGGAAAGCACCTCTGGAGATCATGGAGCCCAACCCTCTTGCACAAAGCAGAGCCAGCTAGAGGAGGTTGCTTAGAATGTTATTGTCAGGTTTTGAATATTTCCGAGGATGCAGACTCCACAACCTCCCTGGGCAACCTGTTCTAATGTACGATCACCACCCTTAGAGTAAAAAAAGTTCCATGTTTAAATGGAATTTCCTGGATTTCAGCTTGTGCCCATTGCCTCTTGACGTTTCACTGGGCACCACTGAGAAAAGTCTGGCTCCATCTTCTTTACTTCTTCCCTTCGAGTATTCATACACAATGATAAGATCCCCCCAGGCCTTCTCTTCTACAGGCTAAGCAATTCTAGCTCTCTCAGCCTCTCCTCCTATACCAGGTGCTCCAAGCCCTTAGTCATCCTTTGCAGGACCTGTTCCAGTATGTCAGTGTCTTTCTCATGCTGGGGAGACAAGAACTGGACACAGCACTTCTGATGTCATCTCACTGAGTAGAAGGGAATTACCACCTCATCCACCTGATATTGAGGCTCTTCTTAGCACAGCCCAGGATGCTGTTGGCCTTCTTTGCCACAAGGGTGCATTGCTACCCAAGTTCAACTTGTTGTCCACCAAAACTTCCAGGTCCTTTTCTGCAAAGCTGCTTTCCAGTCTGTACTGGTGCATGGAGTTATTCCTCCCAAGGTGCAGGACTTTGCATTTCACTTTGCTGAATTTCGTGAGATTCCTGTTGGCCCTCTTCTCCAGCCTGCCAAGGTTCCTCCAAATGGTAGCACAACCATTTGCTATACCAATTACTCCAGTCCTCCCCATTTTGTATCATCTGCAAACTTACTTGAGGGTGCACTCTGTTGCATCGTCCAGGTCGTAGATCAAGATATTAAACAGTACTGGTCCCAGGATTGCCCGCCAGGGTGCACCACTGGACACTGGCCCTCAGCTGCACTTCATGCTGCTAATCACAACCCTCTGAGCTGAGCAGTTCAGTTAGTTTTCATTCCACCTCGTTGTCTACTTACCTAGTCCGTACTTCATTGGTTTGTCTATGAGGATGCTGTGGGAGGCAGTGTGAAAAGTCAAGGCAAACAGCATCCGCTACTCTCCCATCATCCACTGAACCAGTCATCTCACTGTAGAAGGCTGTCAGGTTGGTGAGGCATGATTTCCCCTATGTGAATCCATGGTGACTACTCCCTATCCTTAATAATCCTGGAAGCCATTTCCAGATATTTTTGCTCCATCACCTTCCCAAGGATTGAGGTGAGGCTGACCAGCCGATACTTTCCTGGATCCTCCTCCTTGCCCTTCCTGAAGAAGTTTACTTTCTTTTCATCCTCAGGGAACCCCCACAGATCACCATGACCTTTCAAAGATAATCAAGAGTGGCCTTGCAATAACATCAGCCAGCTCCTTCAGCTTTTGTGGGTGCATACGGGCTGGGCAGACTGCCTGGGGAACAGCAGTGCTGAAAAGGACCTGGGGATCTTGATGGAGAGCAAACTGAACATGAGCTAGCAGGGTACTCTGGGAGCAAAGAAGACTCAAGGCATCTTGGACCATATTAACTGGAATATAACTAGTAGATTGAGGGAAAGGATTACATCCAGCACTCAACACTCATTACATTGCATCTAGAATATAGTGTACAGTTTTGAGCTTCCCAATACAAGAAAGATATTGACAAACTGAAGTTTCAGTAGAAGCCCACCAAGATGGTCAGGTGCTAGAGCACTTGCCAGGAGACAAGAGGTGAGGCTGAGAGAACTGGGCTTGTTTAGCCTGGAGAGAACAGGCTTCAGGGGGACCTAACAACACTACTGCTTCAAGTTAATACAAGAAGGTTATCAAGAACACAAAGCCAGGCTCTTTACAACAGCACATGGCAGGGGAATGAAAGGTGACAGTCATAAATTGAAAAAGGAGAGGTTCTGACCGGATAAGAGGAGAAGCTTTTTCCCCATGAGACCAGTCAAGCACTGGAACAGGTTGCCCAGAAATGCTGTGCATTCTCCATCCTTGGAGGTTTTCAAAATCACACTGGGTAAACAGCCTGAGCAGCCTGGTCTGACCTCCTAGCTGGTGCTGCTTTGCACAGGAGGTTGGACTACAGACCTTCCAACCCAGCTCCACTCCAGTCTGAATTATTCAATAATCCTATGATTCTAATGAATATAGCTTTCTATTCTAATTTGTTCAGAGAAAAATAATAAGGCATGTACTTCTATTATGTCTCTGTATTAATTAGTGTTACAGTAATAAAAATGTAAAACATTATAATATACCTATTTTAGATAATGGTTCTGTCAAAAAGGATCTATCTGGTCAAGAAATTATATCAGACAATTGTCAGGATGACCAATCCAAGGTATGTAATCTGATTTTTAACTTCTACTGTATAAATATGCATAAGTTAAAATCATCTCATTAAACTATAGAACAAGGATACCCTTTTATCATTCTGATTTTATTTACTGACCTTACTACAAGCATTTTCTGTATGAAAATGCTATTATTATAAAAAGCTTCTTTATAAAAAGCTGTTGTGTATGTTGGTTAGTTATAGGTAAACATCTGGTTAAAACTCACATTTATATAAGATCTGCTACTTTCTGTGTTGTTTCTGAGTTAACAAACACATATTTATAATCCTGTTGGTGCTAAACTGCTCTTTCATTCCCATGACAAGGTTTCTTTTCTTTGCATTCAAAAGTGCTTAATTCTACACAGGATCTTGCACTTTATTGATCTTAACTGAAAAATACCTCAAAACCTAGGAAACTACACGATTCTGGTAACATTGATTAAGTTAAATGCTGCCGTAGAACACTTTAATTTTGAATCTTTTCTTAAGCTAGCACACAGCAAAAAGTCAGTTGTGATACAGCAATGAAAATTAGAATGAGCTTAGAACCAGGTGACTTAATTTTTATTTCTTGGCCTTCCTACCCTTTGTTTCTCAAACTCATTTCTGTCTACCATTTTTGTGGGTGTAATAATGTTCAGTTTGAGGCTTCAATTAAATTAGGCCTTCTTTACATCAGCTGAAACTATTGCTCCTTAATATGCAATGCAATAAACATTTATATGTAAATAAATAAATGAATATAAAGTAGAATTATATCTTTTTAACAGTGAGTGCCGTGAACATCCTGAGCATTAGTCTTTCACGTTCTTTTTTTTACACTCTTCCACAGCTATCTGTACGTGCCCAGCTTGGCGCTGCATCACAGAAATTGTTGAAGAAAGGAAAAAGTATTCCTGATGAATTGCTAATTGCCATCCTGTTGGAAGCCATTAAGTATGAAATTGTGTAGCTTTGTTTCTCGGTAATTTAGAATGTCATTATCCAATCTGTAGTTCCAAATTTAGCTATTTCTCTTTATTGATTTCTTTTATTGGAACACTGGGGTATTCTACTGGGAAAGTGAGCTAATCAGCAAAATTGGTTAATACTCATTTTAAAGCAGTAGAGTCTAGCCCTAAATTATACAAACATTATTGTACAACACTGATGGTAAATATAAAGCACACATGACTAGCACATAGTCATTAAGTATAACTGATGTCTTTGTTTTGCCATACTTTCATTAGTAGAAAGCTATTCAGCATGTGCTAATATTTTTCCTCTAAATTTTATGTGAGATACGTAATCCAAACATCTGTACTTTGGCAGTTAGGTTATTTGTTTTTGCCTATTCCTGCATGACAGAAAATTGTCTCAACTGCTGTGATGGGCAATTAGTACTTAAGTTCCCAAATGAATATAACTAAAGTTATACTTTTCCCATTAGTACTTTAAGGTTATGAAGCAGATTTTACTTCAGTGCAAATGTTAGCAGAGGAAAATAGTGAAGTTCATCTATGATCATGGTTTGTAGAGATTGTTTTTGAAAACAGCAAGACAGCAAAAATTGTTCCATGTTGTTCACTTGTAGTTATGTTTCATGTTATCTTCTCATTTGAAATCTGTTGCTTTGCAGTTTTAGTTTTAATGATATCTATCATATTCGTTCTTTGACAGGATATTTAATATACCAAATTCAGAAGGAAAGACTGCTTGGGCAAGTTCTTCTTTAGGTGTTCTTATTATTATGCTGTGATTTCACTGTATAATTCTGGCTCTTCATTTACATTTAGCCAAACACCGCCAGAGAAGGGCTGGATTGTGGATGGATTCCCAATGACAATAAATCAGGCAAAGCTACTTGAAAAAGCCTTTTCAGGGAGTGATCCAGACAAAGCAGACATAAAAGATGAGAACTGTGGAATACTCTCATTGGTTACAGATCCCAGAGACCCTAACAAGCCATCAGTCCCCTCACCTGCCTTTGATTTTTGTATATTATTGGATATATCGGATACCACAGTACTGAAACGCATGGCTAATTTGAAATGTGAGTTTCTGACTGCCTTTAAAGAACTTAACTGACAAGCAGGTTGTGGTAAAAGGGGAAAGTTAACATTATTATTATAATATTAAAATGACTAAATCTCTCAAAGTTTTTTGTGAGTACTTTGCAACATAGTAGCAAGTTACATGTTTTCACTGAAAATATGGAAAGCATATAATAATACATGCAATATTATATATATTATGCATATTATATCCACAATATGTCATATATTGTATATTATACATTATATATAACAATATATAATGTATATATTATGCAATGTATATATTATATAGTACTCTATCTATAATAGAGTATAATAGATAGAGTATGGTATACTGTATTATATAAATATATATATATTATATATTAATATAATGTGACATAAAAATATATATAATAAACTTGAAATTCTTGCTAATATAAAGAGCTTATGTTGCCAAAACACTTTGAAAGTGTGATAATACATGATATAATCATAGGGATCCAAAGAGAATATATTTCATAAAATGTAATGTGGCGACAGAAAGAGTCGAAAGAACAAAAAAAAAAATCAGAAATATACAAAATTGGGCTAATTCTAGCCGATTTAAGGTTTTTAAAAAAATCTAGAGAAGACTCAGAGAGAGAGGATAGCCAGTCTTCAGATGCAATGGAATATCTGCCCATTGTTGAAGGGAAAAGGAGTAAAGAGCTTGAGTTTCTTCAAGAAAAACTAGATTAGACTGGGAAAACCTCTTCTAATTGTAATAATAGATAAGCTTGAAATAGTCTACCCAGGTGAGCATCTCATCTCTGCCTCTGGAAAATTCTAAGATTGCAAAGCATCCATCAGGAATGTTAGTGCTATAATTGGTTCTGCCAAAGGATGTTTAACCAGGGGATGAGGCAAGACAGTTTCTTCAGGTTCTTCCCAGCTTTGTTTTATATTTCAATGATTTTCTCTGACTCTTCTTTTTGTGGGAAGCTTGGCATCCAATTTTTAGGTGAAGAAATGTAAGATGAAGGAAGGCTGAAATGTTTCTTTTAATTATTTTATCTAAGGCCTATAGTTAAGACTGCATAGTTACCTTTTTCAACATATGCTCACATATACTGTTTCACACAGCAGATAAATCAAAGTCAGCTCAAATTGAACAGGAGGACAGCAATCAAACTTCAAATGCCAGAATCCAAGAAGAGAAGATTGGTTCAGTCAGGGACCAAATGCTACATAGGTATGTTATATGAAGCACGATAAAGTTGCTTCAGCCAAATGTTTAGGCCTATAATTAATCTGAACCTCACATGTGACCTGTGACCTGCCTACTGTTAAGAATGTATTTAAGAGTTTCTCTGACATGGAA
Organism: Struthio camelus; assembly: GCF_040807025.1. Classification (NCBI taxonomy): domain Eukaryota; kingdom Metazoa; phylum Chordata; class Aves; order Struthioniformes; family Struthionidae; genus Struthio; species Struthio camelus. Next base: position 55,892,337 of record NC_090981.1, on the reverse strand, counting down.
CTTAAAGAGGTATTTTGATGCTTGGCACAATGTAAACAATCCTTCAAGATAGAACTTTATTTATAGATTATTTATTTGCTGATATATTATTTAAGACTATCATTATTTATTATTATTGAGTTAGTTGTCATAAAAGAAAATAATAGGTTTAACTTGTCACAAGGGAAACTAAGATACACTAGCATAGACTTAGAAGTCTACTTCTAAAAATAGGATTTGGGAAATTTTCCTATGTTAAAAATGAAAAGGTTGATGTGCATGGAGTACTCTGGAAAAAGAAGGTTGGCTGGATTTGTTTTAATATTAGGTTAGATGTTGTGTTCTTACTTTTTTATTGGTTTGGAAAAATGTTTTATTTTCCTGCAGTTATTTCAGTAGCTAGATTTTAAAGTTCTACATTGATATAATTTTTGTAGAATTTCAGGCTTTCTAGACACATGGCCAAAATTAGAGAAATGGTTTTCAATCCATCAGAATATTCTAGTGAAAGTCAATGCAGAAATAGAAGAAAGTCTTCTGTGTAAAACAGTAAAGGAAATCCTTATGGAAGAAATGGCCAAAAGACAGAATAGAAGTAAGTTTTTCAGTTCCTACTTTTTACACTTAGTTAGAAAATTGTTTGTTGTTTATAATTAATGCTAATAATTAATATATAAAACTGCATGAAAACACTGGCCATTTTTACTGGCCCTGAGAGATTTTGCAGATTTGTGAGTCAGTGATATAGTTTTCATTCATTTTGCAAATGTTTATGTATATAAACACAATTATTTTCCACATGCAAAATATTGTCATGTAATTTTGTTTGAATATTTTCTTGGCAAAGACCAGAATACCTTTTCAGAGGCAAATACATTTCCTCTGATAAGTATACTTTTATCATTTTTGACGATGGAAAATTATTTTTAATGGTATAGATGGTAAGATTTTGATTTGGATCAATTAAAAAGTAATGCTTTATATATTAATATGTGAAATTAATATTTTCTGATTTTATTTCACTATTATACATGTAATTAATTATGTATAAGCCATATATATTAGATATAAATTCTTTGAAATTCAGTGGTGTAAAGTTGGAGAAATGTAATGGTGTTACTCCTTTTTCAAACTGCTACAATTTAACATTAAAGAGCACATTTCTCCAGTTTGTCAAATGCAAATGGGCACATTAATTTTATAGTCAGTTTCATTCCAATAAATTTAAATACATTAAAAAAGTACAAAGTAAATATTTGTTATTTTTACAGATATTGTATAATTTACTTCCACTGTTGGTTTGGAAGCTATAGTATGATTCATCTATTAACTTTACTAAATTCTATGTGATTTTTTTGAAATTATTTTGAAGAGAAAGAACTAGAAAAAATAGAATCTAAAAAGAAAAAGTAATTTTCTAAACCTTTACCACAAGTTAAAATTGTGGCGATTGTAAAAAAACAAACAAACGAAGAAATGGAATCACTCCCCCAAGAAAGAAGACTATCCCCACAAAATCTGAAATATTCCGAGGTTGGTCAGTCAGAGTGGTGTTATTTGTGGGAACACTTTTCTTCATGTTTTGCAATAAAGCATTAGAAATAATAATTACAGTAGATGAAATACAAAACGATGATCTTGAAGAAAAAAGAGAGCCTATTTGTTACTGGATAACTGCCCTGGAACGCTAAATTTTTCTATTACCTTTTTACCTTTTCAAAGGAAATGGACCAGTTTCACATAATATCAAAGATTTTGAGAAGAAATTTTAAAATATTTAAAAGAAAGAGTCAACTGGACATATTTATAATCTCTGAAGTAAAGGATTATTAAATCCAGACCTTTTTCTCTGGTTTAAATTTTACAACTAGCATCTTTACCACATGGGACAGCACAGTAACAGTGTAAGAAAGACCAACCTGCCATTATCAACATATACTAGTTTATCACCAGCAGCTTAAAAACATGGATAACTCAGTGTTACTGATATCTGTTTTGCTGTGTCAATATTGCATTTTTCCTCTTAATGACCCAAAAGGGCAGAATCATCCAAAAATAAAAAGGGAAAAATGATTAGGTGTCCTATGGAAAAGGTGCATCGAATAAACCATGTTAACTAAACATTTGAATCGCCAGGTTTTATGTTGGCGATTGTTCAAAGAAACTCTTGATGTATCGTCCTCTTAAAAAAAACACAGTCAGTATTAATTAATTGGAAATGTTTTCTTAACTGTAAAAATTTAGACTACTATTCCTGCAAAAGGCTGCCATTTTATCAAAATTTCTTTGAAGTATCACATCTGGCAGATAATTGGATGGAGTGTTTTTGGAAGAACTACCTGACTGGAATAGTTTTTTTTATGTGCTTGATATAATTCATGGCCCCATGGGAATCAGTGGCAAAATTCCTACTGATGCAAATGAAGTCCATATTTTCTGGTTAGATTTCAGATATGTTGGCGAAGTACTGTAAGGACTACTTGCTCTCTGTGGAAAAACAATCTCTCTGGTCAATTAATAATGCCTAGTTTCATATTTGTATTGATAGATTCCATGCTGTCCTTCACTTCTAGGTTAATATGAGCAAAACAGAGGTATAAGAGTATATATTAATGTCAGAAATCAATAGGATTCTGGGATTGATATGGCAAAAGGAAATACAGAGATTAGTTCACAAAATATTTAGCAGAAGTACCCTTAGGATATTTTATTTGGCCAATAGTTTATGTTCTTTTTATTACCCTACATCAGGACTATGATATGCAGTTGTTGTATTGAAGCACTCAGCAAGACAAGGTTTTTCAGATGTAGGTCTGTCAGAGTTAAAAGCAAGTAAACCAAAACATAGCTTTACTTTAAATATTAAACTTCTTTTGACAAAAAGATTAAAACTTAAAACAGTGATTTGATGCAAGGCTATTTATCTTTTTTGAATATATTTAAATTCACACCAAAACTGGCTAGAATTCACGAGCATGCTTCTAAGCAGTTATTTAACTTCATGTTTAACCTGAAAGTCTAGTTGTTGTAGGGTCCTTTTATAGTCACTGAAGAGACATTAATATCTTTCCAGAAGTCAGTTCAGATTCTAAGGCTGAATCACGCTCTGGAGCGGCTAACTACATTCAGTATTATTTTGGTATACTTTAGGTTCCTCTTTAACTGAGTTTAGGACAGATTCTTCTCCCAAAGTAGTATGGATGCAGGTTGCACATAATTGTTCTCGTACGGCTTAAAGTGGAAACAGACCAGAGACAGATGCATGCAGTTTGAACATGTTCACAGAAGCAATTTGACCACCATGTCTTTTACATTTAGGGCTGAAAAGTAGACTTATTTCATTTGACTCAGTTTAGATGCTTCAGGGAAGGCTTCACCTTAATATCTCTTCTTGCTGACAGTTTGCTTGATAGATTTTTCAGAGGTTTCGGCCTACCACGGTTAGTTTTTTTGCTTGCTTCTCTGCAAAATGATCTTTTCTCTCTCATTTTCTTTTTGATTAGTTTTTCCTTGCCCTCCTTCCTTTTATCCTATGCATCATATTTTATACATCTCAACTTCTACTCAGAGTAAGGTTTATTTTCCATTTTAGGCCAGATCTAGGTCAATTTATCTGATTGTTTCTTCAGTATTTGATTTTCTTGATGCACTCTTTTCCAACCGTTGGTGCATGGAAATTGTCTGTGCTCATATCTGATCTTTAATTAAGCAGGGAGTCCCTGAAATTATGATAGTTGTAATGAATATCAGAATTATATCAGTACCATTGACCTTGATTTGCCTGGTAAATAATCTGCTTCATATTTATACATAACCATTCATTGTCTTCCTGCTTCTCTTATAGTGATGGCTTTAGAAAAATAACAAACTGCAAAATACAAGCTTAAGTGAGAAGTGATTTTATAACTGTAGCATCACTGATTTGATCAGTATATTTTTTAATGAACAATACACATATAATGAAATGTTGAATCTGTTCGGTTATTTTGAGCTTGTCAGAGGAGCATAGATGTATACTTCTGTTTTTTTACATTTAAAATACATTTGAAGGTACTAATTATACATACATATACAAGGCTCTGCTGAAGAAAAATCACCGGGAAAAATGCCTTCACAGGCTACATCTGAAGATCTACCTCCTCCTATTTCTGCGAGACCACCGCTAATTAAACCAGGATCAGATGAGTGGGAGTATGTAGATGAACCACTTCCCAAGGTACATTCATTCATGATTAGAAATTAGAGTATGAATTTTTCTCAATATTTTATAACATATTCTACCTAAACTTTTTGTGTCATTACAAAATATTTTCTTCAATATTTCCAATAAATAAAAGTTGAAAGAGACACTAGTACTGTATTACAAATATCCAAAAATACAAATAGCAGCTGCTACTAGAATGTTATGCCTCAGACAAGCAAACTCTGTTTAAAATGCTCGCCTTTGGTTTTGGGTAAATTCCTCACCATGATGGTGAAGAATAGTATGTGGATACCAAAATAATAAGACTTTTTAATATTATGAAATATAAACCTAGATTTACTAGGACATAAGCCCATTTACCCTGTTTCCTGTCTCTGACAATGGCCAGTTGTGGATACTTGGGGAAAGAATGTAAGAACAGGGTAAGTGTACATTGGTTTTTGTCCTAGGTTACTCTTCTCTAATATGCTTTCCACAGGACACGTCTCTAGGTTCCAGTAATCTAATCTGAAGTTTAGGTGTTTCCTCAGATGATTTTATATCTGCGTCTTTGTGTTTAGTAGCTCTGCATACACTTTTCTTCCGTGATTTTATCTAGTTGTTTTTTTGAAGGAATTTACATTTTGGTCTCCATGATATGTCCTGTATAATTATACCCTTTCTGAAAAATTACTTTTCTTTCTTTGCTTTAAACTTGTTGTCTGATAGGGTCATTGGATCACTCTAGTTTTTGTATTGTGAGATACAATGAATAGTAATTCTTTATTCACTCTCTGAAGGTACTTAAGATGTTACAGACATTTATCACATCTCCCTTCTTCATGCCCTCTTAGTGTTGCTTTTCCAATCCAGTCATAATCTGGTAAACTGTCCTCATGTGGAAGCAGCTAAATACATTGGATCATGATTGTTGCCTTCTGTCTGTATGTTCTAGTTCTACTATAAATTTTTTGAGATGGGGAGCTGGGACTGCATGCAGTATTTGAGAGTGGATTTGAAGAGAGCACAATGGTGTTTTGGTTTTTGTTCTGTAATTCCATTCCTAACATTTACCAATTTTGCCTTTATGAGTGCAGTTAGCTTGCATGTTCTGTAAGTTCTGAGTAGCTGAAGCTCATAACTCAGTATGTTGGGTTCCCTCTGGCCATAGGCTTTCTTTTGCATTTCATGACATTCAGTCAGTCACTTTTGCAACACTCAACAGTCAGCTTTTATTTTTACCATCTTGAACAATTTTGTACCACCAAACTTTGTTACCTAAATACTCATCCTTCTTCACTTCATTTATATTAAAAAATATAGATATCAACAGAATTCCACTGGGACTTCCCATTCATTGTGAATACTGCCACTCTCTTCTAAAGAAATGCATTATATATTGGTACAGTATACATAATCAGTTGTAAATAGGTCAAAAGAAATAGATAGAGAAAGAAATCAATAAGTAACGTGATTTCCTGAAATAATATTTCTTATATTTGCTAATGATACAGATAATGATTACCAAGAAATACATCAATTAATTTTGGTGTTTTTAAAAATAATTCACAGGAGATACCTGATTTTTTAGTACCTTATTGGGAAATGGTAGAAAATGCATATGTGAATACCATCAAAACTGTACTTAGATGCCTAAGGGATGAACAGCACTCTGTGGTTTATTACTTAGCAGACATTAGGTGAGTAGAAATAGTAGCTTACTACTTTAATATTCATATTTTCAATGTTTCCTCTGACATTCTATATGTCTTTTAACACTAAAATTGTTTTTATCACAATTCACAGAAAAACTTTCCAGGATTATCTGAAGTGTCCAGATCTTAAGCAGGAGTTTGTATCTCAGTGGCAGTCAGATTTTAATTCAATTGCTGATGACCTGCGGGAAGATGAGGAAACAAAAGCAGAACTACACCAAAGAGTTACTGTAAATAAGTGGCAAAAGTTATAATGCATCCTAAATATTATCTGGCTGTATATCAAATTTGTATAATAAGTGATATTATTATTTAAATTTTTTGTTTTTTTACCACTCCTCTGAAACTATTTCAGTTCCCCTTGTACATAAAGAGATAATTCACAATAATTCCTTTGGTTTTTGGCTTTATCTTTATTAAGTTTTGCTTCTTTTTTTAGATTATACTATAGTATTCTAGCATGTCATAGAGTAAATATTTCTCTACCTTCTTTGTCTTTACATTTTATGGTATTCAGAACTTACCTTAGCCTACCTTGGCTCTCTGTATAACAGCTCTCCAGTCTTCCTATCTTGAGACATACAGGTCTGCCATGCCATTTTCACGCAGAGATATTGATGGGGAGCAGAGGGTTTGCATACATGTTGTATGCTTAATAGGTCTCCCGTGCTGTTAGTGAGCTACATAATGTTGCTGTTAGATATAGTCACTAGTTGAAAAGCCTTAGTTACAAAGAATCCCCCCCCATTAAAGGAAAATGAAAAGGAGCTATGCAAATCAGAAGAATATTTAAAGGCTGGCATAATTTCCTCAGGATTATCATATTGTAAGTCCCCTTAGAGTATTCTTCTTGTAATTGCCTCAGCTAGCAAACCATTCAAGCTGAAAGTTTTTGGTAGTATTGGGAGTGTAGCTGTTTTATTCTCACTTCTTTGTCTAGCTTAGATAAGTCTCTCTGCTGGGACAAAGCAAGGCAATCTAGTATGGTCTTCTTCCCGCAGATTCATGTCTGGTACATTTGTAAAGCTACTTTCTGTAAGGTCTCTATAAGCACATAACACATAACTCTTTGACTAGGCTTTGACTTTTATAGTAATAGGGAAAAAACCCTAAATGGGAAGATTCCTTAACCACAAGCACAAATATAATTTAAAATAATAAATATAAAAAAGATGCTTTTCCATCATAGTTATTTCTCATATGTGATTTTGTGATTTAGGACCTGAGAAATCGTCTCTGGGATATCTGTGATAACAGAAGGGAAGAAGCTGACCAGGAACGTACTGATATCATGAATGATGGCTGGTTACCAGATCATAAGGGGATTGCAATGAACCATTTTTTTTCTCTTATGCAGGTATGGTGTGGAGCTCTACTACTCAGTCTGCAATGGAAGGAGATAAAGAATTAGATTTGGAGGACTATAATCCTCAGAGGAGTTTCATATGGTTGGCTCTGAATAAGTGAGGGATCAAGAATTAGATAAGCAGATGTCCGTGCCTCTTCTCAATTAAACTAGATGGTTAGAGACGAAAAGAAAATAACATTCCATATATTTAACCATTTTGTGACACAAAAGATTAAGAAAAATACCATTGTTATTGTCCAAAACCCTCAAACTTTCACTCTGTAATAGTGTTACTTTTGGCTAAGAGTTTATCAGTCTAGTGAATCATTCATGTTATTTTCTAACAAAAATGTCAGATCTGTTTATCCTTCTATGATTAGGTTGACATCTGCTCTTAATTTGGTCAAATTATGTAATTCACTGCTGTTGTAGGCCCACTTGCTATTGAGGTTGTTCTGTATTTCCCATAACAAGAAATTATTTCAGTTACAACTTCACTAATGTAGCTCGAAATTTTACTTACAGACTGATCTGAAAATCTGTAAGGAATGGTTTTGAAGAAAGTGAAGTGTTGTGCTTAAGAAAATCTCTTAAAATTTGACACAGCTTTCAGATGTTTAGCTTGAAAGCTTTCAGAAATCTATCTTCACTTAGCTGGTCCTCCCCTTCCCCACATTCAGTCTTTCCTCTCATTCAGCTAGGCCATGGGTTACTTCAGTTCATGAATTAAAGAAAGATTTTCCTGTGATTGCTTTTCTAGGTGCTTCAGCTGGGATCAATGTCAGGGCTTTGAAATGGAACAGAAAAGCTTTTTTGTGCACTAAATGACTGGTTTGGCAACTCTAAAGAAGATAATGAAAACTGTGCTTTAAAAACGTGAAATGCCATGTTATGCTAACTTGGCTGAAAAATCTGGCCTAAGCAGCTTAATTTGGTCTGCCTGACCCTCATTCTCTGTGTTATTTTACATACTTATTAAATGGGGGAATCACTCTCTAATCTCACATGAATGTTGCAATAATTTAAGCAGTGTTTGTGAAGTATTCAGTTGCTATATTGAGGAAATTATTAATTCTATTTTCAAAGAGTCTAAATAATGCCCTAAATAAAGACTAAGGTCACTGACTAAATAAAGAGGTCTAAATATAAAATAACTGCTGACTAACCAAGCAACATAATGCATAAAGGAGTGAACTTAAAGTAATATTACTGGGCCTAAATTGTTCCTTATGAATCTAGTTTCACCCATCTTTTGTGGATAAAGAGAATAGCTGATTAAAATTACAAACATATGTTAATCATATGTAATGTGTATGCTTTTTCCTTAAAAAAAAAAAAAAAAAAGGCAAAGCAATTTTTTTAACTTACTTTAATATATATTCCCCCAAATAAATGAATTATTAATGCTTAAATCTACAAAAATAAAAATATTACTACACCTTCATATTATGGCTTTGTTTAAGACACAGCCAAAAAATAGCTGGTTCTCTGGTCTTAAGCTCTCCTTCTGTGGGTTTTTCTGTGGAAAGTTATGTATGTTCTGCAGGTGCCTCTGTTACTGTATAAACACATATATTTGTGCAGATTCTGTTTAACAAGGTCTTAACCTTAGCAAGGGTATATCAGATTTCTTTCCACCTTTCTTTGTGTACACTGTCATACTAAAAGTTGGTTTCTCCATAACTTATGGGTAAGCGCTGTTTTACACCACACCGTTTTATCCTTTGTTTTGTGAATGTGGTTTTGTGCATTTTCCCATGAATATTTAGTACTGTTTTGTCAGTTAGAAGCTAACACCCTACTGTATCAATAAATCAAAACATGACAGGTGTTAAATGTTTTTTAAATCTTACTTGATTTCTCCTAAGAGGAGTCACACAAATTTAGGTATGTAATGTGTGTTGAATTCTTCGGTCCAGAGAAACTGTATTGCTTTTTAAACTTTTTTCTCCATCAATCACTTAGCATATTTTAATTTGGATTGCAAAAATTTTTTATTTATTTTGAACAAAAAGATTGCTGTAATTTGGGGATAGTGGTAGACTTACTAGTATAGAAAAATATATACATCAAAATATATTGTACTTAAATTGAATGTATCAAACAGTATTTATTGTAAGGCATTTTCCCTGTTTTTACAACTAAGATTTTTATTAACCCTTAGAAATGCCTGATTGAAAATTGAGAATGCAAATTTGAAAGATATTATTAATGCAAGTTGAAGTATGCATTAAATACAGTATAAATACTCAAACAAATGTTTGTTATTCCCTCTCAAAGAGTTTTATGATTTAGAGTTAGTTTTGCTATCACATATTTAAAAATGTAACAGAAAATGTTTTGTTCTGTCCTGTTTTTAATATCAATCTGTCTATCTTTTCTTCTTGAGGTTGAAGTGGATCGTTTCCAGGATACAAAGAGACTCCTTCATGACTATTATAGGGCAATGGAAGGAAAAATCCCAACAGATGGCAGTCATGATTTTACTAGAATTCCATTGTTAGATATTATTGGCTTAGAACAGAAAGAAGATCAAGTTAAATCAAGAAGGTAAAAATGCATTATTAAATTATTAAAATATCAATAAGCATAATGCATTGATAGATTTGTGGGTATAATTCAAAGGACAGGTAAATAAGAATTTTTAACTCCTCATTATAATCAGTGACTAGATGAATCTTAAATCACAGAATCACAGAATCATTTAGGTTGGAAGGGACCTCTGGAGATCATCTAGTCCAACCTCCCTGTTCAAGCAGGGTCACCTAGAGTATATTGCCCAGGATCACATCCAGATGGGTTTTGAATATCTCCAGCGAAGGAGACTCCACCACCTCTCTGGGCAACCTGTTCCAATGCTCTGTCACCCTCACAGTGAAGAAGTTTTTTCTCAGGTTCAGATGGAACTTCCTGTGGTTCAGTTTGTGCCCATTGCCTCTTGTCCTGTTGCTGGGCACCACGGAGAAGAGGCTGGCCTCATCCTCTTGACACTCCCCCTTCAGATACTTGTACACGTTGATGAGATCGCCTCTCAATCTTCTCTTCTCCAGGCTGAACAGGCCCAGCTCTTGCAATCTTTCTTCATAGGAGAGATGCTCCAGCCCTCTAATCATCTTGGTAGCCCTCCGCTGGACTCTCTCCAGTAGGGCCATGTCTCTCTTGTCCTGGGGAGCCCAGAACTGGACACAGTACTCCAGGTGAGGCCTCCCCAGGGCTGAGGAGAGGGGCAGGATCACCTCCCTCCACCTGCTGGCAACACTCTGCCTAATGCACCCCAGGAGACCATTGGCCTTCTTGGCCACAAGGGCACACTGCTGGCTCATGTTTAACTTCTTGTCCACCAGCACTCCCAGGTCCTTCTCGGCAGAGCTACTTTCCAGCAGGTCAACCCCCAGCCTGTACTGCTGCATGCAGTTCTTCCTCCCCAGGTGCAGGACCCTGCACTTGCCTTTGTGGAACTTCACGAGGTTCCTCTCCGCCCGCCTCTCCAGCCTGTCCAGGTCCCTCTGAATGGCAGCACAGCCTTCTGGTGTGTTAGCCTCTCCCCCCAGTTTAGTATCATCAGCAAACTTGCTGAGGGTGCACTCTGTCCCTTCCTCCAGGTCACTGATGAATACATTGAACAAGACTGGACCCAGGACTGACCCCTGGGGGACACCACTAGCCACAGGCCTCCAACTCGACTCTGCGCCATTCACCACAACCCTCTGAGATCGGCCATCCAGCCAGTTCTCAATCCACCTCACTGTCCACTCATCTAGCCCACACTTCCTGAGCTTACCTCGGAGGATGTGATGGGAGACAGTGTCCAAAGCCTTGCTGAAGTCCAGGCAGACAACATCCACTGCTCTGCCCTCGTCTACCCAGCCAGTCATCCCGTCATAAAAGGCTATCAGATTGGTCAAGCATGATTTCCCTTTGGTGAATCCATGCTGACTACTCCTGATCACCTGCTTGTCCTCCAGATGCTTAGTGATGACCTTCAGGAGGAGCTGTTCCATCACCTTTCCAGGGATGGAGGTGAGGCTGACAGGCCTGTAGTTTCCTGGCTCCTCCTCCTTGCCCTTTTTGAAGGCTGGAGGGACAGTGGCTTTCTTCCAGTCCTCAGGCACCTCTCCTGATCTCCAGGACCTTTCAAAGATGATGGAGAGTGGCCTAGCGATAACATCCGCCAGCTCCCTCAGCACTCGTGGGTGCATCCCATCGGGGCCCATGGGATTTATGGATGTCCAGTTTGGACAAAAGATCTCTAACCCGATCCTCCTCCACCAAGGGAGAGTCTTCCTTTCTCCAGACTTCCTCTCTTGTCCCTAGGGTCTGCAATTCCTGAGGACTGGCCTTAGCAGTGAAGACTGAAGCAAAGGCAGCATTCAATAACTCTGCCATCTCCATATCCTTTGTTACCAGGGCACCCGCCCCCCCATTCAGCAGTGGGCCCACGTTTTCCCTAGTCTTCCTTTTGCTCTTGATGTATTTGAAGAAGGCCTTCTTGTTGTCCTTGACGTCCCTTGCCAGATTTAATTCCAAGTGGGTCTTAGCCTTCCTTGTCGCATCCCTGCACACTCTGACAAGGTCCCTGTATTCCTCCCAAGTGGCCTGTCCCCTTTTCCACATTCTGTACACTTCCTTCTTCTGTTGGAGTTTGGCCAGGAGTTCCTTGCTCATCCATGCAGGTCTCCTGCCCGCTTTGCTGGACTTCTTCCTCAGAGGAAAAATCATCTTATAGATTTAATTTATCCCTGATTTTTGACTGATCTACCTACATCATGTTCACTAATACACCTCTAAGTTATCAAACATTTAAAAAGCTTAGAAAGATATCTGCTAGAGAAATGTTCCTACTTCCCCCTGCTTTGCTGACAGTTTCCAGTACAATCCCCACGTAAGTAAGTTAAACGTTTAAAATTAGCACAAAGATAATTAAATGGATTATGGTTTGACTAATATAAATCAAAGCAGCCTAGAAAGATGCACAGCATTGAATGCATTATTCAAGATAAGGGATACTATCAAATAATTTAACAGTATTAAAAATGGTGTCAATAATAACACTTCCAGGTGCATTTTTTAATACTGAAGAGTTCATTTAGAAACCATCTGAGTAATGAGGTTGTGCTTCTCTTCCACATACAGTATTTCAGCAGATCACCCACTCATTTGACCTAGTTAATAACAGATGTATAACATCTATTGTTATTCCTTACCTTCTGTAGTTACACTAGCTAATTTTCTTGTCATCCGCACATTTTACAACTTCTGGCTTTTGAGCAAGTTTTTCCTTTTCCTGTTGCTATGGCTAATTTTGAAAACAGTGTTCTCATTCTATTAATAAATTCTACAATGTTCTTGTAAGCTATCATTTAGGAAAGGTATCATGAACCTTGTATTTTATCTTTAAGGATTCCTCTAGTTTCTCGTAAACCACCTTCGCCGGATATAAGTACTACCAAGCCAAAAAGCAAGGGAACCCCACTGAAGTGTGTTAAGGATGAGAATTCTTCTGAAAATGTATTGGTCACTTTTGGGAAAGATGAAAAACTAATTATTGATACATGGCAAACAGCAGTAACAGCCATAGCAAATATGGTAGGAAATGTTTTATTTACTCAAAGATTTGTAGATCAGACAGTCAAGGCCTCCCATTCTGTACAAAGCCTAAGCACACAGCCTTTTCACTGTGTATCTCAATTTCATACCTGTTACTCCACCACTGGTATTCTCATTGACTATGTTTCCATTTTTATGAAGAAAATGATAGAATTTCTGTAGTAACAGATGCCTAGAACTTCTCTGTTTATTATTGAACCCGTCATTCCATTACTGAGAGAAATATTTTGGACCTTCACCCTATATATATACTTCATCCATGATAAACTGTCTCCTTCTCCCCCAAAAGAAGCATGAGAAGAAGAACAAATTTTGTCCTCTGAAACAAATTTTGCTCAAATCTTTTAAAACTTCAAAAGCTATGGCTACATTCCTTTATATATCTAGCTAGAAGTAAATTAGGTGGGCTTTTCAAATGACTAGTTTCTAGGTAAGCCTTTTCTTTTCTTTTGATTATTTTAAAACGAATGTCTGCACCCTTACAATGTAGTTGTAGTTTTGCTTTGCACACTATAGATTTATACTTTTCTCATTTTCCTAGAGTACATAGATAATGTGTATGAGAATTAAAACAACCATCTTTCTCTGTCTTGCCTTTTTGCTGTAGAATGTTATTTTTGCTAAACAATCAGAATGTAGTCAATTTTAGTTAAAATATCTGCTTTGTTTTATGTATGTATGTATGTATGTATCAGCAAGTATTTGCAGGAAGTACAGGCTATTTAAAACAGTAGTTGTATAGTATTGATAGCATGTGCTTGACTAAGTATGCATATATAATGTCAAGGTAAAAGCTGAAATACAATCTAAAGAAGCAGAGGAAGAAAAAGAACAGCAGCTAGAACTAAAAGAGAGAGAACGTCTAATATCTTCTCAGACAATGCCAGGCAAAACTTCTGGAAAAGATTCCAAAGATACCAAAAAGTTTTCTCCCAAATCAGCTGTTAAAAAGAAAGGTATTTGAAATACAATGTTTTTTAGAGATTTAGACATTTTTTAGAGAAAGTAATGCAAAACATTTAATTCTGTTTTTGAAATGTTAAATGGGATACTTAAGTGTGAAAAGCTGGTAGTGATAAAGGAAGGCAGAGGCCATTGAATATATTGGGAAATCTTGATTGAATAGGCATGCCTCTGTTGGGTATATTAAATCATATATGTATATGTATTCCTAAATAATAATTTAGGAATAAATATTCTAAGTAGAACTGAGAAAGTAAATATTAATTTTTCTCCATGTGCTGTTTTGGAATGGAAGATTTAGAACTAGTTTATCAAATTAAATCAGCTTCCACTAAATTCTACCTACTTTCTGTCCATAATTTCCAGCCATAAGTCAAAATATTTCAAGCATTGCAATAAAATTGTGGATATGGATAAAATAGTCAATATTCTAGTTTATTTCTAAATGAATTCATCAGTCATTACAGGAGCATGGCTCTATCAGGATCCATTTTTTTTAGATGTAGCATAACTTTATAAAATGATGTAAGTAAACAACATGAAATCTAACAGCATATATAGACCTAACCAAGAACAGATTCCCATTGAGGTAGATCTTTTCACAAAGGCCTGGCAGAAATCTGTCCTATCCTACTACTTTTTCACTGTGTAGGTAGGAATACAAAATTTATTGGCCAAAATAAAAAAAGACCCAAAAGGAACCTGTCTCTACCTAGTCATGCAGGCCCCTTGCTTGGAGGAGTCCTAGCTTGCGATACTGTTTATACATTTTTTTCATAAATATTTCCTTGAGCAGGTAGTGGTTTAAGTAACTTCCATTTCTTTCTGCAAAATGGCATAGCTTCAACAGGAAGTGAGTATAGTAGCCACACCTTATATCTTTTGTAAAAGCGTTGTCCTGCAAAGTGAGAGGTGGATTTGAGCCCTGAATATTTGGTGGTGGCCTAAAATCTAGGTATCCCACTTCCTGTGAGAAAGCTGTAACTGCAGAGTTATGCATAAAGCAGATGACTTTTTTCCTTGGCAGCCATTTTATTTGCACTGTACTCAGTGCTATCCCTCTGGTCTGGTTGTGCTCATAGCACACTGAACAATTATAACACTGAAACGACTTAGCTGCACGGCCACCTAATCTGTGAACCCGAGGGAGCCTTAGGTGTGTGCTCAGCTGCTCATTCCAACCAAGGGAGTAGCAGATTGTCAGATTCCTAAAATGATGAAAAATCAGCAGCTATAAACTATTATGTGGATTGCTTCTTGGGACTAAATCTCGTTTTAGATTTGGTGCTAGATGACTTAACCTGAAATGACAAAGCTATAAAGTGACAGAACTGCAACATAACCTCAGCTGTGCATTCCTCATGATACAAGATGAAGTATTAACTGATGCTTGTTGGATTTCATGCCAAATACAGTGTTACTGTAGTACTGCTGCAACAGAATTCCCTTAGTTACAGCTATAGGCTAGTAACTGAGAGATACAATTTATTACATGTAATTTTAGCACTTCTGGCATTGACCGTTTGCTTTATGTTGACCCGATGTATCATCCAGTTGCCATTATTATTTTTCCGTAACATCTACATCTATCTACTCTTCTTCTAGAATAAGGCAGTTACAAAGATCAGTATTTTTGAATAAGTGTTGTGAATGCAGAAACATTTTCATGCAGCATTCAAAAACAAAATGGTAAAATACCTTTACAATATCTGTTTATAGCTATATAAGTTAAAACAAGTTCAACTCCACAAAGGCAGCTAATAGAGTGGTTTAAAAAGGCATGAAATAACATACATCTGTTTTTCCTCCTTGACATTTTACACTTTTCTTTTCATTTGCAGAATTGTCCTTTTCACTGCTTTGATGGTAGCCAACCGTATTTAATAACATAGCATTCTTACTACAATTTGCTGCACTTGAGTTTCCTCCAAAAGGAATGTTTACCATCCAAAGAGGTTTACTTGTGTGCAGGTTGTCATAAATTGATAGATTTTAAGATCAATGAGGTCAGAATCACAACAGAGGCATGCCTATTCAGTCATGATTTTCCATTGAGAAATACATTTTAGGTTGTTATTTAACTGATTTTGCTACATTTGTATATGCTGGGTAGTTTTGTGTTATGTTAATCTTAGCATGTCATGCAGATGTAAATCAAATGCCTTAAAGAAATCTAAGTATGTTATGTTGACACAGTACACCTGAGTAACCGCATTTGTATTCTCGTAAGCAGTGATACCAAGTAAAGTAGAAAATGCCATTTTTCATTTCAGGAAAATGCACTATATTGTGAGAGTATACGTACAGATACAAACACTTATCTCTAAAGTCCGAAGACTTTTTCAGGGATCTATTTTTTTCCAGGAGCACCTTCTCCTGCACCAGTGGTTGAAATGAGTGCAATTCCTCTAACCGCAGAAGAAGTAAAGAAACAAGAACTGAGACTTAAAATAAAGCAGGAATATTTTGGTGCCCTTGAACATGAAGGTATGTTACCATTTGGTTATTTAAATTTGGGGGTGATCATTATTCCCAGTCTAGACATTGCAATAGTCAAAACTCTCCACAAACTCTTTTTGGGAAAATGGATGGATAACTAAGAAAAAGGAGAGGAGAGACAGGAGGACTGTCTGTAGAAATTTTTTGAGAAGTAGGCATCAGTGATTTTATGGTAAATATATTCTAAATTGAAGATATGTTTTTCATTCTTTTTGTTTCATTTCTTGTCCTTTTCCATGAGTAAACAATTATTCATCGTGAGGGAGTAAGTTTGACATGAATACTTAGCCACTGTTTGCTATTTGATGAATTGTTTTGATCTGGGGAAGAATTTGGTGATAATTAGATATTTCAGTGATGCTCTTCGCTCTGGTTCCCTCTTCCTTAAGCTGCACAAGATTCAAGTAACAAGGCACAGGTTTTATGTTTATTCTTCTGTTAATCTTTCTGTCTCTTTGTCTTTCCCAGTAACTTCAAACCCACTGGTCAATTTCAGCAAAAAGTAGATGTCTGAAAAGCAGAATAATAGCAGTCTCCAAATTCTTTGAAAGCAGGTTTTGAGTAGAAGAAAAAGACCTCATTCTCACCGAAGGGAAACTAGAACTTATCTCTATTTAACAGCAGTCAGCTAAGCATCAGCATGTAAATAGTTCCTTGGTAGGGCTATTTTTTGGCTAGTAGTTATTGTGAAAAGTAGAGGACAAATAGCAGTTAATGAAGAAAACACAAATTCATAGGGCTTCTTTAGGCCCAGTTCATACCAAATGCTTGTACACTTACCACTTTCAACAAGGTTTAATCCCAAAGCAGTTTAAGAATAAATATTTTAAAAATTTGGGATAATGAAGAAAGGAATGGTAGTTACTTGAAGGATTTTAATAGCACGAAGACAAATTTCAGTGATTCCGTGACATAATTTGTTTTCTGAAGGTTTTTTCATCTTGATTTGTATTTAACAAAAAAGCCAAGATAAGCATATAAGGAAGACTAAACATGCTGAGCTATGTTTCATAATGGCACAGGCACAGAACTTGTTCATTTAAGGATCAGCATTTCACGTGCAGCTATGGTAACTGGATATATGTATAGTTATACAGATACATACTTAAAAGCTTGCAGATTGCCATTAGGTGTGGACAATCGCTAGGTTTTTAATGTTGATTTCATATTCCATTCCTCAGTTGCATCGTAGTGCCTTGCTTTTTATTCTCCTCCTATTAAGAGAGCAGCTTTATCACTAGAATGTAAAGTACTTGCTTCTGAAAATGCAAGGAGATGAAAATCGTCATACATTTATCCTGGTGGCATCCTGAGAGCAACTACTTAGAGAAAATACAGAGAAGCCACAAATAAGGCAGCATTTACTTAAGCAGTCCTAAAGAAGGTGACTAGATAGGCAGAAAGCATCCTCTGAAATACTTCCAGTTCCTTATAACCTTTACTGTATGATAAACTTTAGATCAGTTAGAAGTGTTTTCTTTAAAATTTATCCATAGCAGGATGCTCACGCTTACATCATTAAGTTTCTGTGTCTGTTTGCTGTATGGTGTTAGTTCAATTCTGTGTCACTGTGTACTTAAACATCTCCTGCAACTCTGTGTGAGTTTTATTAAGATATTTGTTACGTCATGAATTCTGATGCTAATAGAAGACCCACTTTGGTAAAATACATGGTGCAATAGGAGTGATTCTGAAAAATAAGTAGTTCAAGAGTATGCTGTCTAAATACAAGTTAATGTGTTAAACTTTAGTGAAGGCTGAGAATTTTCCTCAAATTTTATAAACATTAACTTTTATGAAATTATTGTTTAAATAGAGGGAGCCACAAAATCTCGACTAGAGCTTATAAAAAAGAAAGCCTTAGCATTTGTTGAAGAGCTAACAAGGAAAGTAGAAGAAACGTACAGAGATATGGAAAAGTGGCTTGGAGCCAGATTCCTGGCAGAAATGTCTAGGTAATGTATATCCAATTTTAAACAGGAACTTTTATCTTTTAAAATGGAAGACTATGCTGGTAAAAATAGTTATATAGAAGCAAAGAATTTGGAAAAAGTATATAGAAAATAGTAATTTTATTTTATGAGCTGGAATTTAATTTTACCTTAAGATATCTGATATTACTCATTTCTTGTATGATTAGAAGGTTCTGCTGGCAGTAGTAGAGGTAATAATCATTTCTACTGTTTTTCTAGACTAGAGATTTCTCTGATTCATGAGCACTGGTAGGCAACAAGATATTCTGTTTCCTAGAAATCTCTATATCAGTTCAGTAGCTTTTGTCATTTTGGAATTATGGCGTTCTTTTCTTTCCTATGCTTCACACAGGCTGGAACTCTTCACCTACTGTTCTTACCACTGTGTATAACATTTATTGAAAATATTTCAAAAATCATTAAATAATAAATGCTTTTTCATTTCCATTTTTCTATCCTAGTAAATAAAATGTGCTTGGGACTGCTATTTGACACTTACACCACCTGGCAAAGAGGTCACATGCAAATTGCCTTTTGGAAATGATCTCTGGCCTGTGCTAACTTTTGAACAATAGTTAGGAATTGTTTGGGACCGTGCTAGTTGGTCTAGGCCAAAAATGTGCTGAGGGATATTTTACTAATTTAACAGTAATAGATGGTTGACTTCTTTCCCTCTATAAGTCATATTTATTCCACTTGTGACAGGAGTTCATGTGCCTCTTCAAAACGCTACTGCAGAAATTGCTCTGTAGATCTAGGTTTTCAGGGCAGAGCAAAGGACAGGGCATTGAGATTACAGACTGAACATGTATGCTCCACCCCATAAAATTGATGGAATTAAGGAAGTTTCATCCTTCCATGTTCTTCTGTCAGTTCCCTTCTATGGCTCAGATCTGTCTTTATTTGGCATCCTTACAATAGTCACAAAAATTCTTGCTGCCAAAGGAGAATGCACTTGCAAATGATTTATCTGAGTACCGAACTCACATAGAGGATTTGTAATTCTTACCCTAGGGAAGCTACCAGAGTGTAAACACATTAAAATTTCACCATTAGTTATTATCACTGTCTATGAAAAAGTATTCATTGTTTTCTGTATTTACATTTTCAGTATTGAAAAGCTGATTGAGGTTGCACGGCACCATATTGAAAGTTCTAGCAAAATCCAGTATGAAATGATCTTAGAAGAGACAGATTTCTTCATCAGCAATGATATCAAAGTAATTCCCGATCCTATTCCTCCACCACATCTTCCACCTGTGGAGACATCTGGAAATGGTGCTCTAACTATTTCACAACTTACTACACTTCATAAACAGTTTCTTCAGGTGGCACCTAAAGGTAAGAAGAAATCTTTTTGGCACCTTCAAGACTGTTTGTTAGATACCTAATTACAGTTTAGGATAACTGCCAGCAGCTACTAAACATTAGTTGCCTATACTGATGAAGATCATGCTACAGTTAAAGATTTTGCTACATATAAAAGCAAAGTCATAATGCAAAATATTGTATGTGTAATAAGAAATACCAGAACAGCAGAAAGCTTTAAGTGTCTTTGCTATGTGCTTTTGTATCCTCAAGACCGTATACTTAACAGGTATCTCTGTATGTTACATGTTTTTAAGAGCAGTACAGTACATATTATTTTATTTTAAAAGTTTTCAGGATACTTAAGGCAAAGATCAATTCAAATGCAAGTCTTTAACTCATTTACTAATTCAGAGTTCAGTGACGACTGAAGCTGAATTATTTTTAAAATTTTTTTTATGAAACTACTATTTTTATGAACCTATTATACTGGGCCAAAGCAAATTTTTGGTTGTAACCTTAAGTCTTTGGCAGCAGTTGAATTCTTCAAGTCAGCTCGTACCAGTTATTTTGGGTAACTTGCAGGTATTCACTCAGATATGTATTTTTACTTTTGTGCATGTGTTTATCGTTCCCCTACCCTCTAATTATGGGAACGTTAGGGTTAGGACCTTTGAAAATAACTTCTAGCAAAACTTAATATTGCTATATAAATATTATAAAATAATTTAGGTAAAGCAGTTTTGAAGTGAGATGGAAAGCAGTTAAACACATATTTGCTGAGGGTATCTTTACAACTAGTCTTCCAAATTATAATTATAATACATGAATGCCATTGAGATCACAAGATACAATATGTAAACATGTATTTACAATTGGATCCAAGCCTTCCAATATAGTTAGGCCACAGAAGCACACTGAAGTTGAATTTGATCCTTTATTCAGAAATACTTTCCATATGTATTTATAGAGAATTTGCATTTACCTTTTGAACATGAATTCATTTTACTCAGAAACATGTTTACAAATTTTCTTTGGTAAAGAGATGCATATCGTTTTATCTATAGCATGGGTGAACAGGTGTATGTATGTAAGCATTCCAACCTGCTCTACAGAAATGAAATAACAGATAGTATTGCATATATAATGCCACATGAAGCTAAAAATCTTTACTTTTGTAATCACTAGATAGTGCCATAGAAGTAAAACATGCTACACAGATAGGTAAAACTAAAAAAAAATGTCTAATACAAACTCTAATATTCTTGACTTTTTAAGACCAAGAGAACATATTTTTTCATTACATATTTGTGATAACTAGCAAAAAGACAAAAAAAAAAGTCTTTTTGATAATATAACATCCACTAAAATGACCCAAAACCCAAACTTTTTATTTGTGAGCGTAGCTTGGAATTTAAGCAGACTTAGGAATCTTAAGATTAAATGCATAATAAGTTCCAAAATCTGGAGGCTTATATTGTAATTTTATTGCTGGCAGGCCATATCTTTCATACCAAAGAGACTTCTATTAAAAATCCTTCACTGACTTAATGACAGTATGATCTAGGGATGATCTCACAAATAGACAGGACCTAGGTTATCTATTACTATTTTTATTTATATTAAGGTAATGACACATGCCAGGAGACTACAGGGTTGAAATGACTCCTTAGACTCCACACAGAAAACCACAGGGCAGTGGTTCCTGCACAGAAAACATCACAAATGATAACATAGTTATTGCAGTGATATATCTTGCGCAACAAGACAGCTGCTTTCTCCTGAACCTTTATTTCAATATTTTCAACTTCCTGGTCAGGCACATATAGAAGAAATTCATCCTGATTCATTCTGAAACATTTTTTTTTCTAAGTATATAATACATCTAAATGCTCGAATTGAAAATAGATAGGTAAAGTAGGAGACAAATACCCTCTAGCATAAGATCTTCCACTGGATCTTCCACTGGACTTCCCTAACTCCAACTGAGATGTGCAGCGCTCTCAGCATGACAGAGTTGCTTACTAATTTCTCCCTCTCTTGTTGCTTCTTGCTCTCTAGGGCAAAGTGTTATTTAAAATTAGGTCCTCAAGAACATGCAGCGGCATTTTTCTACTGTCTGGTTACTAGTAAATCAAGATATTTACCTTTTTGGACAATCAAATTAGGAAGTGAAGCACAAGCCGTGGAAGTCATCTGTAACATACTTTCTCCCATTCTCTTGCAACTTGTAAAATCACATAAATTACAACCTAGACTTCCTAAGACAAACACTTCTTTTCATTACAGTGTCTCCACACTTAATACACTGGACTGAGGCTCCTAGCTTTTCTGCCAAATACATCCTAATCTTCAAATTCTTACTTGCATGAGCAGTCTTCTGAATATTCATAATAGAAATCTATCAGAAACCTTACCAGTAAAGGTGAAAGATATGGCAAAAATAGGTATCTGCAGACATTACCACTACAAATTTTACTCTTAAACATACCTTCAAATCTGGTATTGAGACAGTGGAAGCCCAAGAGGCACAAACTTTAGGGAAATAAATAAAATGAATCTACCAATTCTGTACTATCTAAATAGCAAAATTCCTAAAGTTATTCTGAAAATTGAATATTAGGCTGATTTGCTAAAGCATTATGGAGATTACATAAAGGAGAAATTTAAAATAATTCAATTTATCTAGAAAACCAAGCAAAAGAGTAACAAAGGAGAGACCACTGGTTTGGAAGAAATAAAATATTTTTTTCAAAGGATGTTTGCCAGATGTCAAAAAGATGTCTTTTCAAGGTATGTTCAACAAATTGCCAAAATGAAAGAAAAAATAGGAATGCCAATTAGTTGGGGACTTACGAAAAATCTTCTAAAAATTCTAAACAGTTTTGTGTTTCCTAGGAATTTAAAGTATTAAAGAACTGCTGATGCATCATAGACAACTTTGTTCTATCCTGCACACTTGGTTCTCCATGGAGACACATTACTCACCATCCTAAGCACCGATGGACAAAAGATATGAACTGTGCTGGATCCTCCTGCCTGTTGACAGTCTTTCATTTGATAAGGAAATCTTTAAATGTTTTTTGATTATTCTGAGTGCCTTTGCCCTAATTGAAGGTGGCTTTGCAGTATTTCTTCATTTCACTAACTCTTTCAATCAATTCCTTAACTTTATTATATAGCCATGAGGCACATGCTCCTTTTTTATAGGAAGAACTGTGTTACGCATGAAATTTATCTACTAACATTCAGTTTTTTTTCTTATCTTTTCTGCATTCTCTTTGGATGTGTTCTGTTCTTATCAACAAAATTAAACTAACCATCTGTTAGATCTTTCCCCCCTCTAATTCCTTTCAGCGCTCCGTTCTTCCTATGACCACATCTATTGTCAACTGAATTAGCATACATCTGGAATTTATCAATTTTATTCTAAAGGTGGGTCAATAATTCCAATTTTGGTAATTCTTTGCACTACCAAACAGACTAAAATAGATTCTATCCCAGATTTCATTCTCCATTGGATGACTAAATTACACAAGGATATTTTAATTGTGTTCTTTTTGTCACAATCGTGACCTTCATGAACCATTCCGGCTTGAAATATAGGAGTGATTATTCATCTGAAATAATCTGCAATCAAGTTGTAAACACTTCTAAATCCAATAGTGAAAAAGTACTTAAAATGCCTGTTTTAAAAAACTAAATTAGTCTGTTAACATACGAGCTGTCCTCAGTAATTCTACCAGACCTTACGATTCCAGATTTGTCGACTATACGGAACAGCCAGTGACTAAATCTTATTACTATTTGTTTTCACATTGTCGACTTGTCAGTTGAGTTTTACTGTATTGTTGGATTTGAAATAGATAAGCTTATCAAAGCGTGCATCTTGTTCCATTAAAATTTTGCCTCTTTGGTAGAAATTTTTGCCGAGTGAGAAAGAATTGCACACTGACCATGAAAATGTCTGTGCGTTCTGCTATCCCTTCCCAAGCACTTTTGTAAAGACGGTTCAAGAGCACTGTAAGCTCATGAACTGAATTTGATGTGAATAAAGAGGGAAGCTCACATGTGAGCATAGAAATAAGTTCTGCATCTCTAGCTTTTATCTTTCCTAAGATTAGATTTGTTTTCAATGTGCTTCTTTTAAAACTTGAAAACAAGAAAGGCTAGGTTTGTAGACCAAAGAAGTGACTTCTACTAGACAAACGATACACAAAGAAAATGCCTAAACCTTTGGGCTCAAAAGCCCAGGATAGATATAGTACCTCTCCCTACAGCTAATGGAAAATATGATAATTCTACTGACTATTATTTTCACTTACCTCTGCTGTTAGGTGTCTTGCTTAATTGTGTACGTTATTTAATTTCAGAACCTCATGACTATTGTTCTTTCTATGCTGCTCAAAAATCTTTGTATCTAATTACTTTTATGAAACATCATTAACATGCTTGTATATGCACCTGTGTATTTGAATGCATACGCATATACACACATATATGTACAAGCATTAAGATCCCAAGCAGCATGACAAAGGAACTCCCTTTTCCCCTCATTGTATTCATACAGAATCAGGCATATCTTACTCTGTATAATTCTAAATGTAACATTCCAACTCTTGGTAATTAGTAAAGACTGTGCATGTAACACCTCAGAATCAGCAGTAGCCCTTAGTAAAGAAATGAAGTAAATATTTACAGTGAGCTTCACCGGTGGGGGATGATTTGTCTCAATAATTAGAGGGAATGAATCATATTCTTGAGATGCCTTATTTTCCCTAATGACAGAAGTATCTCAGATTAGTAGCTTTTAGACTACAAATGTTCAGTGAACATAATCAAGCTGAAGGGTTTATTTCACTCATTCATCCATTATAGCATTGGCACAGATTCTGGTGTATAACTTTTATAGATCTTCATCATACAAACATCCAGTCAGAAATTGCTATGGAAATTCTTTTCTTAGTGAAAATGAAGAGGAACAGGAAACCATTCAAATATTTTAGTGAAATTTGATGGAAAGGGAACAAAATGTTAACATAATTCTCATTGCTAATCTAGATTTACAATCTCTTCGTATTGTGTTGCTTGTATACATTTATAATCTATGTCTTTCTTACAGTGTCCCTAGGTTTGGGCAAATGTTTAATTTAAATTTAAAATCAAAATACTTTACTGCTGTTTCGAGAATCTCTGGGAAATAGACTCCTTTATATCAAATCTATGTCTTGTATCTGCGGCCCTGTGATTGCTTGTCCCTTTAAAATGTCACAGCCCTGGTTCACAGGGTACATATCTAGTGTAAAATTACATTGCTGTCATTCTTAATTCTTTGTTATGGTAGTTTATTTTTCAGTTTTCAGTTTTAGTTGTTTATTTCTTCAAATGAATTAATTTTTTGCATGTCATGTTTATTATGTTGCTGCACTGCTTATTGACACATAGGTAAATGTTTGTGAATATCACCTTTTGTATACTGAATGATACTTTGAAAAAGATTGTAATGAAAACAATTCTACCTCATGTAGTCTTTTCTACATTATTTTTCCCTTTGTCTTCATCGATGACAAACTTTGTGAAAAACGAATTGCTTCATAAGCAGTGAAGGCTGGCTTCCTTTTGTATTCTATGTTCTTTCCAGAGTACCACTGCAGTAAATCCAGCCCTTTCCCTTGTTCCCAAGTTCCTCCTGCTAGTACATCTCCTGTTCCTTTCTATGTCTCTTAGCCTCATTTCATAAAGCTGTTGTTTTTCTTCCATGTTCTCTCACCTACGTTTTTTGCCGGCACAGCTAGGAGCGAGATGCATTGTATGCTGTGTGTGGTCTGGAACTTGAGTGTATGCTGACTGTTGCTTCCTGGCCACAAACACAATGGATAAAAGCTGGGACAGGTCTGAAAGAAATTTATAAGAACTTCCTATCTCTACCCTACTGACAAATTTGGTTGAAATGGGCTATTGGATTCCAAAATTATCTGTGAGGGAGAATTGGCAGGCAGACAAACTGAGGTACAGATATTTAAGCAACATGACTGTATAACCTTCATTTCCTTAGGTAAGCATGGTAAGAATATACTTGAGGATTTTTAATGAGTGAAAGCTGGTTCAGAGAGGTCATCACAGTTTAAATAGGTTATAGATTTGATCTGATAGTTCATGATTCTTAGCTATACATTTACTGCTCTAATATACTCTGGGACATGCTGTCTTTCTAAAGACATATGCAACTAATGACTTGTAAACATATGACGTTCCAAACATGTTTTCCAAGTGTTCTAACCCTTGTGTTTTAAACAAATTCGAACTTGAAAAGTTAGTAAAATTGAAGGTCCACCTCACAGGGACTCTAGTCCCTGACAGTGGTCAGCAGGTGTTGACACAAAGTCTGGGACCTTCTTTGGGTCCGTCCCTATTCCTTTCTCATCTCATCAGCAGCAGATTTTCACTGGTTGCCATATACCTGAAGAAGCAGTAGGCACTGTAGGGGTGGTACAGCCATTTTGCCCACTGTGTCCTCTCACTTCCACAGTTGCAGATCCTTTAATCCTCACCCCCATCTCTCTTTTTCACCAATACTTTGAATTTTTCTGGCTGCCTACTGTTGGGGAAGGTTTTTAATCTTTACTATATGTTGAGAATGCTTCTCCTTCTCTCTTTTTGGTTCTGCGTGTGCTTCTTAGGCACTTTTAAGAAACTGCATTTGTGGAGGTCCAGTTGTTTTTGCTCTCCATATGGACCACAGCTGCTAGCTCAAGGCAGAATGTTTTTTAACTCTTCCTTGAGATATCAACAGCTCTTTAAATGATCACTGATAATTGAATAACACTGATAATATTTGAACTGCATGCTCTTAATATTTTTTAATATTGTGGCCTTTCATGATGTTCAGAATAGAATGGAATAGACAAACTGTCATTTTAGATTACGATGGGAACAAACAGCTCTCACAAATTCTATAATTCATATATACATATAAACATGTATCGGAAAATTTGCCCCCGTTTCTAAAATAGAAGAGAATTGGGTACAAGGAGTCTTTTTCCTAAGACCTTTGAAATACCAGAAACAACATTGCTTTCTAAGATTAGCTTAAGGTAATTGTTGATTTTGCCTCTCAAGGTACGTATCACAGCAATGAGGGTGGAGATAGATCGCTCTTAGGCCACATCCTCAATGCTTTAGTTCTGCTGTTTCCCAATGAATAGATTTCAAGTTTTATTGCCTGAGTTTTGCATGGAATTTATCTTAGCTATTTGGATGCTTTCTTTTCAAAGCCATAACATTGTGCAAACTGTGCACTGAGAGAATTATTAAATTATCTGCCAAAAGGAGTAGGTTCATGAGTTCTAGAGGCAGAATTTTCAAAAATGTCAGCTTATGGCATTTGCTTCTACAAAATATGAGAATGACCATCTTGAGAACATCTGAGAGAATAATCTCAACATTCTGAAAATGTTTCCATTTTGAGAACAAAATGTGAAGCTTATACAGTTTTTCTTAAAGCAGTAATGAAATCATTCTGCAGATAAATATATTTTAAGAGGATCAGGTCAGCTAAAGTATACTATAGAACATCTTATTCATTCTGAGAAAGGTACTTTTTATGTATTTATGCATTTGCTCAAAGTAAGCTTTTATGTTAATGTTGGATGTAATGGCCAACATAAAAGGTTCAAGACCTCAGCAGTATCTTCTGGAGACATTTTGCCTGAAAGAGCATTCTGAATTCTATTTCCTGGCTCAGTTTTCTGTTTCACAAAATGATATTGGATAATTGTGCACTTCATTGGTTGCAGATTCTGACAAACCTCTGGTAGTCAAAAGGAACTTGGAGTTAAAACTGGCCATTTCCTACATAGGTCCTGGTTAGCCTTCAAGTGATGTGAGAGGAGATTTTAGTCGTCCTTGTTCCCCTTTTATGGCTGTTTTTTTTCCAAGTCAAGATCTAGTCCTAAATTAACCAAAAATGTGGAAGAAAAAAGGAAAATAAAATTAATAATGTAGGAAATAAAAATATTTTATATTTAGTTGTTTCTTTTTAAATTATAGCTATAAGAGCACTGAAGCAATTTAAAGGCAAGAGTAATTCTTCTAGCAAGAGAGAAGTTGGTGACCGAGGGAAAGACGACCAAGTTTTGGAACATCAGAGAACAAAGAGGAATCTCCAATTTTCAAAAATATGGCTAACAAAATACTCCTGGTTAAAATATGATGATGAAAGGGGGATAATGTTCTGTGCATTGTGTCGTAAGCATAATGTAGATTTGGGGGAAAACGTACATAATTTTTATTCTGGCACAGATGACTTCAAGCTTGAGTGTATAAATATACACCAGAGTAGTGAAGCTCATGCTTGGGCTACCTGCATGGAAGCTGCCAGCACTGCTTCACCAGATATAGCTTCTGCTGAGCAGATGTTGAAGGGTATGAATGCCATAACGTTAGGAAGAGTAGAAAACATTTTTAGAACATGCCATGCTATCGCTAAATCTGGACATCCCTTTACAGACCTCGACTGGATGTGCAAACTAGATGATATGAAAGGAGTGGATATTGGTTCTGTATTTAGAAATGACAGGTCAGCAAGAATGTTTATACACTTTATTGCTGAAGTAGAAAGAAGGACTTTAAAAGAGAAATTGGAGAAATGTAAATTCTTCTCTCTCATTAGTGATGGAGTCACAGACAGTATACTCAAAGCAGCTGCAGTTGTGTATGTACGTTTTGCAAATGAAGGAAAAGTCCATTGCCAGATTGTTGGGGTTCAACCTGTTCGCAAAACTGACGCTTCAAGCATAAAAAATGCAATTGAGGAAACATTACAAATAAATCTTCAGGTCAATCTGGCAAGCCAAGACTGGTCAAGAAAATTAGTTGGGTTTGGAAGTGATGGGACAGATGTCATGGTAGGAGAAAACAATGGCGTAGCTAAACTTCTGAGGGGAATTCAGCCTTGTGTACAATCTGTACATTGTTTTGCTCACCGCCTTAAACTGGCTTACAAAGGAGCGCTGAAAAATATTCAGCTATATAATATCTTAAGCAATGTCTTGAAAAATATGTATTATTTTTATCATAACTCACCTCTACATAAGAACAATCTCAAAGCCACATATGAAGCCATTAAGTTACGCCCAGCTATTCCTTCTCGCGTTGGAGGCTCCCAATGGCTTCCTCGTCTACAAACAGCTCTCCAAATTCTCCTTAAAGGTTATCCTGCAATTGTTCTACATCTGACTAAGGTAACCGATTTAAAAATTGGATGTACCACTAGAAAAAATTAATTGCTATGGCTAACTTTGGTCCACACACTGGGCACATTCTTTTTTCTCATTATTTCCAGATTGAAAGAGATTCAAGAGCCTCAACTCAGCAAAAAGTCAAAGGCCTTTTACAGCTTCTTCTGAAAATGGAGATAGTCAAGTTCTCCCACTTCTTGTTGGATGTCATTAACGTCCTCAACATTCTGTTACGTGTTGCTCTGGATCCCAGTTCTTCCATTGCAGATATATTTGCAACCGTGCAGTCAATGCTGGAAACACTCCACATGTATCAAACAAGGTCTGTCATTTCTAACAACTAACTCAACTATTTTTTATATATATATAAAATATATATAAAAATATATATTATATATTATATTATATATGTGTGTATTATATATTCTGCATTCTTTATCTTTCAGAGCTGGTCCAAAAGAACGCCTGATAGAGACTATTCCGCACTTTCATGGTTACCAGCTTGTTGGAAATGGAAATATTTTATCAGTACGAACTAAAGTACTAAGTAATTTGATGAAGAGGTTGCGTGATTGTTTTTGCGATGCAAGTCAAGATGTTTTGAGAGCAACTACTATTGGAAGTTTTAAACTATGGCCTGAAAAAATTAAACAAGGTATATAACTATGATAGTGGCTATTTGAAGAAGTGCATGTTCTAAACTTTTTAAAAGTATAAACATATTTTTCTTTTGCCTCTGTTATAGAATTTGGTGAAAAGGAAGTGTCTGTCTTGACTAAACATTATGAAGTCATACTAGAAGCTGCCTCTGTGAAAACTGGTGAAGTTGAAACCGAGTGGAGCATGTTGAAATTAGAGCTATATAACAGGTAATAAGGATATTGTATTTGTGTCTGTTTTAATGATTTAGAAGTACCTAGAGCATACTGCAGAGGATTATGGAAATGTATATAGCGATACATTAAAATAGATTTTTTTACTGTGCTTTTTAGATTTCAGAACATCCGGACCTTGACGTGGGATTCAGTAAATTCAGATTATTCCAAGAAGTATCCCAATATCTTGAGTTTGGTAGATTTGATCCTAACGCTGCCTGCAAGTTCAGCTGAAACAGAGAGAGGCTTCAGTCAAATGAAATTCACCATGATGCACCTGCACTCTAAACTAATGTCTGAAAGTGTGACAGATCTTATGATAATTCAGATGAACTCTCCAGATATCAAAAAGTTTGACCCCAAGAAAGCTATTCACCTGTGGAATACTACTTGGCAGAGGAATAGAAGACTACAGGCAGATGATACGATAGTTAAAGGAAGATCAGATTGCTCCTCTGAGTTTGATTTGGAGAGTCACTGTGGAAGTGATTAGATGAAAATTCTGGGTTTTAACTTCACAATCATTCTTGTAACATACATAGATATTTTAAAAGAATGTTTTGCAAGATTAGTGAGAGTAAAATTTGTATTTATAATGTTTCAGTTTTAAAATATGGCTTTTTTTTGTGCATATTCACTGCTGAATCTCCATTAGCTGTTTACATTTGCCTTTATATACCCAATTTCTCCAAAAGACACAAATCTGAAGATAATGAACAAAAATAAAGGAGTACATTGTGACCTTGGTGACACTTGAACTGAGGGATGACTCATGGCTTCTAATTGTTTATTGCTCTTATTTGAGTCATAATACATTACATCCACTGGAGCTAGCTGTTATCTTAGTCTCAATCTTTCATTGATTCTGAAAACCTTGATTTTTATTTTTGATAAAAGGGTGGAAAAATCAGTGCATTATTTCTGTCAAATGAATTGCATGACTACTTGACCTCTGTAGCCTATGAATTTTGGGTCATGGCTTCTCTCGATACTTGCTACTTTTTAGTCTTGCTACTTTTTATTCTATTCTGGGCAAGGTATAACATAGCCTTTTATAGATTTTTGTCAGACTTGTCCTTCAGAAGACAGAGGCAGAACAGAAACCATTTTCCATTGCTAATTCTTAATTGCCCAAGTTAATCTTCCTATAGCAAATACTCTAGTAGGTAGGATATGACTACTATACTTCACAGCTTGAATCATCATTTTTCCCTGTAAAGATGTGTTTATGAGGGCTTCAGCAATGCTGTATCTTTATTCTTAACCTAGAAGTTGAGAATGAGAACTTCAGAGAAGTTTCTAATTTCCTAATTTGCCACTTTCTACTTTCTAAATGTTCTAAATGCAACTGTCTACTTTATAATTTCCAATCAAGAAAAAACACGCCAAGAGAGTGTATTTCATTGCCTTCAAGCAAAGGCAACGATTTATATCGAAAGAAAACTAAAGCAAAATCCCTAATGATACTTCTTAGTCCTTCCAACATAAAGATGAACTGGAAATAATTAGGCAGAAAGAAATTTGAGGTCATTCACCTTTTAAATCAACCCTTATCTAAATCAAGATCAACTCTGTACTTTCAATGTAAGATGTGGCATGTCTAGTAATTGTAGAAGGTATATTATATATAACCTTATCATATGTATCTTACATAATTCATTCTAATTCTAGGTCTAAATAGTTGCCCATGTCAGAAATAGAATAGGTTTTGAATGAATGCCTCATTAAGGGATGTTAGTCCAGCCAGATAGAGATAATTTGTTGGGATCAGAACATAAAATCAGTATTGTGCATTAGATGGTAGATTATAAAATATACATATTTGAAATGTCTGTATTTTTGATTTCTCAGGTAACAAAAATGTTTAGTTGTACTTTAGCTAATAAGCAACAGGATATGTATTATAGAGGATGACTTATTAGATTAGCATTGCTGATTTTAAAGATTTTCTCCTGAGTCTCATAATAGTCAATATTTCCCTTTGAGATTTTCAAACAGGAAGATTCCAGCTGTGATAAGATTAGAAAAAGTGTAAGAAAACATGTACCAGAAAGTCCAATGGCAGAAGACAAAAAACAAAGTAACAAAAGCATATTGAATCTAATAATACTGAAGTCACTTCCACGACTCTCTAGGGCAGCATCACATTTTTATATTGTGAGGACTGAAGATGCTGGATATATTGCTTTTGGCAAAATACCAGAGAAATCTTAGTATCATAACAAAAAAAAATTTGGAAAGAGACATCAAGAAGTCAGCTTGTCTAAGTCCTGCAATGAAATGGGATCCAGTTTAGTAATGCTATCTATAGCCTATACTTGTTCCTCTTTTTTATAAGCTTGTAAAATAGTCCACTCTAAATTTGTTTTTTTCTTTTTTCCCTAGTGCTTTATTGTCCTTCTGATTATATGGCTATGGAGAGTAATTATGACCATTCTTTTTGTAACATTTTGTTTTAACTGGAAAATTATTGCTGTGTTTTCCCTCTGTCTTCCTTATATAGATGAAATTAGCATAATTCCTTCAACCTTTCCTCTCAGGCCATGTTTTCTAATCCTGTGATTGCTCCCCCCTGGGCCCTCTTTAGTTTGCATACATTTCTCTTGATCTGCAGATGCCAAAACCATGCTCCAGTAGAAGCCTTAACAGATCTGAGAAAAGTGGAAGGATTGTTTCCAGCATCTTCCCACGTACTTTTTGGTGATACTATTTACTCATTTTAGCTTGCAATCATCTATAATCCCTAGAGCCTTTTCTATAGAACTGTTACCTTGGCAGTAAGGTTCCTGCCCTGACATTTAGGCAGTTCATTATTATGTTAGCCCCATGTAGTACTTCACATTTATTCTTATTGACTAATGTCCTGTTTATCTCAGACTATATCTCCAATGTGTAAAGTTCATTTTGAATTCTAATCCTGTTCTCCAGTGTGCTTGATGTCCTTTCTAGATTGTTCTTATCTGCAATATAATAAGCGTATTTATTTATGCATTCTATTTATCAAAGCATATCTCCCATGACATTTACTTAATGATTTTGACCATCTCTCTAGTTTTTCAAAATCTTTGAATTCTGATTCTTCCTCCAAAATGCTTGCTATCCTTTCCAATTAAATGGGTATCTACATGTTTCTTAAGTTCATTCTCTGTTCAGTCACCTAGGTCATGCAGCAAAATATTAACCAGAAGCCGACTCTAGAGAGTGGGACTCCCCTGAGATGTGCTCCCATGCTGATAACTTCTCTTCAAGTATATTATTTTAACCAGTTGTACTTCCAATGTATAATAATTTCATTTACACTGAATTTCCATTATTTGCAGGCATCAGGTAGAGCAGTATCAAAAAGTCTTAATAAGAATTGCTAATGGTTCAGAAAGTAATTTAGCTTAATCCTGTGACATAAAGACCCCAGTGAAAGCTGGGGAACAGAGAGCAATTGTTTCAAATGGCATATCCAATACAAGTGTCATGTGATCTTTCTAGGAAGTTGTTACTGCTCCAGAAATGATAAATTGCATAGAATACATGTATTACTAATATCTTAAAATGTGTCTTAGCAATTTTCTCCATCTGTATTTGGTCTCCATAGAGTTAGGGGGGTGATGCAAAATAATTCATATTTACATTTTTGAATAAGTCTGCTCATTTATTTTAAGCTATTAAAGAGCTCTCTGTAACTATCATGGTCCCTTCACTTCTAATTTCTCCTTTGTATGGCACAGCTTGCTGTTTTGCTTATAATGCTATATATGAGAAAAAGGTGTTGAGGATGACTGAAAATATGCTTATAATACAGTATAATTCAGTAAGTGCTAGTTATCCTAAAAACCTTTCTCCCTTCTTTATGTTCCTAAAATGTTTGACTCCCCCATTATATATATTCTTTATACTTTTATTCCTATCTTTCATTTGATTGCCACCATTTAATGGGCCTCTGTCATCCAGAAAATTTTTTAGATTCTCACTCAAGTCTTCCTTATTATCGGAATACACTCTAGAACAGACACTCCATTGTGTCTTCCTCTTCTTCTGAAGAAAAAATGGTTACTGCCTGACACATTCTGCAAACTTAAAAACTGTCAGTACTCTTTCTCCCTGTTTTACTAGAAAAAGCATATATAATCTGTGTTATCAATGTCACACGTTCTATTCTTTCAATATTTTTGAATTTTTTTTCAGAAATGCCTTATCTCCTGAATCAGAGCATGGCCATGCCAGGGCGCTGTCTTTGTTTTATTTTCCCCTTCTAATTTCACATAAATATTCAACAACTCCCCCCTTATTTTATTTTGAAATTCAAGGTAGCATACATGCTCTTGGATATCCAAGAAGTTTTTCTGTTTCTCCCTAATATTCCTGACATTTTATTTAGGTGTCTCAAATATTTACTTCTAACTCTTATCACTCTTTCTTCTTGCTGTTACTTCTCCCTGTTGCTTTCTCTGATTTTCCCCCTTTCCTGGTTTGAAACTAGTCTTGTTAGACTGACAAACCAGAATGGAAAGAATGGGAATATTCTTCTTGCCATTCTTTCCCAGAGGATATAATTTCCTCCTACCACGTGCAGAGCCCCGTTTACTGACGCCAGCATTCTTTTCTCAGCACTGTCTGTGCAGCTGCCCGCTCACTTTACAGCATCTCACCATGATTATAAAGCAGTTCTGTGGGGTTAGCATCCCCCAAAGAAAATTGATCACCTTTTGACTTGCAAAATAATCTAACATTCAAATACAGTACGAGCTCTATAGTACAAACAAAAACACTAGACAAAATATCTAAAAATGTTAAAAATAGTTATTTAATATCTCTTTTTGATATTCTTACAAAAGGTTTCCTCTCTCCATCTGAACATTCTTTCTAGACAGGTCATGAAAGGAAGTAGATCACACTATATTTGAAGTCTTTGAGCCTTTGTTAAAAGATATTTGAAAGTTATCCTAGTAGTCAGAGGTTCCAGGATGTAGAAGTAATTTAAGAAGTGACCCCACAGCACATCATTAGCGATTCTGTAATTAGTAGCTAGAAAGTAGCCTAGCTGAAAACAAAAGAGAGAAGAGCTTTCTCACACTTACCACAGAGTAAGAAACGTGAGTAGGCACTGCAGAGCACCTGAGAGTAAATATCCCACAGTAATTCATGTTTGCCATTACTTCAACTGGAGTCAAACCTACCTAGAAGCTGTGTGCCAGCCTGTTCTACAATCTTGTCAAAGTTCCAGAAATAGTGGTTAAAGGCATAGTCTCCGATCCTTTAATCCCATTTGAGACGTTACCTCTTGATTAGAGTTGTTAATTTTCTTTCCTCAAAAACTTCCTAGTTATGTTTCTGAGGCCATATAGCCTCATGAAAAGTGACACCAGGAGATAAGTATCCTTTTGGAATTTTGTGTATAGAAACAAAGCACAGGTTTTAAAAAGCTAGAAACTGACTGGAAATCCAGGAACTAATTATTTACGGTCATATGGGGAAACTACAGCAGAAAGTGAACAAGTTATTTAAAGTTCTTAGCCTAAGAAATGATTAGTAAAATCTGAAATAAAAGTTATGATGGTGGTACCTTTCATGGTAAAGCACTAGTCAGTTTGAGGCTGCAAATGAGATGCAAAAACTTGTTCTATCATTTCAATATAAACTTTTTAACTGCTTCCTTAGTGGACTGTAGCCTTTTCTCCCCAAGAACCAGTAAAAATAATGAAGCATTAAGTTACCTAGTTTATTGAATCTTGTATTTCCTGTTAATGATGTTTCTGTGGTGTAGGCTTTATTGTGCCTTACAGAAATCATTTGATTCCTGTGGCTTCATTAAAGTATACATTTCTGGGTACCTCAAAACTATTAAATCAGCAGTCCAAAGTGCTTCAGTAAACGGCCTACCGTACATGATTTTTAAAAGGTGTTCTTCCTCAGAATGTATAATTCAAAATCCTTCAGGCGATCATATCAGAGTGCTGTTATCCGTCTAGCATTCTCCCAGTATTTATTTTCAGCTTTTGCTTTCGTGCTGAAATTCTCCCAGTATTTATTTTCAGCTTTTGCTTTCGTGCTGAAATTTATGGTAGGACATATAAAGCTTCAAGTGCAGGTATTTCTCCCTTACTTCTTACTGCCCCAATAGACTTTAAGCTTCCCAAACCTATTTTTTCTCTTTCCTCCAAACTTTTATGTGTATGCAGGGTCTCTCGCCAGCCCCAGGGTTTCTCTGTGATATTAGGAGGAGCTGAGGGCATTATTCCTCATTTTCCCAATTGGAGGCAAAGAGCAGGGACTGTAGACCTACAAATTCAAATGGGAATTGTATTTTGAATACTTAACATTATGCAATTTCATTCAAGTATATTCTTAATATTCCTACCCCTGAAATTTTTCTTTGCAAATTTAAAAAATCTCCACTCCAGAGAAAAAAGTTTGTCAGAGATATAGGATGTGCATAGCTGCTCCTTTTTCAAAAGCCAAGAACTTTGGCTGTAAAAAGGAAAAAAAAAAATCTTACATTTGTGTCTCTACTGGAAAGATTTTCCATTTTACAGTGAATCCTCACTGAGCTGGCAAAGTCCATTTCTGAATGGACAGACTCATATCTGTCTTACATATTTCAGCATGTATCATTTTATGTTTTAATACTGTAGTTGGTAATGAAATTTGAATTTTCTTTTTGCATAGCAACAAATTCATTCCTCTTTTAAAAAAGAAATTGATTTTGTCATTATTACACACACATTGTCATATATGCATAAACTTATTTTTATTTCTGATTTATTTAAAATAAAATTGATGTGGATGTTCATCATTAACTTCCACAAGCAAACTGTATGAAGCAAGTCAACTTTATTTCAAAGTTTAAGAGATATTTTTCTGTACCTACCATTCTATTCTCTAACATGCACTTGCTTTCAAGGGTAGATATAGATACATGGTTAATCTAAAATCGAGCACAGTGAAAGAACATGCTGATAGCTGTGATAACATTCAGATACACAGAATATGTGTCTGTTTGGTATTTGTGATTTACTCATTCACCACCAGTGTAGAATGTGCGGAGATGGATTAGTGATCACAATAGAGATCAGGGAAAGTATCAAAATAATTGCAGTTTATCCAAATATCGCACATTTTGCTTTTAAATGGGCCCCATATGATTTATTTTAAATGAGAAAACCGAATTTTGGCTTAAAGATGTTATCACTATCAATAGTACATAATGGCAATACAAATCACTTTCCCATACGGCCTTTACAATAAAGAGATTTTCATTAATACGAGACATCTATTTTAAAATTGCAAATCCATTTTCTTTACATTGACTTTTTTTTTTGCTAGGTTTTATACTAAAGAATATACTTATTGACATTTTAATGGACTTGATTACTTTGGATCTTGGAACAGACTACCTTCCTGATGCGTGGATGAACTTAACACATTCCGATGTAAGTTAACACCTTTTTTCATTCAATTGACGTATCGGTATGGGTAGGAAATGTTGTAGCTTTGTCCTTACCATAAGGAAGCCAAGAGAATAAAGATTATAGGGCTAGATCAGTTTTTCCTTATAGTTCTTCAGTTTCACTAGAGAAAAATTCTGGAAGCAACTGTACCAGGAATTAGATGATTATATCTACACTATAGATGTGTATCTACACAGATAGATCTTTATGTGTATCTACACAGATAGATCTTTATTTATGATTGTCAAATTGTATCATTTCCTCAGACACCACTGCAAGTTCACTTTCAGGACTTAAAATAAGAGTGTCATGTTCTTTGTTCCAGGATATGAGAATAAAGATTGGAGCTGTATGACATTAAACTTATCTGGATTTTCAGATTTAGGAACATGAAAAATTTTAATTTAATGTTTCTGAACATTCCGTCACCGAATTCTCTGACTAATTTAAGATTCAGATGTTGCTGATAAGCCTATGGGATGAAAAGGTTTATAGTTTTGGCATATTTTGATAATTCTTTCTGATAGTAAGCCATGGTTCACATTAAAATTTTAACTGAATTTTACATGAGGAAAACAGCTTTATTCAAATATTCTTCACCCAAATGAATTTCATGAGCAAGCAATTTTACAGTTGCTGAGTAATGTATTTCCACTGAATTTAGAAAGACCTCTCCACAGCTGTCATAATCAGTATATAAATATATCATTTTAGCACAGGAGATTAATTATTTGGGGAAAAATATGATTCATTCATTTTTTAAATAGAGCACATGTACATATATCCCATATTTGTTATTCTTTAAGCACCTTTAGTGCTTAAAAGTACTATTTTTTACTTTAATGGTAGGATTTCCTTAAAATGAGTTTCCTTAAAAGTGTCATTTTAAAAGGAAACTTGCAAACAAAAGAAAATGAATGAAGCTAAGGTATAAAATTATCTTGCACAAGCTCTTCCAAGTTATAGCCACCATTTCATCTTTTCTCTGTTTGGCTTAGTAGTATTTCAAACAAATTTGCAAATTGCGGTAAGTGGTACTGGACATGCCTGTGTTAGGGCAGATGGCACCTACAACGTTTTCAAATAGTCCCATTCTGCCACAGGCCCTAATCCCTGTAAACACATTGCTTCATTCTGGAACTTCAGTCTGGAGCAAACCAAACCATTCTCTTGACAAGGAAATCTGGATGTGGAACAGAAGATAGTATAGAGGTACCTAGTAGGCATTCACCCTAGCTACCCTGCCTACCAATAGCTCAGAACTGAACTATGCCAGTTTTGTTCCCTCTCTGCCCAACGCTATATCAGGAGATCTTACACGTATTCTCCCATTTGTGTTCTCATACCGCGCTCTGATATCCACATACTACATCCTCGGTGGTAAAAAGACATGTGACAAACTGCAAAGCAGCTTTTCTATTATTTGTTTTTGTTCACTGAAAATAATGTGGGAGCAGAGAGAAGCCACGTGCTGTACACGTGTAAAAGCAAAATAGGGCCAAGACACAGCCCCTATACTGCTAAATTATCAATTAAATTAATAGTATTCTCCTAGACAATGTCTGAGCATGATGCAGGGTGCCTGTGTAAAAGATTGTATCTCATAGGCAATTTGGATATAGCCATGCTGTTTAGGCAGTATGTGTATTTATTTAGATGGATACCAGCTGTACATGCCATGTACAGTCTCTGGCCTGCTTTATTTACTGGTACAGAGATCACCATGCATTTTGAATGAGAGGAGAGTCCGAATTTTAATTTGTAACAAAGTTACCTTCTCTCAGGACTCAGCCTCCTGGAAGTGAAGGGCTTTCATGTCTACTGTGTAGAGGGGAAGAGGTAAGAGGATTGTTATCTTATGTGTTTATGTTGAGGGAAGCAGTTTCCTCAAGGTTTTTGGGTGGACCACAGATGCTTCTGTCAAAACAACATGGGCACAAACATTTGAGGGCACTGAGAAAAAGATCAGTTTTTCTGCCATATAAAGGCCCTCATTTACTCTGCAGAACTGTGCTTGTGCTAGCATTGGAGACAACTGTAAATTCACTGTAAACTATAAATTTCATAAATTTAATTCTTCATCAGTGTAACTGTGCTATGTGGACGAGGAAGAAATAGGAAGAACTCCCAGTACTTTAGGCACCTTTGAAACCTCACTGCAGAAACCTGTACATCTTAAACGGGAAAAAAGGTTTAAGGTTACATATTAGGTAGAAAGTGTATATTTACCCATGTGCATTTGACAATATTTATTATTTTATTTTTATAGTTACAAAATCTGGCAACTGCATTAGCAGCGAACTCGGAACTTATTGACTGGCGCAGATTCTTGCTAGCAGCAGCACAGCCTTGGCCAGTGCCATCTGTAGCACAGCTTCTCAAAACTCTACATAGCTTCAAGTCTGTTGATGAAACTGGATCAGGCTTTGTTACACAGGAATACTATACACAGGTTATAATGCTTTTTTCAATCATACACTTCTGATAGTCTCTTTGAGTTGAATGATGTATTGTTGTATTTATTCACATTCAGAAACTCAGCCTGGATTTTAAAGGTGTCACTTTTTGAAGATCATTTCTGGTGAAAATTTTCTCCATTTCAGGAAATGGAGGACAGGGCCTAATATCTATCTTATCCATATATATTAGTAACAAAAATCAGGCTACTTAGGCTTACTTTTTGGTTCCATTTCATACTTTGCATGGAAATTTCTTTCTAATGAAAATCCTCCCTGTTCTAAAGAAACTATTCTGTGATCAGTTTGACAGTATATGAGACAAAAAGTGCCCCAAACAGAAACAATTGTTTTAGTTGGTTTTGCCATCTCTACTTTGATTAAATATCCCAAGAATTTTTCCAATAAGTATTTTTGCAAATGAACATTGTTTTTCAGACTTTGGATACATAGAAAATTATAAAATTCCTTGGACCGTTCTTTTCTTTAAAGAAAGCTTATATTTAAACCTTTTCAATGCATAGTCCAGTAGAGTTTTTCAGGAAACAAATTTCATGAAAAAGCAGAAAAAATTTGTTTTTCTTCTAGCAAAATTCTCCTAATTCTGTTCAATAAATTTTCACTTACTTGATTTCTTAATCATTACTTGTATTAATGTTGGTTCACTTTCAAATTGTGTACTAGCCTGTATATACATATAAAATTCTACAGTTCCTTT
The DNA here is from genome assembly GCF_040807025.1 of Struthio camelus. Lineage (NCBI taxonomy): Eukaryota > Metazoa > Chordata > Aves > Struthioniformes > Struthionidae > Struthio > Struthio camelus. The sequence goes on along the minus strand of NC_090981.1, from coordinate 55,852,032 downwards.
GGGTGGGATTTGCTTGGTGATACTAAAATAATTTTCAGAATCTTTTAAATAAACTTTATGGAACCTTTTTTGAAGTTGATTTTCAAACGCCCTAGGAGTCAGTTCCTTGAACAGTGGCTGTGTTATTCCAGAGACCTGTCAGTATGAGAACTTATTTGATTAACTAAAGACTTTTAGCAGCCTGGCCCTCCGCCCCAAACTTGCAAAGAAACAAATTCTGCAAAGCCAGAAAACCCACAAAATGCGCAGGTCTACATGCTCCATCTATTTGTTTATTGTTGTGGTATATTTTACTGAAGTGTGAGAGATTAAAAATATACTAACACTTTCAAGATACACAGACTGTGACTGTGAGGTTTTTAACAGATGCTAGTTCAAAAATAATTTTAACTCAGCAATTCAGTTGCAGGCTTCAGGATCACAACTGGCTCACATCCAGGCAACTGAAAGTAAATAACCAACTGAGTATGCTCATTTGTATATAGACCTACCCTCCGACTCCGTGCCATGAGAGTGATATCTCTTTGAACCTAGTCTAATGCAGTTGTTTAAAAACATGGAAAGGACTAAAATGTTCATAAAAACACAGGTAAATTTCCAGCAGAAGCTTCTTTTTCAGAACAGAGTTATATAGGTAGGCGTATAATTTAATTGCAAGAGAATGTTATGGGAATTTCCGGAGACTATTCCAAGCAACTCAGTTCAACAGTAATTAAGGATCTGCAGTGCTCTGAAGATTTTGTTCTAGGACTGATTCATATTGCAAATCAAAGTCCTAATGACTAGCTATTCCTATTTCGTGTCTGAAAAAGCATCAACATTTTCTTAACTTAAAATCCTCTTGAAAATGCTGTATATCCACTGTGTATAAACTCTAGAGTTCATGATATTGAGAGTGCTATGTTTTGGAATTATGTATATACAGTTATGAGAAGAATAGGAACAGATTTTTTTTTGAGATTTGAGTGAAAGTTAGTTCTCTAATTTCAAAATTATTCATGAGGAACAGCTGAATTGTTTCCAGTCCTTTTAGAGTAACTTATGGCAAATTTCATTAGCTTTTCGTTATTCTGAGTGCTTGCTTCATTTCTTTCTTACTAACGTTTGAGATTTCATGTTCTGTGGAACACGATGCACTAGAGAATTAATGAGTCAGTGCAGTCTGTAAAATTTAAGAAAAGAATAATAGCAGAGAGTTAGTAAGCATTCTGAAATATTTCTTCTGAAGAGGATTGCAAGGAAAATATGAAGTCTACTTTCTTGAAACTAATTTGCTCAATTTTCCCTGCTACCTTGAACAGAATAATAGCAGAAACATTTTTAAGCTAGCTTTAACTAATTATTTTCCATTCTAAAAATCATTTGGAACTTCCTATTTTGTTGTATTTCATTGTTTTGCTTTTTAAAGAAAAAAACAGCTTAATGCTGTATATTGAATATGCACATTATAAAAATGGATATATAATGCTTCCATAAAATGCAGTGTTTTACATAATCAAGAATGTACTAACTTGCCTGAAATGTGGGAGAGGGATATTGTTAATGAAATGCATATAACTGTCATAATAGCATTTTAATTTAATGTCTATCCTGTCTACCCCGAAAGACCCTTACATCTCTCATTAACATCTGTGAAGATATATGAAGATTTCCTGTATTATTCTATTAATGCAATAGAAGGTATACTGAGAATTTTTGAAATGTTAAAATCTATCAATAAAAGTGGAAAGCAGGTTTAAGCTCTCTTATATACTGAAACTTACATGCATTCAAAATGTCCTGAAACTTTCATTCATTTACTTTATTTTATTGTCTTAACAAGGAACAATGACAAACAACATTCAATGAGAATAACAGGAAGAACCCTGTGCTGGAAATGTAAGGTGCCCCAGCTGGCCCCCCTAGTGGCATCTCTGCTTACAAACTGACCTGTGCAAGGGAGCATCCCCTGGCAATGGGACTCAATTGTCTGTACAGTGCTATTGTTTGCCCGGTTCCTGGCACGGTTTAACACGGGCCAGTTAGACTCTCAAACAACTTTCAGGCAAGTGAGTTTTTCTATAGGCAGTCTGGGTGATGACCACCCTGTTTTAGAAGGTAAGAGGTGACTGATATGGGATATTCACTGCCTGTTGACCTTAGTATTGGAGAATGGTTTGGGTCATGTTTAATTTTCTGGTGTAGATGTAGCTCTGTAGCTATCACACTTAAGTTTTTTGCTAGGAGCAGGCATGGACGTGAAGAGCTATGCCTCTGTCCTTCATTATACTGAAAGAGTGTTTGGATAGGTGCTTCCAAAAGAACATTTAGGACAAAAGGTAGCAAAAAATACCCCTAATAGGAAACAACTAGAAAGCACATAGAAACTGCATTATATTCTGCTTCTTGGGCAGTGAGGTTTACAAAATACCTAGTTCATTTTCTCCTTTTTCAACATAAATTTAAAGTCACTTCTACCCCACTCCATTTTTGATAATTCCTAAAATGGCTGTTAAAATATGCAAGCAGCTATTTAATTATTCTGATGTCATTATGTACTAATAACAAATTCTGAACCTGAATAAATCCAGGAATGAATCTTATAGTAATCTATCTGTTCAGTGATTATAGCCCATAAAGATTAATTTATTTTAAGGTGTGAAAATGAGTGACTTTTCTTTTTTTTTTTTTTGGTCAGGTTGGCTTATGGTTTAAAGGAAACGAAGATCTAAGCGTAACAGAAAGTTGCACAGAACCTTTGCCTTTAGATAGGCTGGGACATCTCATAACGGTACTTTAAAAACAAATTTTTGGAGAGTCCACTCAACTATTTTAAATTGAGAGATGCCATTCAAAAGTTTCTTGGGTCTCCTTCCATAATTGCTGAAAAGTTTCAGGGGCTTTTGCAGTCAGGTGGTGCTTCAGAACATGATTTTCATATATAAGAAACTTAAAGTTATGAATAATATGAAGCAGGGACAAGAATCTAGGAATTCAATATTCTAAACCATAGTCTGCACAGAAGGACTTAATTATTCTTGTTCTCCTTTGAACACCATTTATTCTTGTTCTCCTTTGAACACCATTAAACAGCTTTTTAAAGAATGGGAGGCAAATGATCCCTGCATCTAAGCTAATGGTTAGGGAAGAGAGAGATGCAGGTGTGCTCTGAGTTCAAGAAAATAAACTTATATTTAGGTAAAACCTATTGAACTTAATAGCCATAATATAAGATTTTATGAGTTTCTACTCATTCTGTGAAAGTCCTCACTGTAGAACAGAAAATACTACAATGTCTATTTCTCTAAATGACTGGGACTTATTTTTGATTTAAATGAATTTATAAATTCTCAACACATTTTTAAAGTCTATACCACTTTTCAGCAGTCACTACTTTATTTCACCCTGTTATCTACAGCCTTTAATTTGTATTTGAAGAAACAACATTTGCAGAAATTAACTTACATTTTTGTCCTTATAGTTTTTCTACACTTTATTTGCTGATACCAGAAAAGGTCCTGCTCTGCTTGACTATAATGAGATGCTACTTTATTTTGCCTCCCACCCTGATCCTGTTGAAGGTGTCTACAGAGCACTTAGCGTTGCTACTGGAACATATATTCATAGAAAAAAAGAAGCTTTTCCTTTATGTGAGGTAAAATTTTACAGCAAAATGGGATCAATATGTATAGCGGTGGTGCTACTCTTGCTTGCAAGTTATAAATTGGTTAGCTCCAGTCCCCACAGATAGCTCCACTGGCTTTCTAGAGCCTCAGCAGACATTCCCACTGACGTCGGTAATAATACTCAGAAGCATGCTTCCAAGACTCTGAAGAGTTTCTTGCTAAGTAATAACAAAAATATACAATATTTCTTGGTAACTATGCCTTGTACAGTTGTATAGATTAACTCAGGACATTCCTTGACCTTATCTCAGACAATTAAATCCAGCTATCAATACCCAGGAACTAGATTGTAGTGTGATTGTTGATATTGCCATTTAAAGATATAAAAACTAACATTATTACTTTCTCACTATGTTTCTTGAGGTTAGTTTAAAGTATATTCAGCTTTATTACCATTTTCCAGTGTTTTATTTTGCCTGTAAATCGGAAAGATTGATAAATGGAAAATTAGCTTCATGTTTAGCTTCATTTAATTATTTTAGCACTCACTCCTCTAGATAATAAAATGTTTCACTACATTGTCACAACCACAGTGACTTTACCACAGTGACTCAACATTAAAATACTGTTATGCTCTCCGGAAATAGTATAAAAAGGGCATTATTCTACCACAGTCTAATCCCACAAATATTCATAATTACATTTTATCACTTCAGTGACGAAATGTATTGTTGTACTCCCCTGCGTCTGCTTTTATTTGACATCATAGCAAAGTTTTGGAACAGAAAATCAGATGTGAAATTGAGTCAAGCTCCATCAAATAGGAGGGCTTAGATCCCTGAAGACACCCAAGGTGGTGTTCAGCTCCAAATTAAGACACCTAAACAGTTGTTTACCCGTAGTTGTTTACATGTGACCTAAATCTCCAAGTTCCATTACGGATAGCGGAGATCTAATATATATAGTTAGTGGAATCTAACTACATCAAGCTATTCAACTCATCTTAAATGGCTTTTGTAATAGCAGCTTAGATACCTAGCTTACAAGCAGGCACTTACACAGACACCTTAAGTTAGGTGTCTCTCCTCTTTCTTTTGTTCTGTCCTGATACTGTAATGACTCACAATTGCTGGTTGCCTAAGGAAATACTTCTGAAACATTAGTGGTGTTAATGGGAGAAGGTAAGACAAACACATTATAGAGATTTATGTTACTTGTACTAACTTCATAGCTAAGATCTTTTCACTATAACCTCATAACACTTTGTTATGGGTTGTGTAGATCTTACAGTTCTTTTTAAACATAAATGGTACATCAGAGATGGAAAAACATAAATGCTGGTATTTGTGTATTCTCTGTTGTTGAGTGTTAAAAAGACTGGGTCAATGACTCTGGTCCTTCTGTGTTGGAAAAGGCATTGTATAAAGCCTAAGATGTGTAGCACTGGTGTTACTGAATCTCTCTTAATGAGAAGTGGCATGCTGAACTAAAAAGAACTTCCTGTTATTGTTCGTGTATCCTACACCGAGTGGCCTAATGTAGACAAAAGCATTGTTCACCTTTGTGAGGTCCGTTTCATCTTTGTGCTCACAAATCTCTACAGTGAGTTGCTCTTTGGACATCTTTAGCATCACCTCAAAGATTTCTCACCTCTCGTTTATGCCAAACTTGCAAAATACTAAACTTCTAACTTTTCTGCATAAAGCCTTTCTCATCCTTTTCCTGCAGAGAGCTAGTGAACCTGTGTTAACTGTTAGCCAATACAGTAAGCCACGCACTAAATCCTTGAACTGGACTAGAAAATCTGTACTGTTCTTATCATGTGAACATCCAGCATTTGTGGAAAGAGAATTTCTCTCTTTCCTACTATGATTTATTATATTTGCTCTGATTTATTGCCCCCTAATGTGAATTACTGAGTTTATTCTTCATACGAATACCAAGTTCTTGGTAGAGTGCATGATAATTTGTAACTACTTTGTTCTGAAAAATATTAATTTCTCAGTGGAACATTGGCCATGTTCCTGGAAAAAGCTCTACTGACGTCAACATTATGGATATTTCAGGACTCTTACAATCGGTTCCTTCATTATATATTACAGTGGACAATTTTGTATGGGTTAATGATTTTTGTTTTGTGAGAATGAAGCTTTGGAAATATAATCCACTGCTCTTTTATAAATGTCTAACTAACTGAAGTAGATGACTTACTGACAAACTGCTTATCCCTAAGTATTATATCTATGCTCTCTTTCCCTAGCATTTTTCTTATACTGACATACTGATAAATGAGGAACCCTTAATAGAAGAGGAAGATGAAAAAGAATTCTTGAATTACATAGGTGAAGGAATAATTTCTATGGCAACTCTACTCAAAGTGTTTCATAATGGAGGAAGTAAAGATGAAGATAAACATAGATTTAATAGCCTGCAGATGGAGTGCAGCTATGATACGGTAGGCTGGTTGATGCAAAGAAGGTTCTGTACCTTACATTATATGTTATAGAAATATCTGCTGTAAGCTTTGCTTTCCCCAGATTTTTAAGAATATTTCTTTAATGAATTGAATGGGTATTATTTTTTCTTAAAGCATTTCATGAAAATATACAGAGAAATGGGCACTGAAGATCTGACGCCCATTCCAGTTGCACTCCTTTTGAAGCATCCTTTCATTCAAGACTTGATCAACAGCTATCAAGAACATAAACTTCCTGTAAGTATTGCTTTCTGGGATCAAGAACTTTATAAGTACATATGTTTGCTTTATCCCAGGAATGTAAATGCAATTAATTGAAATACTGCAAATTCACAGCGCATAGCAGTGCATCGCAAGCTGCATACCAGGTTGTAGTTGAGCTAATATAGAGTATAGCAGGCTGCAGATCAGTTGTGTTTTATTTTCTATAAGAACTTCATCCAACAAAGAGTGCAGTGCTTTCTGACTGATATTTTTATACCTGTCTCGTTGGCTTACAGCTACCAACAAGTGCTCTACTGTCTTGTCACATGGGACTTTGCCTTTCCCTCCACCCACAGGAATGAGCCTGGCTGACTTATCTTCTCCCCATTAGTAACAGGATGTTACTTCAGGACACTTTGGGACACGTGATAGAACATGTTCCATGCCAGGCCCACCAAACTGCAGAAAAAGACATGCACAGAGGTAGTGCAAGTTCAAACCTTCTCCTCTGCCATACTCAAGAGCTTGCTTGTTGCCTGCACCTATGTTTAAATGTGCATTAAAACAGTTTGCACTTTAAGCAAGTTTGGGCAAATTTTTTAAATCACACACTGCATTTCCTAATTTTGACATTTTTTCCAACCTCACTGAACTCTTCGTAGACCACAGCATTTCTTAAGCTAGCTCTGTATTATATACATGAACTTTTTCAAGGACTATTCCTTACACAAACACCTTACTAACTTCATAACATTCAACATACTGCAAGATCCTCATGAAAGCCGAATATGGTGCAACCAAAAGTAACACTGAGCTAGAGTATAAACTAAAGTAATGCCATGTATATATACTCTACTACGTACAAGGCAGGGGACTTCTTTTGAAAACCTTGTCACACTAACGAATAGCTGAATATCAAGAGCCTAGAATATACTCTTAATCATAATTTCTAATCCCTCAGCTCCCTTTGGAGAGAAGCTCTTTTATGGAGCTGAAAGAGCAGATCGTAGTATACAATCTCTGCTATAGAGAACAAAGCTTGAATGTATAAATCACCTGTGTTATTTGTGGCTGGTGGGTTATGTTCAAGGCAGAACTGTTGTCAAATCGTCAATGTCTGTGGGAAAAGGTGTATATACTATTGTATACGCACCTTGGCAGTAGCTGAGGGTTTCAGAGCACATACTGTAGTCCAAAGCAGTTTCCACAGCTTTTCTACCGAAGATATATAGGTATCTTCACAGTCAATTAATACATTTTTCTACTGATCTGGCAGATTGATTTGATGCCTATATCTCTTGACTTGGCAGTTAGATTATGCATTTCTTCAATTTTTATTTATTATCCTTAGACTTTTTTCCTGAGAAGGTTTATACTGATAGTATCTCAAATATAGCGATTTCTGTACTTAAAAGACAAAAGTTTATATTCCTTGACTGTACTAGTAAATATGGACTAATGTTTTATGCATAGAATGAACACTTCACAGCCTTACTTTAAAATTCTGATTAAGTGGGAAAGAGCTTGGACCATAAGCTCTTATTCAGCTTGGCACCAAATTATTATATTCACCAGCAAACAAGCACAGAAACCCAGTGATCACTGCTTTATGTAGGATTCTGGTCAAAAAAAAAAAAAACGGTCCAAGAACATAGTTTTCCTCAGACAATTTTTCAAAGAATTGTGTTTGTTGAACAGGCAAACTTTTTTCTTTCAAAAATATTTCCAAATTACATAAACAATACTTTTAGCATCAGTTATTTTTTCTGAAATCCTCCTAGGGATATAAAAATCTCTAAAAAAAATAAATTCAACCAGCGTGCTGTTATTTTGAGATCTTTGAAGAGATAAATATAGCAAGGTAGGGTGTGGTTTCTAAGCTTAAAATGCTTCTACTGCTGCTGCCATAAACAGTGGAAAATAAAATGTTTTGCTGAAAACTATGGACAAAATATTTTCCTTAGAATTTTTAAATTTTAATTTGGGGCACTAGATTTCTTTGGCCTCTTGATGACCTCTTCAAGTCTAATCAATATAATCTATGATAAAGAAATAATTATCTGGTGATGAGATATATGCTGACCTTTTGAAGGGAGCTGGCTTTATCGGGTCATGTAACTAGCGGGCTGGCAACCACCTACATGATAATAACCTTTTTGTGAGCCTCACTACAAATGCCAACAATGAATGAGCATGGAAAATCTATTATTTTTATTTCTGGTCTTTTCTGTCCTAGTTAGAAGTCTTTCCAATCCTAATTGGAACTTGCAATTTGTCTGCCACTATCGACACATTTTTTCACTTATCAGATGAAATTCTCCTTTAGAATAGCTAGACTATACCTGTATGGGAGTGGGTCTTTATATATGCACTTCATTACATTCTGAATGAAATTGTTTTTAAATACATTTAATAGAGACGGTATTTTTATTAGACCAACTGATTCAATTGGAAGAAGCAAGCCAATCTGCTTTTTCCACTGTATCATGTAATCTAACAATAAATATTAAGCCCTTTTTCAGGTTTAGTATTACTTCTTGTCACAAATCCTGCCTTATTTCTATCCTGATGCTGTCACAGATACAGCAATACAGTAACAACAATACATCATAGTAAATCTGTTTTTTGATTCTGATAAATTTAAATAAACAGTCTGCAACATATTCTACAACTCTTAATGCTTGCATTAATTATTTATTTTGAGTAGACTGCATTCTTATAGTTATTGAGGATAACAAGCATAGTTTGATAATTAGCATTCAGTCTGTTGACATCAAAACTGTAATGCCTTTGATGTTATGTTACACTGTTATCCTGCTTTCAAATCCTGAATAGTCTTGTTGCCGTTACTTAGTTCCTTTTTTAAAAATTCTAGTTTAGAAGATAGAATTGTCAAAAAGATCACATTGTATTTCTATATTTTTTTTGAATACATATTATATAGGCTTTTGCTTCAAGCTTGTTCCTTCCAAATTAATCATCAAGTTATTATTGCTGTTATTGTTGCTGGTTTGTTAATCGTTTCAGTAACATTACTCAGATACTCATCGAAATTGGAGTTCTGCTGGGGTAGGACTCCTAATAATGCGCAGTGAATGTGTCTGTATCAAAGCATTTACTAGTAAGCTGAGCAATTTCTACAAAATGTGTTTGTATTAACAGCAGCCATTTAATACTACACAACTCAACATACACTCAGAACTCCATGTATCATTTAATGGAGCAAAAAGGCTTTCTGTCATAGAGGGATTCATATAGGTTCTGTTCAGTAAGGGTTATGAGCTGGACCACATAGTTCATAGTCAATACTATATACTTACACTGTACATGCTGCACATTTAATGCCTTGGGAAAAAAGCATTGCTGAATCACTGTCTACTCACAGACAGTAGCTATGATACTTATGAAACTTGAGAAGCCTTTTTCATGTGGTGTTTTAAATGTCCCAGTGTGCAAGGGAAGGAAAATTTAACTCAGTGCTTGAAAGGGCATTTAAATACCTAGTCTAAAAGACAGGCATATGTTTGACTGCTCTTTATCACATATTCCATCAAGAAAAGTATAAGAAATGCAAACATATGTGAAAAGTGCTGTGTTTCTTATACTGAAAATGAAAAATTATTTCTTCATATAGTAGGAAAATTAAGTTTGCTTCATCAGATATAGAAATAGTAAATCTTGAGGGAGACTATTTTTTCAGTATTTGGAGGTTATTTATCATTTTGGTTTCCTTTGAAAAACTGGTAGTTACATAAATTAAATCTGTCCAGAGGAAAATTTATTTTATATGCTTGCCACATTTTTAAAAGTTGTTATGTCACTCTGCTGCATCAGATTATGATTTTAGGTCATACAGTTCTTACTTTTAGACTGATACTTAACATATACCTCTCTGGTATTGTTAGAACATAAATTTTCCACTTCCCACACACATGAACACAATGACACTGTTGGAACTGTCTCTGTTTATCATTTGCTCCAAAATGATCAGCAGTAGTTTCCTTAAAATTCTTATTTTTTACAAGAACATATACTTGCACTTTATATATAACAGTTTCATAATAAAATTCACATTCTATTATGCCAGAAGCACAGCAGTTTACTGAGATCATCATCTGCCTCGTGCGGTACTGATAAGTACTGATAACGAACTTGCTGAAGGTTCCATTTGCTAACATTTACTTTTGTCGAACCGGAATTGAAACTTCTTTTTCTGACTCAATGTACTGAAATAGGCCTCTTCTTTAAAGTCAAAGATGTTAGCACTACCTCCTAAAACAAAGGACTGCAAAATGAATCTTTTAACCTAAGTCTTCTGTATTCACTGAAATGCTCCTGATATTTTACAAGGCCTGTGAGGCATCATTAAATACAGGTAGCTTATGCTCTTGAGAAAAGGACTGTATCTTTGAAACATGCACAAAATACTTGTGGGAATATGGATTTGAATTTAAATTCATGTATTTTATAAAGTTTCTGAATGTTCCCTAGAATCCGGAGGAAAATTTCTTTTCTAAGGGAAAAATGCGATTACTGGCGATTAATACTAGAAAATGTTGAAAAGTTATATTATTATTTATCTTTATAGTAAATATTCAGCACATTTTTTATTAAAACAAATTCCTTGTTCATCCTATTTGTGTAATGTGTTGAGGAATTTGGAAATAAAGAAGATTGTGTTAATACAAAATAATTGAAAATTTGCAAATCAAGTAGTCTTATAAAGAATGCAGAACTGCAAAGAAATGTAACTATTATGTCTGAATGTCAGTATGTATTATTGCAAATATTGCAGTTGATTATTTTCTTTTACTTTCATTTCTTTGAAGTGTTTTAGTTCAGTCTGAAATGAAATTTATTTTAAAAGGATTCTCTCGTCAAGAATTTGGCTCTGCATGTTCTGAATGATATTTGCTGATTTAAATAACAAAACTGTAATGCCTTTCTGTATTGATAAAGTTAAGCAGATGCTTAAGATCTTTGCTTACTTATAGAAATGCATTTTGATACACTGTAGTTTCATAAATCCACTCAAAAGTAATAAGGTTGCATGGATAACATGAAAACATTATCTCAGTGATATGAATGGAGTATCAGTAACTCTTTTAGAATTTGCCATGAATTTTCTTCCTTTCTTTCTGCAATTGTAACTGCATGTTTTCATCAATGCATTGAGCATATATAGTGCTTTAGCTGAATGTCAGTGCTGGTTGTAATGCTGCTTTGGAAGACATTTTTTTTAACCTAGGAGAAGTGTACTATAGAGTAATATATCTCCACTGAAGTTAAAGTTTTGACCAGACTCTTCTGGCTACAAGTTAGGATGCTTTCCCCATGGGAGGCAGGGATTATTATTAAAAATTTGAAGGTAGATCAAGCTGCTGCATGAAACAATCTTTTAACTGTCTTTTCATTTTCCTTTTCACAGGATTTTAAAATCAGTCTCCAAAGAGCTGAACAAGCACAGTCAATTGATGGAGAAACCACAACATTTAAAGACATCAAAGTATGAGAAATCGTGGTTGGTGAATATTAATAATTTTTTTTTATTTGTAAGAAATGGGTCTTAGATCAACAATCCTTGCTTCCATGGGAAAGAATTTTTCATTTAAGATTGCAAGAGTCAAATCCTGCAGTGATTGCACATCTTCTGTTACTGTAAAATAAAAAAAAAAAAAAGAAAGAAAGAAAGAATATGGTTGAGATTAAATAGTCTGATATTTCTAAATAAAATGAAACTGGTTTCTGAACTTTAAATAGAGCTGATAGTGTGTTCATTAATAATTTGTATAGGAATAGAGCGTATCCCATTCCTGTAGGTGAACTAAGATATCTGGTCAACTTTTGTTAATGTGCATAGTTTATAATAGAAATGATTTAATATTTTTAACATGTTACAGTTAAACATGTTACAGTTAACATGTTACAGAAGTAAGTAAATGAAAGCACTCTTTTCTCTAAAATAGGGCTAACTACCAAAAGGACATGACATACATGAAAATGTAGTACTTGTTAACAGTAGCAATGATGAATCTTTGCTATCTAACCTTTCAATTTCTAACCTTCTGCTTATAGCTCAATTCTGCTACCACCTACTAAAAATCTGCAATCTCTTTCTCCAGTGCAGCACCACATAGCCCTAATGCATGAGTGGTATTGGGTGCCGCTTCCCAGCAGCCTACCATCACATGGTACTGCATAGAGCAGGCCCCAGATGAAGCGGTAAGGTAGGGGCTACACCACTGGGGATCCCACCAATAAGGCTGCATGTAATTTTGGTGGTCATTAAACCTTACAGTGAGCCTTCACACAGTTCTTTTCAGTAATCTACTAAAAGTCCTTTTTGAATCAAAATAGCATATCAAAGGAAACTGTTTGTTACAAACACAAATTAGGGGGTTTCACATAGAACAGGTATTTGTCTAAAAATCTCTGTGACATATGATGACACCTAGCAGCTGTTGCAGTCTTTGGCAGATTAAGCAGTCTTGGTGAAGCACTCTCCTTTACTTCTGCAGAAGCTGTTGCCTCTTTTTCTCTATCCAGTCTGACTGTTATTGAGTCCTGGCTGTTGTCCTGGAATAGTTTTCATAGTTTTCTTGGAAATAGGAAGTTTGTATCTCCTTGCAGTTGTATTCAAATTTTTCATTCTCTTGTGGCTAATGATGGCTAGCTATGGGGTGATGGGAACTGTATTTTTTCACAGAGCTTTTTAACATAAATTCTAGACCACCATTTTTAACCAATTACTCTGGAATTCACCATGGAGATGTCTAATAACTCCTTATTTTTTAGTGATTCTCAGTCTTCTGAACTACAGTTTCAAGTAGTCTGAAAACTGCACATAGCAAAAAGGTACGTGTGATTATCTGTACGCAATATATCATCTAATTTGCAATCTAGCACGTGCCCAAGTTGCTACCAAGCGTTGTGTTTTCTACATTGTCTTACTAGCTTAGAAGCATACTAATGAGTAAATACTTCCCAGATGTCTACTCATACCTGAACACTACTCTATCATTTGAGGGTACTTTTTCTGCCTTTGGCTGTACCCTGGTAGCAATCACATGATGCTTCTAAAGCTTCCTTTCTCAGGTTTGATTCAGCAAAGTACTCCATTGTATGGTGCTCTCTAAGAATACCAGTAGTCCCATTGAAATCAGTTCACTCATAGGGATCCATAAACCTTTGCCCTTTCTGAAGAAGTGCTCTGTACAGAATACGTTTATATTTTTTAATATATCTTTATTACTTTCTGGCCAAGTATGCTTGACAAAGTGTAATATTTGCATAATGTTTGCTAATGGTAACTATAATATTCCTAATGAGGGTTCTAAATTGCCTGCTTGAGGTGTAAAACAATTATGTATCAAAAAAGTAATAGTGGCACGCCAAAAAAGAGAAACTAGCATAGCTATAGTTAGACAATGAGTAACTGGCCTACTTGTAAAATACATTCCATTTTCTGTCATGGTAAGCTAACAAACATTTTGTCAGATTGTTAGAACTTCCTGCTATCAATAATGACAGTTTTGTTTCTTTGTTGATTTCAGACAACCAAATTTTGGAAAGAAAGTTGGTAGTCTAGAGGTAGCATATCAAAGCATCTCCATGTGATATATGAAGTTTAGAACAGAACCCAGTAAGCTTATCACTTCAGGCAAATAGTGTTGTGTCTCTTCACTCTACATATTTTGTGCTAACCGCACTGGCACATTGTAGCTAAGTACTGTCTTAGAAACAGATGTAACCTTGTTGTGCCCCCGCAAACCATGCTAAAACCTCAACATCCTCATTTTACTTATGACAACAGACTTTATGATGCATACAAATTAAACTGCCTGGTTACCAGAATCATTTCTTCTTGTAGCATGGTACAACTCAGTCAAAATTGCATTTTATTTCATCCAATATTTTTGAAACATTCCATATTATTTACTACAAGACTGTGGCTTTTTTCTCTTCATGTGAAAAATATTACTTTGATTTAAAAGTTCAACAGAGTTCTCTAACTTTTGCATGTTTTGGAGTCTTTAAGTTTTTGCTTTTGTTGCGTATCTTGCTTCTTTCACAAAAGCCAGCTTTAACTACTAAGTGTTAAATTTGGATTTTATTTGTAACTTTGCATACTGAAATTCTCCATCTGAAAATAAAATGCTCTTATTTTAAGAAAGGCATGCCTACGCTCTGTAAATGCCAATGAGATAAAAGGGAGCTTCAGCTGTTGGAAATAGTAAGTTGTTATTTCAAGTCAGTTTATTCAAGGGTTACTTCTTTATTATATACTGTTTATATATTTTATCAATGGCCTGGAATAGAACATAAAATTATTACTGATAAAGTTTGAAAATAAGCACAAATTTGGAGGAATGATAGCTAATAAAAAGTGAACTGGATTGCAAGGTGAAGTGTCAAACAGTGTACAGGAAAAACAGTACATATTTCTATATAGCCAAATAAAGGCCTAATTCCCAAAGCAAAGAATGCAGGCCCTGACAATAACAACTTATTTGGGGTAAGAGTTACTACTTTATTGTAGTTGAACATCACAATGGATATTCAATTAATTTTGAATTCCTAGCCTAATGTTGAGGCCAAGAGCACTAAAGAGATCCTTATATTTATGAAAGGAGGAATGCTGAGTAGCTTTGCATTCAGATTTGGAAGTGAAGTTACAGCCATCCGGTGTTCAGTTTTGTCATCTACACTTCCAGCAGGATGCTGAAAACTGAAAAGGGTTCAGAGAAGAACCACAAGAACCTTGGGAAATCATATCTTGTACCAGAAAATTCAAGGGATTCAGTTCTTTTACTTCATCAAAGGTGAAGTTAAAGAGGGTTCAGAATTCAATCTACAAGAATTCATGTAAGGCATCTGCTTTCTAGTAGACAAAGACATAGCAAGATTCAATAGCTGGAACCTCAGGCTTCAAAACAAGATGCATAGAAGGTCATTAACAGTTATTCTATGATCCTATGATCCTCCCATCAAGAGTTTGTGTGTGTCTTTTAGGTTCCATGACAAGAGGAGTGAAAAGCAGAACATACTTTCTTTCATTACTCACATCAACAGGTTTGACTTTAACTATCTCCAGGTAGCACAGCTGTTAAGCAAAAGAAACATTTTCCCATTGACACTTTTAAATATGTGCTAAATGTCACATATGGCTTTGCCATATATGCATTATGCATTTTGGAATTAATTTATACATAGAAGTAGGTTCAATATTGAGAAAATAGAAATAAAATATCACTACTTATGTTTAGTCTGGAAGCATTCATTTTATAAAGGTAAAATAGGTGAAATTTCCAGACTTTTAAATATTCTATTCATAATTTAGAAATTCTCTGAAAGGTTTTGAATTTCATTTCCTTTTTCTTCTGTAGTCACTTTACATTCAAGATTTCTTACTATCTTGACTTCACTAACAATGTCTTCAGGATATCCGTACACTTCACAATAGAAGAGATTCAACTTAACAATTCAAGGCTTGACAGGCTCCTGGGTAGCAGACTTGCTATACTAATAAAAGATGGGTGGTTGTCCATACTTTGAAAAAAACCTTGTACTTATTTTGCACTGTGAAGAGCATTCCTGTTAATTAGGAAGTAGCAGCAATATCTGTTATTAACAGAACATGCACATACCCACTTAATGGTTTGACTTGCTTAGGCAAAAATTGTGTTTTTCCTCTCTTTCTTATAACAGTGGTTCATCTTTTCTTTGTTTCTAATATATGTGTGTGTATATATAGATACATATACATATAGCTCACAAACATCTTGCCTAATTATAGATAGGTGTACATTTCCATCTGAAGAAGTTTAATCTACATTCTGGTTAACCATGTGTTGCTACTTTTCCAGCATGTGACATTCTGTGCTCTATTTGATGATATTTTTGCTTATTGCATTGTAATTGTTGAATTCATAATTTTATCCACTGCATAATGTCATGGTTATTATAGCTATCAAGCAGCAGCACACTTAAATTTGGTGAGAACTGAAAGAGGGAAATAGTGGACCCCAAAACAGAGTAAAAAGGACATGGAATGGTGAGGCAGAAAGTTCTTCCCAAGGGAGGCAGAAAGAAGCCGCTAATATAAGAGCAGCAGAATATAAAGTATGTGTAAACACGTAGGCATGGTATGGCATGGTATGGGGACTGGGGATCTACAGAAGCCTGGAAAAAAGGTCCCTGAAGTAGCAGAGGATAGACAGGTAGCACAGCAGGAGCTGGGGAAAGGGAGGGCAATACCAGAACCTCTTTGTGCGCAGCATGGTTGGGGTTTGGGATCCCTGGATGCACGGCACTCTCACCCATACTTCCAACATGCCAGTGATCCAGCATAGCAAAAGGTGCTGGCTCCTGTACAGACATATTTAACAAAGTAGTTGCTCAAAATAGCTTGAATGCACTCAGAATCTGGAGCAAAAGCATCTAAATCAGTAAGGAGGCAATTGTAGCTTTTTCAGGGCCTCTGCAACATTAGATGGAGCTTGACATAAAAGAATCCAGACAGAATCTCATGGGCAAAAAAATGATGTGTTGAAGTAAAAGGTCAAATTCTTTAGAGCTTGTCTGCTCATATAGTACATATATAGTTCATGCAGTACATGTTGCAAGTAGCTTTAGGATCGTGTTTTCCTTTTTAGCCTCATAATGATTAACAGTGGCATGATGGACCTAGCATTTTTTTTTTATTAGGGCAGGTCATTCACATTCTGGGAGGAAGCCTGAAAGGGAAGAAGGATAGTCTTGTGGTTAGGGTTCTGCAATAAGGATACATCTACTTGGCCAAGTAAAATGTAATGTAGAGGTGTGGAAACCGACTGTCAATAGGTTAATAAGCTAGTGCATTGGAAGCAGTCTTGCTGCCCCAAACAAGCGGGTAATTTACGGTAGTGCCATTGCTAAATTTACAGCACCTGAACTTCATACTGCACTCACACAACAAGGACCCATCCTTAGGAGACGAAACTCAGTTTTCTGAAAAATGTCTCTGATCTTTTCTATCCTTCTACTGGCAAAGGGAGCAGGTAATAGAAGTTTTGGCTTAGTTCAGTGTCAAGTGGATCTCAGTGAACCTGGAGAAAACTTTTTCCTCGTTTTCTGAGATAAGCATTCATCTCTCTATTTTCTGCTTAACTTTTTTGGCAGCAATTACCTTTTGCTTTAAAAGAAATATGTTTTCAGTATGTCGGCCTATTTGGCTTTTTTTCTCCCTCACCACTTCCTTTAAAATTTGTTGAATTAGATGAGCCCTCTGAAGCTTAGCCCATGGCTTATTTTCACCTCTCATTATATGAATTACATAGGCTACTTGAGATCAGTACAGCCTTGTCTTTTTCCCAGGCAAACTATTCTAGCTTGAATTGATCTTTCCTCTTCTTGTGCTAAGGAAAAAGAGAAAAATCTTTCTGTCCCTTCATTGTTTCCCTTCCCATGCTCAACTGTAAGGCCAAGAGGTTAAAATGCAGGACACTTTAAAGGATCCAAAGCTTAGCAAAGGAAGGGCTAGGGTGACTTCTCAGAAACAGATGAATTAGAGGCAAGAAACAGGTTTCCTCTTCTCTACCACTACCCACATCTGAACATTCGAACAACAAAAACAATGGTAAGGTAAGGAACAAAATGAGGACAAACTCAAAAAAAGAAAAAAAAAAATTGGTACTCAGATAAAATCAAAGATTATTTCCTACCATCAGTTTGTTTTGGAGCATTTATATTTGTAGAGTGAATTGTTGTTTCTACTAAAATCAATAGACATTTTGTTACTGATTTCAGACTAAGCCAAGTTCTCATCTGTAGATTTTACTTTCTGAATGCCAAAGACTTTCTTTTAAAGTTCCCAACAAAAAGCCCAGTAATTCTGCTTGACAGTTGCTAGAAAAGTGTCTATTTATGATTTCAAGAGATTAGGAGAAAGAGAGCTCAGAACATCACATACCAACTTATTCCAAAGGTTAATGGCCCTCATTTTTGAAAATGCGCACCTCTGCTTCAGATTGAATTCTAACTTCAGATTCCAATGCTGGGTTTCATTATGCTTTGTTTTCTAAGTTAAAAAGTCATATTTTTATGGAAAGGTAAACATAATGACCACATATTTTCTTAATCTTTAAGGCAGAGACAAAATAATGCCTCTCCTTGTATGTCTGTATGGGCATTCCTTTAAATTACTGAGCTCAGGTTCTGGGCTCAAGTATTCAAGGTGTTTGATCACACTTAACATCTTACATTAAGCCTTTCTAGAAGTCAGGTATTATTTTAATATTCATAATTCTTCTCCCACCTTCTATCTCCGCAATAAATTGCTAACAAAGCTTTCTGATGTGTTTTTAAAGTAGAAGAGGCCAAATATAAACAAACACATTACAACGTTTTAAAACATATTGACCCATTAGAAAATTAGTGAGCCCATATTACTGCAGAACACGGATGCAGTTTTCTTTTAAAAGTGCTATTGATATCAACTGTGCTCTTCTTGGACTTCAGGTGTATTTTGGGGATGCGCTGTTTTCTAGTAGTTTAATTTTTTGCCTGTGAGAAACAGAACTGGTCTTGAGCATATCAGAGCTCTTGGAGAATTAGTTATGAAACACTGAGTTCAACTCAGTGCTAGAGAGTTTTGCGACCATATAAGTGGTCTGAGCACTCTTGCAGGCAGAGAACAAGCTAAGCTGTTAAGCGGACTTAGGCTTCATAAAGCAGGTTTTCCCATCTACATTATCTATTGGTTCTTTTCAACATCTGCGGATAAGTGTTAATACCAGAACTGGACAAAGTTACTCACCTGATCTATATTTAGAAGTACAAACTCCTTCTCACATGACGTGTGTTTGCAAATTCATACATTAGATTAGATTGTATTACATTGTTTGACAGGAGTTGCACAATATTTTGAAAAATATTTTACCACAGCTTTTCAAAATAATGCTGTTATGGTAGCGTGTTAATGGAGCCGGCTGTGTTAAGGTATTGTTCATTTTAAGGCTTTTAACTTAAATGAGTGTAGCAGTACACAAAACATGGATTTCAGGAAGCCTAGTTAGAAGTTTTATTATTTTCTATTACAGACATAAAAGCTTTCAGACATTAGAGTAAATACATTGCCTTCAGGTAAGGAATGCCCCATGTTTTCTGTAGTGAAGTGCTAAGAATACTGACTCTATGGTGCATGCATATATTTATAAACCAAGAGATTTGCATGAGTCAGCATCAAAAGTCTTTATAAGGAATTAGTGAAGGTAAGCTGCATCTTCAAGATACTGAATTAATCTTATTATTCTGGTAGTATTGTATTATAAGAGAGATCTTAATCAATACAGGAACATATAGTATAACATAAAAATCCAATAAGCGTATCTTACAAAGGCACATAAATGTTTTAGGGAAACAAAAGCATCATGCTTAAGGGCTTAGTCAGGGAAGAAGCTGTATAACAAAGAAAAAAGTTCTGATATATGTTATCATCTTGCTTTTCCATAGCCAAAGAATGTGTGAACATAAAAATTAACACTTAGAAAGACTGGAAGACTTATGTAAAATTTAAGATGAAGAAAGTGACATTTCTATACTGCTGTTTCTGCTATGCAAGCAGAAAATGTGTTGTAGAATACCCTTGATGACTTCCTTGATTAAGCAATTATATTCAGCCAGAACTACAGTGGAAATAAAGGGGTAAATACTTGAGGGAAAGAATTAAAATAATATTGTAGGAGGACATATATAATAATATTGGAGTATGTGATAAGAATAATCTTATATTGTCTTAGAAAAGATAAATTACCAATACATTTTCTCACTTTGATTTATAAGGGCCTTATTGAGATACATTTGTGCAACTTGCATTGATTTGAAACAGAAGGCAGGGTATATCCCATGTAATTCTAGCTTTCTCAGTCAATGTTTTTATAGATTTTGTATCTCCTGTTCTAGAGGCATATTTCAATAAGCAGGACACAGCAGGCTGACCTAATTTGATCTGCGTAGGTTACACTTCTAACGCACTCACAAATACCAACTGACCTAATTTAGATCATGCGTTACTGTGGTTAAATAGTCCTTACATTAAATCAATTGTCATGCTCATGTAAAAGTAAAGGGGTTTGGAAACTTTTCAGAGAGCCAGAACAAATGTTGTAGCAGCAGTGACTCAGATATAATCATTTACATATTTGAATTGAGCACAACATGCTTTAAACACTTTATTTCTCCATTATTTTTAATCAACATTTGAAACACGCTCAGGAGATTCCCTATTAGTTCAGGTTTTTTCCTACTATCTGAGAAGATGGCAAGTACATCCTTTGTCAGATCATTTTAGTGCTGCATGACATCTCTGCCATTTTTTACATGTGGCTTTCAAATGCAGAGTTGACAGCATTAGTTAGGAACTGATTTTTTTCCTGCATAGCTTCTCACTTCTGTGCAGTCAGTGAGTAATTTTTCAGTCATCTCTCTATTTCTTCAGTGGGCCTGTAACTTACTCTGGAGGACAAGAATGAGCCTGAAGTTAGGTCTAGTTTATCTCTTATGTTAAAAAGGTTATTTTAAGAGTGATGTTGTCATCATAAGAGGATGCTGTGATTTTTTCCTTTTCAGTTCTGCTGTTCAGTTGTTTTACTGTTTAACTAGCATGTTGGACAAAATGAATGAGGCGTGTTCCTGAGGGGCAACACTGAGAGAGAAAGGAGGGGAAGGACGGAGGGAGAAGCCAGCAAAACCAAGAGGAGGTGAATGGGAGTGGGGCATTGAGAGACGAATGGAAGGAAGGAGATCACTGGGAGTGTCATTTAAGATGTTTAGTAGGCACTGAGACCTACTCTCAGTCAATAGAAAGACTCTCAGGCTGTTTCTACGTCACTAAATAAAAGATGGTCAAAGACTATCCTCCTGATCTGGTACTAAGCCCAGACTGCCTCATATCCATGCTGTTTAGGATTAACCTCTCAAGAGTGTAGTGGCTGCAAACATGCTACATCGTACTTGGACCTGAGTCTGCTCCAGGATTCGTATGGTGCCCAGGGCCTTACTATTATTTTCTGTGTGTTTTTTCAGTTCAAAGTGGGGACTGTGTGACAGCCCATCAGAACAGTGTTTCTAGAGCATGAATCTGAAGGTATGTGTTGCAGCACTCACAGGTAAGGCCTGAGAGCATGAAGTGGTGTTTGAGGATGCAATAACTACTGAAATAGCATTGGAGGTCTGTAGAGGGTGGACAGAATCAAAACTATTACAATCCCATTCATACTTAAATATCATTGTGGCATTGTCCCTGAGGTGAACCATATACAGACTTTGTGTGAGAGAGAGTTAGAATGGTCCTAAACAGAGCCAGGAGTTAGCTAACAATTCAATAGTTTGACGGGTCTGTGGTACCGTGCTCAAGTTCTCACTCTGAGCTTCTTTCTGGTAGCAGTATAAAAAATCTCCTCTTTGAGTTGAACAGACTAGGATGTGTTCTTTTTAGCTACATGGTATTGATCTCAGTAGCATCAGGAATATTCATTTGGAGCACTGATCTTCAAACAGCTATCTTCTATTTCAGTCAAGCCTCTCTAGGATAGGAGAGAAGAGACATAGGAGCCTGACAATGCAATGATAGATCAGTTTTGAAGGATCCAGAGATCCAGAGAAGATTATTGTTTGTACTTTTAAAGAAAGCACAGGTATATTAGATTTTCCTGGGTTGCACACTTGGAAGAAAAAATATCTATTACCACCTTCAGCTGTAGGCAAACCAAATTAGGTAAATTCATACACTTAGTCTGAGTAACATGTAAACTCAAGCTGCCAATCTGCAGTATTCTTTGGAAGATTTTATGAGATACGAAATCAGGGCTAAGAAAACTGTAAAATAAGATAAGCAATTGAGTGTAATTTGACATCTCAAAACTGAGGTCCATAATCTAGCCATTTTCAAATTCTAGACAAACCAAACCCAACTACGGATTGCAACTGCCGTCATTTCTTAGAAATCTAAAACCAGCCAATTCCATCCTCATGCCAGTCTCCCATTTACAAGCAACTGCTACCCCCTTCCCTTCTAGACGCTTGTAGAGTTATTATCATTTATTTGGAGACAAATAAAGATACTTGATAACTAAGAAATTTTATAAAATAAGATTATTCTTCTGATAAGGACTGTGGTGTTCTCATCAATTTCAAATCAACTTTTAACAAGAGCCAAAGTTTGTATCCAGAGACTGAAAGTAGAACCCAAGGGTTCCAGGTTAGAAACCTGACAGTTTGCATTTTCGTATGCTTTCTTTCATTTGTATTATATATCTTAGAGATAACAACAAAAGCATATAAACTATTGAAAAACTAAGGATACTGAAGAGAATCCTGTACCTTCCCTTTCTTTTCCTGTCCCTTCCTTCCCTTCCCTTTCCCTTCTTTCTCTTCCCATTCCTGAGACTTTGCATCTTGCCAAGCATCAGCTTTCTCCATTTTCATCTGTGACAAGTGAAACTTCTTCAAAAGACAGAGATTTCTCTTTTTATGCAATTAAGAAACTGTTGAGTGCTGATCTATGAGAAACATACAGACCACAATCATTCATTCCCAATGCGAACAACCAGCAGCAGGTTGCCTGCGTGCTAGTGGCTCATTAGATGAAACAGTTTTAACACATAAACCACAGGCAAAAGTGTCACGTCACACCCACACCTTAGTGAACCACTCGTACATCTTTAGGGTAGCCAAAAATCTGCACTGGTCAATGTTTTTTCAAAAGTGCCTTTGTTTATTTTTACACAGCAAGACAGTCTGTCAGGTGATGAATTTAAAAGAGCTGGAACAAAACATGGTAAGATGAATTTCGGTATCTCTTTGAAGATTGGAAACCCTGTATAAGAGATGTTAAGTTTTAACTGAGGTAATGAACTGGAGCTTGCCACCTGAAGTAACTGTTGTAGACTGTCTTTTCAGATGTAGTAAATTCCTACAGCTTATTTGAAGAGACTAGAGTTTTGTGGTTTTACAGCAGATGAAAGGCTTTCAGAATAAACTGCATGATAAACATCACTACCAAAGCTCTTAAATCCATCAATATAAGTAGTTATTAAAATTATTATTACAAATAAATTATCAAACAAATTTAGCCCCTTTCATGTTTGCCAGTCATGTACAAACTGATGCAACGACCTGGAAATATACTTGTGATTCATAAACTTCATTTAGAACCTGGATTAACAATTTTCAGTTTGTGTGTATCAGTTCTATGCATTTTGAATAATTTTCATGGATAAGTGCAGGAATCAAACCATTCCTGTTTATATGAGACGATAAAATGAGAGGGAGATAAGTAACAGGTATTCTGGTTCATATATTACACACTTCACATGCAAAACCAGATGTTTGTAGCAACTAAACTAAAAAGCAATTTTCAAATTGTTACTCAGATCAGTAATTACTCCTACAACTGTTTTTAATAAAATGTAACAAGAGGCAGAAAGCTAAATGGAACAACTGCTGAAAGCTAGCTTTGCCTCACTGAAGTTTATGACAAATTGCTACCGGTGCAAGAAGCCCCACGGTCACTGCAATATTCAACTAGCTCTAAATATATGAAGCAACGTTTGTGTACCTAATAATCACTAATAATCACTTTGATCACTAATATCAAATCTGCTTCTGTTTCCAAAATCTCTGCTCTGAGGCTTTCTAGCTTAACTGAAAAACTGGTTCAAACCAGTTAAATGGGTTTAACGCTCCATAGTCACAGATACTGATACCGTCTACACTGATAGCTGTAGTTTTAACCCTCTGTTTTATCGGCTGAGTATTCTTATCTTGAAACAGAAAGTTTCAGGTGTGCAGTGCAAATTATGTGTTTATATTTTTTGTATTAGTAAGAATATTTAAATATTATCGAGAACAATAATAAAATTTTCAAGCTATAAGTACTGACTCTGCTGGGTAAACAGGAAAACAGTTTTTTGACAGCTTCCTATCTGAATACCATTTTCTTTTTTGCATGTGCATATGAGTAAATTGTCAGGAAATGTTAAGATTCTGCATGTGTTTGTTAAAATACCGCTCTGTGACAGTGTAAACCACTGTTAGATAGCAAACATGCTTGGGATAGAGTCAACATACCTATACAGGACCAAAGTTACATATTTGTGGCAAAAGCAGAAATGTGCACATCTTGTTGAGATGCACAGTAAGTTTCCTGCAGTACATGCCTTGCTGCTGTGTACAGCTACGTAATTAAAATACAGATTCCACATCATCATTTGACAAGAGTGAAGAATTTTAGAGAAAGCAAAGGGGAGCTGAAATAAGAATGCAAATTAGATTTTCTTGAGATTAAGAAGAAATCATATTTTTGGTACAGGCTTTCTGTGATTTCAACAAGGAACTGAAGTGAAAGGTTTTTTTGTTATTACTAGGTAAAAAATCATGCTTCATGATGTACTAATTGTGGAAGAATAGATAGGCTCTCTCAAACTCAGTTTTACAACTCCCATTTCTTCACTAAAAGTGGGTGTTCATTCATCTAGTGCCTTCAGCTACTAGTTACTGCTAATGAGGTTGCTTTCACTACATCTCCAATGTAGTCTTCCAGAAGTACAAATACTCCAAAACATGCAGTCCTGGTAAATAGTTGGTACTCTTCCCATTCTGTTTTGCTAACCAATGATGTTCAGTGTCAATCAAATCCTCTTGCAAAATTCTGACCCTTTTCAGATTTTCCTAAATTTGATGATTTACTACTACAGTGTAGTGATTTCGTCCACTACAAGGAAGTGGACAAAACAGGAAGCCAAGGGTCAGGATGGTGAGTTCCTGACAGGATTCATAGTTCACACCTCTGAGTGAGTTTCCTCTCTGGGAAATGAAGCTAGTATTTACTTATCCTTAAAATTAAGTTTTGTGGGTTGTATGATCAGTTGCCCAAACTGAGTGTGGTGTAAATGGCGCAACTCCATTTACTTTGCTTATACAAGGTGTGTTTGTGATGGTGTCTACATCTTCTTTGCTATGGGGTTGAAGGTAACTGCAATATGAATAGGGAACCTGTGCAGCCAAACTACACAGGAAAGAGGGATGCTAAGGTGGGACGACCGCAACTTCTTTTCTACCCTACATGCTCCTAAACCCAGATTTAGCTGTGTTAACACTTAAAATGAATGTCCATTTCTATTGCCTATCCCTTCTGACTTCTTTGTAGAACGAAATCAGTACCCCTAAGTCCTGAATGAGGCAGCATAAAAACCACTCCCAATTCTGGGCATTTCTCCAGAATGTTATACGTATACGTACAGTTTCCTGTAACTGCTAAACGACAATCCACATTAATCAATACAACTGCCACATGCAACCCATTAGTTAGGCAAAGGGGCTGTAAAATAGGAGGAACTTCATCCAGAGCAACAGCCTTGTAAATACTATTTTGTGCACGAAACTACGGACAGTCTTTTCCAAAATAGGTCCTCATAGTCAGGGGTAGAAATATGTTTTTAGGTACCCAAATATATAGCTAAACATTTAGAAGTGATGACCAGGTGGTCATCTAACAAATCAAGACAGGCTGTTGAACAGCTATGAAAATCAAGCCAATTATTAGGTAACAAAAGGGTTATGATGGAATTTTCAGAAGCTTTCCAGTGACTGAGAAGCACATTGAAATGAGATTTTTCTTCCTCATTTGCTTCAGGATTTTTCAAGATCTTTTCCTAGAGTGGAAGCTAAACTGGATGATTCCATTTTGAAAAATTCTGGTCTACAACAATCTGAAAGCTGAGAAATTTAAACCTTGTAGCTAAGGAAGTGCAAAGGTATGATTCCAGTAGTATTTGTAATACAACTCTCTTGTCCATGAAAGGCTCTCTTCATACCTACGTACAAAAATGCTGAATGGTTTAGCATGTAAGAGAAGATGTTAGTGGGAGAAGCAAATAAGCGAAGCATGGGCAAACGCACACACACAAAGGTATTATAAATGTGATTAAGTTTGCACACAGAATTATAATGCTACACCGTACACATTAACATAATCATCCTAATCCACTAAGCAGTGTATCTGTGATTATGGAGGATCTCGCTGTACGCTCTTGTTTTTCAGTGTTTATAACATGCAGCAGTTAATGTTAGCTGGGTGGAACGGCCTGTTGTCTCTATATCACTGTATCTCACTTCAGTCCCTGACTCTTCCTGTTCTTCAAAAGAGTAGGACCTTGCTATCCTTCAAGTCCTGCAAGATGCAGACTATTTCTCTTGCTGCGCTGGCTCAGCTCATCTTGCTAGTGGTATTGTAGCAAGAGGAGAGTGAGGGTCCCAGACCTTCAAGTCTGCCCAGTTAATCATTGCTGTCTCCTTGAGAAAAGAAGTAGGAGCTTCGTGGATTCTCCTTTCTACCTGGTAATTTCCTGGGGGCAAATCCTTGGACACTACCTAACAGTACCATCACTCCATCCAGATGTACCTGGTAAGAGCTACCCTTTTGTTTTCTCTTGTACTTCCACGTAGATTTTTGCTGCAGACTTTCCTAGCTGAATCTTGGGTTGCAAAAAATATGCATTTCAGCAGCTGGTGTCTGTTGTGGTTTGTTTTTTCTCTTTGGTTGCTCAATTTTTAAATTTTTGTTTCCTTTTCTTTTTTTCTTTTTCTTTTTCTTTTTTTTTTTCAAGCTGAGGTGATTCAGTGCAAGTTTACAGAATACTCTGGTTGTGAACGTGAACACTTTGAAGCGAATAGCTCCTGTGGCAGCTGTATCTCAGCCGCACTGAAACCAGGTTTGTAGTATTTGCCTTTAAAAGTGAAACCAGGTGAGGTATGCCTGTTTTCATGTTTTCTTATAAACTCCACCTCAGGCCAAGGTCACTGAAAGCCTGGCCAGTCTCCGTAACCTGTAAGCAATCCTATGCTTATTATTTTTCATGAACATTTCTCCACTTTCATGTGAGCCTTGGCACAGGTTCGTATCACTGAGATTTATTTATGGCTTGGCTTTGATATTTCCCCTTCCCCTTCATTTGGACTTTTAAAGCAACAGTCTTTGCATATAACCCCCTGCGGAGCAAAAGCTAAGATAAAAATTGTGCATTACATGGGAAACTCACTGATATCCCAATAGTTCCAGACAGTAGGATGTACCGTTAAACCGCACACATGATAATAAGGGGCAGCATATGCTTAATTTTCCTGCACGTATTTTAGTGAAGAGAAATCAGCTGTGTGTAAGAGCAAAGGACCCTGTGCTAGGGACAGTGCAAGAGGGGAGCTGCTGCGAAAGAGGAAGAGAAGGAAAGTGAACAGCCTTCCCTGCTTGAAGAACTGCAGGTAGTCAGCTCTTCCTGCAGTGGATGCAGCTATGGTGACTGCAAAGAGCTTTTGTAAGTGGAGCTTGTATTGTTCTGTGAGGTGAAGAGCAGCACAAAAGCTCTGTGTTGGCCTCCACTACACCTCCAGGAAGGAAAAAGCCTTGTAATGCTGTTGGTGAAGTCAGTCCCAAAATTACAAGAAGGCATTAAGTGCTTTGTCATACTTACATCCAAAGGTTGCTGAGTCCTTTTGTCTTTTTTTCTGTGGGACATTGGTTCTTGTTTATTTGATGCTAACATTGCACGGAATCTAGCAAATTCCCCAAAAGAACCATGCTGGTCATTCAAGAGGGTGTAAGAAAGGTGAGCCCTCTCTGTGCAGGTTGCCTTGTCCTGCTTGTGCTACCCCTGTAGGCACACAGCTGCCTCTCCCTGTGAACTATGATTCCCCACCTTCCTTTCGCTTTTGCTGTTCTACTTCCTCCACTTAGGCAACATCTCTGTTAAACCATAGTTCTCAAATCAGAAATAAGCCTTCAGCATAAGCCTCCTTGAAGTTCTGTAGAGCAGAATAATGACCCTTACTTCGTTCATCAAAAACACTTTGGTTAATATATTACATAATGACATTTACTTTTTTTTATGTTCGTTCAGCCCAGGGCTCTACTCAGGTAGGCAGACCAGGAACTGGGTAGTTAACTGCAGTTTGTACACAAGTCATGTGAGCAATGTGTTTAACAGCCCTATGACATTAAGCAAATGGAATCTCAGTTGGACATGACCGGAATAGGTGTGCAGCCTTATATTCCCAGAAGTCACCCTTTTTTATATGATCTGGACAATGTTTGTGGTCATCCCATTTATTGGATAAAGGTCTGAGCTCAGGAAAGCAAAGGCTCCAAAATGGCATTAGGATTTAATTCAGCAGGAGATACCGGTAGATGCAGCAGTTAAAGCAACCATTATGATGCAGAGTGTATAAGCATGAGAACATGGAGAACTACACCTGATGATAGTATCTCTGCATATAGAGATTAGTGAGAGTATTATGAGACTGTTGTGTCTGATTTTGAGCACTTCAGAGAAGAAGCTGAAGGAAAACTTGATGTCAGGAAGACCTATCTTACAAGGAGAATTTTAAATCCATAGATTTAGTTTAATTGGTCAAGAACATGACCACCATTTTGTGGTGGACTACAACTATCTGCATGAGAAAGGATTTCTGATAATATTCAGCCCTTCGTTTTTATGAACAAAAGCAGACAAGATCCACTCACTGGAAACTGGATTTTAGAAGTGTATGTCTTGAACAATGAGGACAGCTAGCACTAGAGGTGCAGTAGTTTCTCCATCAGTTCAAGTATTTAGAGGAAAACCGAATGTAATAACTCAGGCATCAAATATAAGCCTGATAAGAAGATTACAGGGTGATGTTCTTTGGACAGTGTTGTGCTGCAGGGCAGACCACATTGTCATAATAGTCTGTTCTGCCTTAAAAAATCTTCAGTTATGTCTACAGTGCACAGTGCAGCACAGGTAGAAAGACCTCAGTAAGATCTAAAAGAGTGAATGTGAACTGCAATCGTGATACAGTTGTGTTGACACATGTGTTGACACAGAGTTCCACCTAACCTCACTTCTCATTACAGTAAATTAGGTAGATCAGGACAATATGCTAAACATGCCAAACAGCTTCTACTTTGTGTAACTACAGCTTGTAGTCCTATTCTACCCTTCACCTGAGGCTTTTTGTTGAATAGACAGTGTGTTCTAGATTTCAGTCCTATGTTGTCTATCTTTTTAGGTTTCTTTCTTTTTTTAACCTTTTTTTATACAGACAGATTTAATCTTCTAGAGAAATAAAGGCTAATCTTACACCGTGGTCCTGATGCACCAGCAGGAAAGACTATATCTTCCCCAGTGCAGCTGAGCATGGCCAAAGGGAAACGTCAGGAACATGAAGTGAGGCAGGGAGTGAGGGACAACAAGAATGAGAGAGTGAGCCAGTGAATTTGCAGCAGGAATATGGGCTAGAAGAACCCCTTAGAGTAAAAATACAGATAGCAGCAGACCGTTATGGGGGCAAAAATAAAGGAACTTCTCCAAGGGACATAGAGGGAATGGTGGAATCCGTGGAAGGAAGCTGGGCTGAAGCAAGCCTGGAGGAAGGGTCTTGTGTTACTCTGGAGGATATTTGATATTTGATGGAGTTTCTCCATTTCAGAATGTGAAAAATGTGAAACTACCTGTAGGTGGTTTTAAAATGCTCACTGTAATGAAAAGAGGCCAACAAATCTGCTTGAAAACTCTGCCAGTTGGGGTCAAATCACAAATCATGTATGTCCCTCTGCAATTAGTGCCTTATCTGCATATTTTTTTATGTCTCTGAGAAGGCGTAATTGTACGAGGAGAAAAAGTGTAATTCTTTTTCCCTGTTATAGAGATTTCCCCACCCCTACCCAAATATTTACTGTGGAGGATAATCTTTCAGGTTAATCACATATATTTTCCTGTGGTTTTCTGACAGGCAGTGTCTAAATTTAATGATACCTCAAACATGACTCCTATTTAAGTTATTGAGATGGCATAGATGTAATTTATTTTGAAGAGATAAACATCTCAGAGCACAGAATTCATGCCAAACCAAATCACCTCTGGGTTACTTGAATCATATTTTTGTCACCTTTCATAATGTGTGTTTCGAATATATTCTGTTCTGTTGCAATTTTATTTTGCTGTCTGTCTTTCTCAGCTTTTCTACTTCTAATTAGGCTTTTCACCAGGAAAGCATTTTTTAAATAAACTTAAATTTCAAAAAATATAAATAAATGTAATTTAAAACTCTCTTTTGTGACCTTTTGTTATCTGTTATCTAGCCCCTGTTTGCTTAAACATTTTAAGTAGTTCTTTTAAATCATTTCTCTAAAAACGTCTTAACGCGTTCAGCTTGATTAAACTGTATTCAGCGATGCTCATTTTAACCAATAAATTCTGTTGTTCCTATGGATAAAAATCAGCATGGCTGCATTTGGCTTTTTAATGCTGTTCATTAATCCACTGGAAGACTGATATGTACTAAGATCTGCAACTGTAAGGAAAAGGAGCATTAATAGTTAAGGTTGCCTTCAGCCTGCTTGATCCTCCTGAGTTGCCACCTGAGTCACCTGAAATGGGTATGCGTCTGAGGCTAATTGCAGGGCTTGTCTTGTAAATGGTAGATAAAGCCTACAAATCTACTTCTGCGAAGGAAGCGAGGCAGACGTAGAGGCAGAGAAAGAGTGCATCAGTCAGGACAGGAATCAGAAAGGCAGAAATCCCCTAGCGTTTCATCTTGTTAAAAGGTTTGTGTTTTGAATGAATGTTCGTCTCTCATCTGCCTCTCATCTGCCTTGTCAGTGACAGGTCTTTGCTCGTAAAGGATAGATATTTAGCCTTTGAATTCTGATTATCCAAGCTGTTTCTCTGGGCCCTGGGTGCCCTGGCCCCTGCCGCACAGTGTTTTTTCAGGACCTACTGTCAACAGTCTTTTTTTTTCTCTGAAGTTTCAGCTTCTACTTTTATCCACTTTCACAATTGCTACAGCTATTAACACAAATAGCAAGTACTGATAGTACTTACACACAGTAATATGTCCAGGCAGACATGGAGTTTGTGTCTGCCTGTTTTGGAGGGAAGTGGAGATGTAAGTGGGATGGTGTTGTCCTTGTGCCCACACAGCCTCCTGTGGTGTCCGCGTTCCCGCTTCACAGCTCGGTAGCATGGCAAAGCCCCACATCCAGGTACAGCTGCATCCAGCCAGGCCAGCCAACATCCAGAATCATTATTAGATATAAGAAATACAAACCTGAAACCACTGTTTCAGGTTCCTCACGCTCTTTCCCAGCATGCCAGCCTTAACTCTCAAGATGATCTTTCTATCAGGAGTTTTTCCTTCAAATTTTCATTTTAGAGGGCCAAGTGATGGTATTGTTTTTATTCTCTCCTTCCCTTTTTTCCTATTTGCTAAGGTCTAGTGCTCCCTTTTCATCTGGGACTCAGAAAAGAGTCCAGCTCAGTGTCGCAGACCAATCAGATGTCAGATATGGAGCCTCCTTCATCCCCTTGGCTTTTACTTTTGGAGTGGAGTCAGCATGGCAGGACTCCAAAAGGAGTCACAGCTGTGATGAACATACAGAGAATTTATTCAACAAAACCAAAGCATTTTTTTGTTAACAGTTTAGATTTTTGAACTTAGAATAAAGGAAATTTTAAAACCAAATTCATTAAAAAGAAAGAACATTCAAACATATTTAATTTTAAAAGTAGCAAATTAAACACTAGTGGAGGAGGTCAAATTAAAGTATTTTTGCAGAATTAAAATGCATTTGCGAAATACCTCATTGTCAGCAAAATGACATTCTTTGGCCCACCATTGTGTTTGAAATATATTGTTGAGAAGTCACAGTGAGATTAAGGTGACTGCATTACTGACTTGTGCTCTCCTGCCAGATCTCACAAGTGAGCAGTGTGTCTTGCAGTAGTGTATATCTTTCTCTAAAACCCAAATAAAGTAATATGAAGAGAATCGAAGCTTTCATTTCTTTAACTATGCTTCAGTTAAGGTTGTCGTGAAGAATAGCTGAATATGTGATCCTGAGCACTCCCTAAAGACTTAGAAACTAGAAGGCGAATAAAAGGAGCCCAAAATTATTAGTATGGCTGTTCTTGGTATTGTTGTTACTGTTGCCTAATTGTTAATTTGAAATAAAATCATTCACCTCTTTTAGCTAGTCCTGTAGTCTTAGGGTGGGTCTCAATATTTGAATGTCTGAGCAAGCTCTACACTAACCCCTCCTGTTTCACCCTTCACCCCAGCAATGTTTTTCTAAGTTTCTTGTTATTCTTTCCTATTGTTAATGTGCTGCCAGTTTATCAGTTCTGGAGGAGGAACTTTAAAGTGATAATTTTAAGTATCAAAACTTCAGAGACCAAGAAAGTTCCAAGAAATGGTCAGAAATTTCTGCTCTCAGATATAGATGGCTCCTGTATCTTTCTTCAGGGCAATGTAGCAATGAACTATGTACCTTTTAGACAATATTGCTCATTGTAATCATCAAACTAATGTACTTTGGTAATGAGGGAAGCAAAATATCTTCCAGAGTAAATCCATTCATATTTGAGTATTTCATTCTTTCCAACATTCTTACCGGAGCTGCTTTCTTGTATGCGTGGCAGCCAGCTCCTATCCCCATATCCCGAAGAGCAATTCTGTCAGTGTAAAAATCCTCCATGTATCAACTGACATTTAACCATCATATATATGTGTTTTAGGAAGTTATAAATATGTTCTTTACAATCAAAAGGCGCCAGTGATTCAGCAAGCCCCTGTTCTTGGATGTCCAACTGGGGCCATCTTGGCAGAGGCTGATTTTCAAAAGAGAAGTTTCTCCTCACTTCAGAATATTCCCAGAAGCATACATATACAAAAGCTCAAGCTGAGGTTTCAAGTTATGTATGTTGCCCATGGTGATGCTAACTTAAGGAATTCTAACTCCTGCTTGCTCCTGCTCTGCAGTTCATGCTCCTAGGCTGGCAAAAAACTGTGAAAGAGCAGCCTAAGCATGAACTCCTTCAGCTAATCTTTCCACTAGGGAGAAGATATATGGAATCAAGTTGTCAGAACAGGTCAGAGCAAAAAATGTCAGGAAGCGATGAAAAAAATTCTGAAACCCTTTTTTTTTTTAAACTCCTCCTCTTCAGAGCTGACACTGATTTCTGCTTCCAAGCATATCTGTAAAATAACAATCTAAATATAAATTCTATTTCAGTACATACTCAATATATGGTCTAACAAGATGCTGGTTTATTATATGCCTCAACGTTACCAAGCACTTTTCTAACCAAAAAGAAAAAAAAAATTCTAATCTTACAGTTATCAGCATCTCAATTTCAAGTGTTTATTGAAATTCCTAAATTCTGTTTCACAGCGGCATGGACTCCCCCAATTTTTCTTTCTGTCAACAACCTAAAGAAACATCTACGATAGATTTTTTAAAGAGTTTTAAGGGAATTTTTTCTTGAAGCTTTAATTTAATGGGACTTAGAAGCATGTTTAAGCTGCATACAAATGTAACTTGTTGTGACGGAGGATGGACCTAAATAAGTATCAAAAAGCTGCCTTGAATCAGCACCCATGGCCCATAGAAAGAAAAGGAAATTCTATCATCATCTTCTCCAGTCCCCTACATCTTTGAGGAGCAATGCCATAGGTGTGCAGCCAGAGAATCTCCCCAACCTCCACATTTCACCCCTTACAACAGGCCATGGGATAGTTTGTTGCACCCATCCAAAATGACTATTGAGAGTAAAAAAAAAAAAAAAAGCGAAAGGAAGACAGCAGGCAGGTCAGAAAAGGTCAGGCAGAAGGACCAACACTCTGGCTCTATGACAGAGGAATGCAATTTATTAATAGGCTAAGGAGCAGAGTACCCTCAATGCCACAGAGAAAGACAAGCCCAACAGTTCCTGCCAAATCTCATAAACATGAGAAAAGTTCCCTCACAGTCCAAAACTCAATGACCAGTTTATCCTTAAGTATCTGACTAGGACACACTAAATGAGTTCCTGAAAAAATGAGGACTGCCATGTCCTCCTAGCACCACTCTATGTGAGCTGTCTCTATAGCTTCACAAGGTGATGAGTTTGGAGGACCTGCTTCACTGGGCTCCCACAGAGGCTTTGGGATTGCTCTGAGTGCTCTGAACCAGCATACTTGAAGAGCATAGCAGATAGAAGGGTGGGATCTATCCATTTCATCTTTCTAAACGGGTGCTGATGGCAGAATTAAATCTAGATTATATACAGAAGTCTTTTCCATATTTTGGAGCCAAAACAGAATTGAAACTGACTTTTGTATCCTCAGGGAGATCAGAAACAAGTGGACAAATGAACTGCGTGAGAAGCAAACAGAACTGCTAACTTGTAAATGACTTGCTTGATTAGTCGTTATTAGCAGCTGAAATGCGACTGGTAATCCATGGAGGTGATGGACCCTGTGGAATGGTCAACAGGAAACGCGGAGGAATTGATACACTGCAGGGATTGTGTGCACTTGAGAAACGAGGGCCACATGAAAAAACTTGCTTTCTCCAGTTGTGGTGTCAGCAGCCTGGACTTCGTTTGTGGCCAAAAATGTAACAGTGGATAGAATAAATGAGAACCTCTAAGCAGAGTTTTGGGACCTGAAGCTAATGAGGGCTAATAGACCAAGGGAGCACTTGTATCTTTTTGCTGGACCTTCTAAACTCTTCTCTGCTTTAACTGTTAGTCTTACAGAGGTGAGAGAATTAATTATGGAATTCTTTGCAGTCATTGCCTTAAACGGCGCTTTTTAAAAACTTGTGTATTTACCTGATCCATTATGTTTTTAGAGTTCCTGAAGCAGCCACAAGTGGCTGGCAAAAGTATCCCTCTGCCCAACTTAAAGCTCAAATTCAGGAAAATTTCTTTTGTGTACTCCTGAATTAGGAGACAGATACAGTGCAAATCTATAATAAACAAAGAGTAATGCAGTCTCCTTTCAACCTCTCCTGGTACTAACACTTCAGCTACCCTAAGATTTGAATTCTCACAGATCTAATTTCCTATATCCAGGACATTAGAGAGAGGCAACCAGGTGAGACTGACAGATCCAAATACCTCTTAGAGATCAAACAGCTTTCAAAGCAGAGCCCCAGAAGTAAAACAAAATGTATTTTTACTTCAGGGTTTATCTTTATACAATTTTTTTCATTTCATTGTGGTCCCTTGTTTCCCCACCCAGACAAAATGCAACTATGACAACATGGAAATCCCCTGAGCAGCACAGTTCTGATAATAAGATTGTTCAATGTTCAACCAAAATATTATGTCTAAAAAGTCTTTTTTTTAAAAGTTTGCTTCAGCTGAAACAGGAAAAAAGAAAAAAAAATCAAAGTCATAGCCCACTCAATTATAAACAAGACAAACTTAAAGTGAGGAGGTGTCATTTCCGGATAGTGATCAGTTTGCTCAGCAGAACCATTATTTTTGATATTTCTAGTAGAAATTAGCTTGAGGGTTTCCAGAATAATATTATATTGAATATTACTAACCTATGTGCTTAAATCCTTAAATAGACTTTTCTAATGTTTATTTAAGGAGGCGGAGAGGATAGGCCTTAGGGACATGAAGTCATGGAATCCCAGTCTATTTGAGTCAAATTTGGCTTCAGTGAGCTTGGGGTCAAACAGAGGAAACTCAGGAGGAAGAGATGAGACTAACTATGTTCCTGAAGTCACACTATCTGACCAACACCTCTGAAAGAGTATATTTCTTGAAGGGATGGCATACAAATGGGTGCTGTGCCCCAAATAATTCTGCAGGTGAAGCCAAGCTGAGGACTGAAGGGGGGCCATGCCAACGCCATGGTCTGTGGTGGAGCGGTGAGGAGAAGCTGCAGGAACAGAGGAGGTCTCGCCCAGAGCTCCCGAGCCGCGGTGCCTTGCCTAACACCTGCTTTCCTTGGTATGGGAGGCTGCTACCGCCTGACAGGGCTTTCCTGCTTTGTGGGTGGGATTTATCCTGGAGGTCTGCAAAGAAGACATCTGTCCCTGACTCACCTCGGACTCATTTTGTGGCCAGTGAAGAGATAGACATATTTAGGGGGGTAAATTTCATCTTTTAAATGTCTATTTCAGGATGGAATGAATCATGTCTTAAAAGAAGTTGCTGCTCTCCACTGGCTGTAAAGGCCAGTGAATGAAGCACAAGAAGCCCTGACATAGGTATGTACACCGTAAATACCTACATTTTGTCAGATAAATCCAACCCCATTTTTCTGTGTCTGCCTAGGCTTAGTGAGTCTTCAGGGATCACTCTCCCTCTGTGGGGACCCTCAAGGTGGGGATCACAAGGAGGCACCTGGCACAGATACGGGGAGCTACCAGGTCCTAGGTAGCCCCGCTGAGCTGTTACGCAAAGGCAACCACTTCTTCCCATTAAAGGGTGGCAGGTGATGGGATGGAAACATCCCCCCGGTGCCTAGGCAGCTTGGCTGCCTGCTACTCCCTCCCCAGGGCAGGCAGCGACACCAGGAGAGAGTCCGCCCTGGAAGAAGGACACATTCCTAGATGTGAGGGCTGAGCTTTCACCATTTTGGTGCTTGGCTTAAATTCTTTCCTTCCAAGTTAAAAAGCCACTGTGGCTCATGCAATGTGAGTCTCTTTCTTTTCAGTGTCATCGTTTTTTTCTGTTTGCTCAGGCACCATTACCAACTTCACCTTCTGCTTCCTTTACGCCCCCAACACAAAGTTTTTTTAGTGCATCCCATGCTATGTCAGTGCTTGCTCTCTTCCTTTGATTATGTTCACTTGCAGCCAGCCACATCAGTCAGCAATGAGCCTAGCCCTGTATTACCCTCTGGTGTGCATTGGTGTACAGAGCTGCAGAAAGTGTGCAGAGGAAATATTAAACACCTCCTCTTTATCTTCCTCTTTCTGCCTCTGTTTTGTCCAAAGCTCGAAAAACTGCAAGATGCACCACTTTGTTCTTAGGAGTAGGGTTTTGCAGGATTAGTCTTTTCGATAGCAACTTGTCTGGGTCAGCATTGCCGTTTTTGGGACTTCTACAATGCCAAAACTTAAAGAATAAATAGTGGCAATTCATAGCTGGAATTTTTTCTCCCTTGGAACCATGTGGCTACATTGAGAGGAAAGTGGATGCAAGGAACTAAGCAACTGAAACTGAGGGTAGAATTCAGCTCTCTGCTTTGTGGCTATCTTTGGAGTTAAGCCGCCTGACCTAAGGACTGAACAATGCTCTCCGGGAAATCAGCAGCAAAAATCCCACTAGCAAAGCTGGGGGTATGATCCAAGAAATTTGCCCCCAACTCACTGGACTTAACCAGATTCTGCCCAGTGAGTTCAATGGACTTAATGGATCAGGCCCTTAGTTTTGAAGTGGGAAGCATGTTTCAAAATAAAAGCTCTGCTATTATCTTCACACCAGCTTCCTGCTCTTTACCACCAGTCATCCTTGTCGGCATGTTTACGTTTCCCTCTGCCTGTGGTCTCTTTATCAGGCAATGGGTTTGTTCTGTCATCTAGTATAAAGTAACTGAACAAGTGGTTTGTGCACACACGTACTGCACACATGCAGCTAGCTCAGGATGACACAAATGAGTACTGTGTTGAGCATTTTCTTCTTGTTTCTTCATACCACTTTTGGGGAAAGTGGTTGCACCTCAGCAGATGGTGATGGTGAGTCATTTCATGTTCATCTTTCCACTGTGTATGATCTTGAAAACCTGGGTTAAGAGTTCCAAGATGTAACTGCTGGGTAAAACGTGTTTTAGTCTTTGGGCTCTTTCTGTTAGTGCCAGTACCTTAGATGAATGTGGAACTGGAGGATTATCTGTTGAATTCCCAGATCTGCTTTTCTTGTGATGTCCAAATTGTAATAAAATCACAGAGATGATAGCTGTACACAGAGGGCGTGCAAGATCAGACCTGTTTAGCCTTTCTCATTATATTTAGTTTTTATGATGTGAAGAGTTATGCCTGTTGGTAGGGACCCATTTCATTCCTTTGTCCGCTATAATCACTCTGAGCTGCTGTCAGAAAAGGGTGAGGTTCTGACTTTTCTTGCTTTTGGCAGTTTCTTCCAAAGAAAATGTTTTACTATAACACAAACTTAGTCTTTAATATAACACAAACTTAGTCCAACCTATTCCACTTCAAAATCCAAACATTTTTTTTCTTCCAAAGGTTATATGTGAAGGTAGTCCCAGTCTCCGTTATAGTGTGACTAAGGCAGCAGTTCAACCAGCAGCTTCTCAGCAGCCCATCATTAGTGAGCATCCATCAGTTGTACACCAAAGAATTATAAATTAATTCAACCATTTAAATTCAGACTTACAGCAGATTTCATTATTTCATTTAGACGGGTGAAAATTATTTAGCAGCAGAATTATCCAAATTAAAAAGCAAAATATAAAGAGCAACAATAAAACCACTCTCTTTCAATCTTCTGTTTCTTTTCTCACAAGAGAGATGGAAAACTGGATTTGCAGATGCAACCCCAAATATTTTAAACTTTTACTTGTCCAGCACTATTCACTCATGTAAACAGCACCGATAGAGTCTGTTGCACTGTGCATGGGGGACATGGACAATCGCTCAGTTAACAGTAATTTTACAGTTCCAGAATTTCATTGTTTAGGAGCAATAGTTCTGGTTTTTAGGAAGGTAATGTGTGTGCACCTATGCCATCTCACAGATCTAATCATGAGGATCTCCTTTTTTTCCCTATCTGTCATGTATTATAACATGTGTGTACATAAACATGTATAGCTATATAGACACTTACATAGGATATGCATGATAAGTTTATCATTTAGAAGAAAACAGAGAACAGCTTAGATCTGCATCTAACAAACTCTTGTTTTTTCTGTTTGCCTTTCGTTTATATGCCTTACAGTTGCTTAGAGCTGGGTTTTTGCAAGCGGTTACTATGGTGAGTGGTCAACACTAATGATTTATAGCTGATGTCACTGAAATCTTCAGGACTTCCTTAGAGCAAATATGACAGGACCTGTCCTTGGTTAGCCTTTTCACCAACTTCCAGTAAATCAGGACTAATCCTTTGCCTGGAAACAAACATTTGGAAAGTCCCCATTGAGCAATAAACATCTTTAATGCTTTCTTTATGAGTTGCGTGGCTTTGGCCAACAAGTTAAACAACCCAGGGTAAATCACTGGTGATGAATGTTTCAGCCTTCCCCGTCGGACTGTCATTCTTGCCCTGCCTCCTGATGAAGTGCCGCCAGCCAAGCTGCAGCAGGATGCAGGCACGATCTCACCCCCTCTCATGAGCAGAGGAGGGAAAAAGTTCATTACTGCTCTTGCCTTCACCTCCTTCTCTTTTATAAGCCACAGACTGTCCCCTCAGCTCCCTCTCCTCTCTTTCTGCCACGCACAGCCAGGCAGAGGTAGGTGGAGATCCCCAAAAGCCACGAGAGGGCTATGAGGCAGCACAAGGAAAGAGTGGCTGCAGTGGGGCGGGAAGGGACAGGCAAGGGAAAGCTGGAGGCAGCATCTTACTAGGTGTTAGTGGGCAGGACAGCTGACTGAAATGGCCCTCCTCCGCAGACTGTGTGGTTTGTCCACCCCACATCAAAACTGTTTTGATTAAAATGATTTCTCCCTGAATCAGATTAATCCTAAATCCAGTCAACATTCAGTCTGTTGCTGTTGGGACTAGAAATTTCACAGGACTGTCTGTGAAAACAGTCATTTCATCTACATGGAAAATTCAGTCACTGATCCTGCATTTACAGGTGCCTTTGGTTTTGTGTGTTGTAGTTAGTCCTGGTGGCTTCAGAGCATAAAGTTTACGCATGCGCACAGGCTCTGCTGGTACTCTTCTCTTAGTATAAGGGTTCACAGGGCTCCTGCTGTGACTGGGACCACTCGGCTGGGTGCTGTCCAAGCTCAAGAGCCAACCACTTCCTGTGAAGGACATGCCATGCTTGTAACTATGAGACTAGTTTTAATCCCGTTAGAATCTCTCCATACTGAGCTCTGCCTTGGTTTCAGCAGACCCAGGCTCAGAGGTGTGGTCTGGTCTTCTCAAGGAAAAAAATTATCATCTCGTGAACTTTTAAGTGCATAAAGAACCCTTACCAGTGTGAGCAGCGTTGGAGTCATCAAAACCATTTGCATAGTGAACACATTTGTGTGCAGTGTTTTTGAGGTTTAGGGAAGCGTAACTGGGGCTACCTAAGTATACATGTCAGCGAAAAGTAAATTTACTGTCAGCTTGTGTAGTATTAGTACCAGAAAAAGCTTTTCAAATTGCATACTTAACACCAGTCATGAGGTTTAATTATCATATATTCTATGGTTAGAATGTGATTTCCACGAATAAGGAACCATATAAACACAATGTGAACGTTCAGGGGCTGACAGGTAAAGTCCTGCACCCAAGGGTGAGCTATGCTAGTTAAAAATTCAATGACTATTTGAACTGCAAGACAAAAACTTTTTCTTTCTTTTGATTTTGCAGCCAATCTTATAGAAAATAATTTAAAACTTCTGTCACTTTTCAGTAAAGCAGTAGCAGACAGCTGAAAGATTTTTCCTGACATGATACTTATTAGTACGATACTTATCAGTTTTGTGTGTTTATACAAAATATGGTGCATGTCATTTTTATACACATAAAGCTCCAAGCAATCTATATCTCATATATAAATGAAGAGAAGTCATCCTAATTCATAAGTATTAATGCTGTCTTGTGGTAACTGTAAATAAACCAAGCTCCCGGTATTTGTATCTAAGGTCTTAGTGATGCTTTGAACGTGACATATCTGTGTATGTAGACTTTGGGTGTATCTACCTGTCTATCTAAAATATTTTTAGTAGGGATTCATTTCAGCTCACTTGTCTTCCCCTGTTTTTTGAATATATGTATATGTACGCATGCACTTTTACCCACACATCAATAATTACATGTAATACACATTTTTGTACATATATATCTGTTCAGATGGCTCAAGGCTGTGGTGATCAAGACTTTCACCTGTGTGAAACTGCTGCTGTGCTTATTCTCGATTTGCACTGTCCTCTGTTTCTCTGTCTTAAATGCTGATGATCAACCAGGTTACTCCACTACTGGCTTTGTATGTGCCTATGCTGCACAGAGTATCCCCACAAACTGGCAGCGTTAGTAAAAGAGGCCACATTTCCTCATCCTTCAAGGAGAGCTTGGAAGAGAGAACATGGGATCTCTTGTGAGAAGAGAAGATATTTCGTAGCTTCTTAGCCCCTGTTGCTCGTGGTAGCAAATGGCCACTAAATCTTAGCTCAGAGGTAGCTCTGACCCTTTCAAAGCAGCAGGCTCCAAGTTCTGAATTAATACAGCATCAAATGCTGTATTCCTCGCTCCTGCTGCCCACCACGGATGCTTGTCACAGGCGCCTTCCTCCTAGCCCCAGTCAGCACTGCATTTGCATTTTTCGCTGCAGTTCTGAATTACTTCATGTACCCCACACCAGATGTTTCTCAGCTTTGATGTCAGCAGGAAACATTGGCTGATGAGGACCCTGATGGATGCTGCTCCTTATTTACATTTTAAAGCAATCAAAAAACTAGCCCTTGATTTCTTTCCGTTGTTAAATCGTGACCATTTGGGATCTTCAGTGGTATTCCCATTCAGGGCAAGGTCTCCTTGTATGCTGGCAGCGTTTGCCAGGGATCACGGGACATGCGGTAGCTACAGTAATATAAAGATGTTTCACTGGTATATAACTATGAACCACAGTATTCAAGTAGCCAGTCACCCCTCAGTGATTCGAATTTACCTGTGCAACATCAGCGATAAGGATCATTTTCTCTGAGAGGGATTTTCCAATGGAACTGTTTCCATGGGCATTTCCCCACGTTGTTTGTGCAGATAGGTGAATCTCTCTTCTCACGTGAGCAGCCAGGTTCTTGTTTTCTCTGTGGCAGCACATGGGAATGCCACATCTAAGAGAAGCAGATAGGAAAGAATCAAAGGTGGGGGGTGGATCAGGAATTTGAAGATATTCAGGGAGAGGGTTATATATCATCACAGTGATCCTTAACCGCTGATAAAGGAGCAGAGGTGTTCCTCCCCCTGAGGACCTACTTGAGGGCTCATCACAGTAACCCTTTCATTGATCATTCAGCTATGGTGGGTGAGATTTCATGAAGTCCCACTGAATTGGCAGTTTCTGCCAGAAAGGACTCCTTTCAAAAGCATCAGTTTTTGTTTCACTGGCCTCATGTATACCGAGTGCAGGACATGAGACATATGCTCTTAGTCAAATTGTAATTGTTTTATGAGTCATCGAGGCAAATTTGCAGAAAGCCATGTGTTCTAGCAGAAAGTTTCAGCTTTCCCTCCTGAGCCTGAATTTGTGACATTTCGGAGAAGGCTGCAATACAGTCAGAACATGCTATGGGACTCAATTGCCTCATGACAGCAAAATACTCCTGTTTTTCTAAAACTACCTATATCATGTTCCAGTCTCCTCAGGAATCTGGAAACTGGCTGCACTT
The DNA here is from genome assembly GCF_040807025.1 of Struthio camelus. Classification (NCBI taxonomy): domain Eukaryota; kingdom Metazoa; phylum Chordata; class Aves; order Struthioniformes; family Struthionidae; genus Struthio; species Struthio camelus. The sequence goes on along the minus strand of NC_090981.1, from coordinate 55,809,389 downwards.
TCATAGCATGATCAGGGCAGGGGCAGGAAGATGCTGCACTGATACTCTCAGATGTCTGCAGGGTGGCTCGTCCTTCTGCAGGCACAGCAAAGGATGCTGTTCTTGCATCCTCCAGGGTGGATCTACTGCTTCAGAGTTACAAGATGCTTGATGTGCTGCAGGCTTTCCTGATCTGAAATTCCTGTGCAAAAAACTCCTGTAGAGACTAGCCCTTGCCCTTGAGAAGACACTAGTCTTGTGCATCAGCCCCGCACACTGCTGGCAGTAATCATGCTGAGTATATCTCTCAGTGCACACTTCTGTTCATTTTCAAGAGTGTTTTGGTCCTTGACATAAATGTTCTGCTTTTCAATGGGCCTCATGAGCATGTCTTGCTACCCTTTGCATGACAGGGGCTAGCAGTGTTTTGTAGTTTCTAATTGGAAAACCTGCTTGAGAAAGTTCTGAGGGGATTTTCAAATGCAGTGTGTCCTACTTTTTCTTGGTATGAAGTTAATCTATAACTTTTAAAACTAGAATTGCCCTGTCCTTGGCTAGAATGGCCACATCAAAGTTGTAAGGCACTAAATTGCACAGTGAACAATTTATTTATTTTCCCTGCTTTGCAGCCTATCCTGGGACTTTTTCACATAGAAGGTTTCCGAGATGACTTCAGCACGCTTCCTTGACCATGACTAACAAAAGAACATGTGTCTTGTCTGATTGAGCTATCTGCTACGCAGTGTCATTTTACAGTTCACAAAAAACTGATGATGCGGAGCACACCTTAGTACCTTCTGAGTGGGTGGGTTTCAGTCATGTGCAGGGAGAGCAACCTTGAAAGGTGTAAGTGGCTTTTCATTTCTTTTTGAACAAGCTTTCGTCTTTTACAGAACTGGTAGGTTGATCCTCTTCCTTTTAGGCCACAACTTAAAGAAACAACCTGTTTTACAATGGCTCTGTAAAACAGATAAACTAATTGGTTTACTTCTTCAGTATTCTGTGAATTTCTCCTTAGGGACCTTTGGAGACGATGAACCAGACAATTTGGACATTAACTGTTTCAGTCAGCTGGAATTTAAGGATTCCTATAGCAGCTTGACTTGCAATCTTACAGAGCTGCCTCCTCACAACACTAACTATATCCTGGCTGTGTGGTAAGCGATGTCACTGCCTGTCCTTTGGTAAAACTTCTGGGAAGCCTAAACGCAGAGAACCAGTTAATCACACTGACCTATGCTGGGAAAGAGGATTGGAAAAAATAGACAAAGTTCTGATTTGGAGTGTTGTGCCAAGTTTGAATACTATATTCAGCAAAAAATAAGAGTTTAATGAAACAGAATCTTATCCCCAAATAAGAAAAAGAATTAGATGAAAGGATCTGTAATGTGCATTATAATGTCTGTAATAGTCCTGATCTTACTTCTGTTGTTTTGGACCGTATGTTATCACTGGTGAAGCTGAGCATACACAAAGAGCATTTTCCTTCTAAACTAGATGACAGTCAAATAAAACAATGTAGGAACATTTTTGAAGAGGCAGGTCCTTTCTACACAAAATTCTTTGGTGAGAAGCCCAATTTTCCACTGAGGGGAAAATACCATTATCTCATTCAAGATCAAAATTAAGCAATTGTCTTCTCACACACAAAAATACACACTAGAATGAGTATACAAACACGCAAGCAGCTACCAAACACGTCAGTCATCTCCACTTCTATCTGAGGGCATGAAACTCTTTTCCACCTTGTTTTTGTCACTGATGGACCTAGCTGACGAAATTCAAATTTTGTTTATTTTGCATACTTTTGCTTTTCCCTTTCCTGAAACTGAAAGTATTGCGGCAGTCAGCAAAAGTGGATTTTTTTGTCTTTTGCATCTTGCTGTTCTAATCACTACTTATTTTCAACTAGTTTGTTTGTTAGAATTTTTCTATTTTCTATTTTCATGGCTTTAATTCTGGGGTTTGATTGAAATTTTATGATAGTCCTTTGTCACAGGAGTCACACAGATGAAGGAACACAGATATATTTATACCTGTGAAATTGTGCCACTGATTTCCTTACAGCCTGGCTAAGTGTTGGTCCTGTATTTGCTTCCACTGCAGTCAGTTAGAAATTTCTCATTGCCTTCAGTGAGTATCCAAACATACTGCTCTGTATTTAAAAATGGCAGCAGTAAGATCATGTTCAAAAATACATTTAAACACATATATATCCAATTAAATAATGGCTTTTTTTTTTTTTCTTGGAGAGCTCCAGGACTCTTACTGTGGTTCACATTGCTTGATTAGTATGCTCACAGACTGTGACTAAAAACAGTATCAAACTTTTAATGTCTTCATTTGCATGATATTGTTTCTTATTTCTTATTTATATGGAATCTCACTTCAGTTAATGTGAAATGAACAATCAGAATTGATCCCTAACTGTTTTATAGTAAGACTGAGAGAAAACTAATGTTGTGTCACTTTGGTCCACAGTACCAAGGAAGACAGAAATTATGTATGTTCCAATATGGAGAAACAGGAAGATGCGTATTTCTTGCAATTCACTGATATACTCTCAAACAGAGACGTTTGCATGGACTCTGGGATAAAAAGAAAAATCTGCAGGAGTCTGATTGTAACTGACATTGGTAAGACACCTAACATTTTGCACATAACATATAAACTACTGGGAAAAAAGTAGTCCAGCACAAAAATTAAGGATTAATCCAAATGAAAAAGAGGTAACATAAAATAGTATCCTAGGAGAGGATCCGTGGTTATAGTGGAGTGTGATGTTCCCCTTCCTTCAAAACCAAGCACGGTTAACCTCCATTCAAAAAGTGCAGCTGAATTCTGGCTTATTATAACACTCTGTTTGCCCAGACCTTGACGTAGATCAAATTGTATGGGTATTCTGGGGCTTGGATGAAATCTCAAGAAGGGACATTTTGTTAATCTTTTACTAGGACTTCTGCAATTTCAGGGCTGACAGCTGAATGTCTAGTGCAGCCACACTCTTAATCCCACACAGGGCTTGTGAGGTTGCACGATTTCCATGCCTTGCTTCTTGGTGGAATCAACGGTCTGAAGTAGATGTTCATGATCCCTGCAGCACAGAAAGGACACTGAGGGCCCACGAATGGGTTTGTCGAAGCCCCAGCGGGGAGCTGCTTGAGCTAAGAAATGGGGAATTCAGAGGGAAGAGGGGTTGCTTAGGACTTAACTCTCTCAGGAGTTTGTCTCATTTGAGGGCTGTAGAGAAGCCCTTATAGGGCGCTATTTTCTGCGCTGAAGTTGCATTGATTTGCCTTCTTTTGGCAGTAGACGCTGTGATGTCCTTTGCTTATAAAGCATGGGCTTTACTGGGCCAGTAGTTTTACAATCATTTTATACCTCATGTCAGTTTGTGGGCCAGCCTGGGCCAACTTACTGTGACCAGAAACCACCTAGAAATGCCCCCTAACAGAGCCGCTTTCCAGTTGCTTAGTGATTTGCCACAGTAAATGCATCATAACACTACTGCATAGTCAACACTGGCTTCTTAACAGCTTCCACGGTTGAAGCTGTTCTTCAACACCGGTCCTTAACAGTCACGGTTACAGCTCTTAATGTTGAAGAGACAGCCATGGTGACTGACAGGTTACTCCTTAAAGGGAATTTAATAGACTCTCAGTTGAAGGCAGAAGTCTCAGAGCCCTGGTTAAAGAGAACAAATTTCAGGTCTCCAAGCATAGCTAGTGCAGGGGTGCGGGATGCTTTGGCATTATTTTCCAAGGACTCAGTGTCACAGTCCGGGGGAGTGCTGTTCCTGCCGCGAACGCCGTACCAAGGAGCTCCTCTGCCACAGTAGATGAACACCAAGGCCCACTTGGGACTGGCGTGAAACGAGAAAGTGGAGCTTGTCATTATGCTTGTCCAGATCAGGCCAGACGCACACTATCCCTAGGTCACCGGGAGCGGATCGAACTTGGAATGGACTTTTCTAAACCTGTTTGTTTTGTAGTAGCATTAATCTGCTCCTGTTATATCCTGTTTTGCTATCATTTGCAGTTAAGCCAGAAATACCATTTGATATAAACATCACATATCAAAAGGAGGCAAATGAATATCTTATTCATTATAGTACCCCACACTCATGGAAGAAATACTTAAAGAACAAATTAATACACCAAATAGCCTATCACCAGGAAGAAGGAATTTGGAAGGTAAGTGACAACGTAGGCATGCTTACACTGATTTCTGAAACTAACATGACCAGAAATGCCAATGTCGTGTAAAAAACCCAAATCTGCACTTTTGCAGTTCTCCAGTTGAAAACGTGGAAAGATGTAATGCTTGGCATTGAAACATTTCATTAGTTGAAACAATTCCAGCCTGACAGCAACTTTGTCTAATAGATACTTTTCTGGACTACAGAAGCTTCCTTCATTTGTACTTGTGCCTTGCAGTGAAAATTGAAGAAATAATCAAGAAATAGAGCCATCCTGAATATTATTGGTAATGATGTTTGCTGTGATGGCCTTGTTCTTATTTTCTGTGCCACCAGCACCATTTTTCTGTGCCACCAGCACCATTTTCCAGCCAGCTCTTAGTTGGCATTTATCTCTCTTCTGATTCTGTCCTGACTACCTGGCTATCGAGCCAGGCTGATGCTGTGATGATCACCTTTACAATAAGCAAACACACAAAGCAAACAGTAGAGGCCTGCAAGGACACATCTGAACTCACATCTGTGCATAGCTGAGAGTTTAGAATTTCAAAAAAATATGTATATATATTTCACAGCTTGGAGTCTCTCCTTCAGCTGTAGCTATAGATTATCATGTGTTGGGACCCTCTTCAGAAAATTTCAGGCTATGCAAGACCAGCCAAAGAGTTTCTGCTCTTTGAATGAAACCCACTGTCAGCTGTTTTTCTCTGGTCTTTCTGTGAAATGTTTAGAAAACTTCTTTGCTAAGATGGTTTGCTTCTAAGTAATATGGCTTGGACTTGCATTTTGTTTAACCTGAAAGATGCTTTTTTTGTCTTTTCTAGAAAAATTAATGGATTTTTGTGTGTGTGTGTGTGTGTGTGTGTGTGTGTGTGTGTTTAGACAATAGAGTCTCCATATCTGCAGGTAAAATTACTGGGGAAAAATCTTGAAAAAGATGCATCATATGAGGTAAAAGTCCGTTCAAAGCCCAATGGAGATTATTTTAAGGGCACATGGAGTGACTGGAGCACTTCCAAGAGCTTCAGAACAGCAGGGGAACACTCCACAGAGAAAGGTAAGGGCAGAAAACATTTTTTTCCATTTGTGAGAAAAAGCTCAGCCTGAGCAGGTAGAGTTGGGGCCCTCACGCTGCGATCAGTGACACCCTGACTCCCTGGCTGCCCCAGCAGTGGTGACGGCAAGAACTAGGGGAGGGGAAGAGCATTGCCATGCCCTGTGGGAACTGAACGCGGCCCCGGGGAGGGGTGTTGGCTGATGTGAGCTGGTCAGATGCAGAGGGTTTTATGCAAACACATCACTTTAATCTCAGACACGATACAGGACAAAAATCTCATCATTTCACTTGTGAGCACAGAAAATCCTTCCAGTCCTTAGAGTTCCTTCAGGCTCCAGGGCCCTCAGGGCTCCTCGGCACACCATATAGTTCAAAATCACATCAGTGCTGCTGTAAAGATACAGCAAGTGACAGCTTCCTCATGCTGGAGGCAATAGCAGACTTTTTGAGCTGCTTTAATTCAACCTGGGAAAGCAGTTTAATGTTCAATCAAATGTTGAAAATCTGAGAGCTTTCCTCTCTCCACCTTCAGGGAGTTTGGAGAAACTGACTACTGCATCAGCCTAACGATAGGAAAATGCAATGTTGGGCATTAATTTCTAATTTAGTGTCTGAAAAGACATTACAGTTACAGTGGCTAACAGTGAGGTATTTATATGCAATAGCAGATGTTCTTTTTTTTTTCTTTAGACACTGACTTGGTCATGATTATACTTTCCATCCTGGGATTCATTTTGTCAGTTGTCATGATTGTCCTGATCCTAACTTTTTGGGAAAACAGGTAATCTAAGACTTTTTGTGTCAGAAAAAGAGATGGAAGCCAATCCTATTCTAACAGTCCCTGTTATACTTGTGAACTGTTCTCTTTCCATCTCTGGGCCTCTATACCAAGCCAAAAGCAGGCAAAGAGTAAAAGAAGTGAGCAATCAAGGATAGAGTGCTGGTAGGCAGAAGACAAGCTGTTATCCTCTACCACTTTAAGAGCGGATTTCAGTGTTGAGCTTGAAACACTGGGACCTTTTGGGATCTGAAGCCAGCACAAAACACTGTGTCAGTGTTTCACTGGAGGCACATTTGACTCATGAACCTCGAGCAAGATTCAGAAAGGACAGCAAAGCATGGCTTTTAGTGAAGTCCCAAGATTTTTGAAAACTGTTTAGTGGAGAGATTGTCTCTTTCTCTTTCATATGCTGAGTCAACAGGATGTTCACACTTTGACCCCTTCAAAAGCAACGTGGCAGCTCTCTCTGGGAAGAGGTCTTGGTGTTGTCAGGCACAAGCCCAGCCTGCTGCAGGTCACATTTGGTGTGATGAAGCCAAGCTCTACCTCCCCCTCCGAGGTGGTCAGGGAGGAGCTGGTACTAAGGCTGTATTTCAGAGGCAGTCTTTTTGCTGTTTTTTTTTTTCATTTGTTAGCTACAGTGCAGTAGATAGGTATCTGTAAATATAGTAAATGTATTTTAGAATAATATAGCTTTACGCGTTACATATATTATATATAATACATAGCTAATACATACCCAGAGAGGTAGTGGAGTCTCCTTCCCTGGAGATTTTCAAAACCCGTCTGGATGTGATCCTGGGCAATATGCTCTAGGTGACCCTGCTTGAGCAGGGAGGTTGGACTAGATGATCTCCAGAGGTCCCTTCCAACCTAAACGATTCTGTGATTCTGTAATAGACAAATCTAAGAAAATAAATAAATAAATAATCTGGTGGACCTAGAATCTGAAATGACAAAGTCTTAAGTCTAGCCATAAGAGATGAACCACTTGCAGGGAAAATGCCCAGGGCTGTACTGTGGTGTTCAGACCAGCCAATGCAAACGGCCACCATCCGTAGCATCCACCTCTGCCAATATCCAGAGATATGGACAAATGCAAGCTGCCTGCTGCGGACGACCCTTGGGCTGTGCTAACTCCTGCGTTACACGTGGGGATTGTCTGGAGATGTGCTAGCTAGGCCTGCTCAAACCATGCCATTGACCATTCTAATAATTAAACAGCATACACATCTGAGTTGTCTGTCAGGGAATGCTCCTTCATGCTGCTTAATTTGCTAGTATAAATGTGACTTGACATTTCTATCCCTCGCTTTTAGTGTTCCTGAGCACCTGTAATTCTCCTGACTTTGCTATAAGTTCTGCATGTATAAAAAATCTCTGAAAAAATCACATTTTAGACAGTGAGACCCTTTGAGCCCAGAGGTCCCCTTTTTAAAAAGCAAGAGGGTTTTCATATATGTATTTGCACAGACAGATATAAATTCAGATTCATCTGTATCTGTATCTATATCTATATTATCTATATCTCTGCAACACTGCGTGTCAATGAGGCTATATTTTTTAGATGCAGCATAGCTGAAGGGTTTGAGTTGCACAGCAAGAGAACTTTCTTAATTAAGGCAATAAGATGACACCTATGGGACAAGGCTACAACATAGATGTCTGAAGCACAGACAGTTGGCCAGGGAGTGGGATAATGTGCAATTAACCACAGCAGCTTGTTCCACTTGCAAAAGTTATTTTTGCCATACAAAACCCAGTTAACATAGCCATATTTAAATGAGACCTTTACTAGCACAATTTGCTGCTTTTCCAGTAGTGGGGAAGTGTCTTACTTTAACCAAGGCAATCTGTGCATTCAAAAGAGCAATGACTATTAGGTGACCTTTATATCTCAACTTCTTTTCCTGCCTTTATTGTATTCTGAGCCTTCTCTTCCGTTTACTCTGAGTAATGTAAGCCACCCCTAAGACTTTGCAAGAATTAGTACAAATGATGCAGTATGAACCTCCTACATCTCAACATATCTCTCTTTGGCTGTTGTTGAGCCCCTTTTTGTCTACCGTTACTGTTTCAGAATCAAGCCCGCTGTGTGGCCAAACCGTTCTGATCATAAAAAAACTCTGGAGCAACTGTGCAAGAAGCCAAAAAACGTATGTACTTCTATTGTTCTTATTACAAGAGTATAGGCTATTGGGAACATAAGTAACATCCATGACACTGTGCGCATTTGCTGCATGGGCTAGGCCATCTTTCAGAAATGGCTTCTAAGTTTCATTCAAGAGAGGAAGCATTTGCACAGGCAGATGCTGTTGAAGGGTATGAGTATAATAGACAGCTCAATGACCTGCCTGAGCTGAGTTGCATAAAAAAACTATAGCATGTTAGAGAACTTGATATAGGCTGACAGGTTAAAGGAATAGGGTTTGCTCAGTCTAAAAAAGAGAAAATTCAGAGGTGAGCTAATCATAGCCTTCCAATACCTAAAAGGTAGCTGTAGAGAAGCTGGAGGTGCTCTCTTCACAGGGATGCATAGTGACAGGACAAGAGGAAACAGACCCAAGTAACTTCAGGGGAAATTTCAGCTGGGTATAAGAAAAAAAAAATCTTCACTGTGAGAACAATTAAACATTGTGTAGGTCACTGAGAAAAGAGTTAGAAACTCTGTCTTTGGAAATATTCAAGACTTGGCTTGACAGAGTCCTGGATAACCTCACCTAAGGTCCTGCTTCTGGCAGAAGGTTGGACCAGATGGAATCCAGAGGTCACTTCTATCCAAGACTTTTCTGTGAAGCTATGATCATGGGGCTGGATGGGGGGACCTCTGCAAATGTAGCTGGCAATGCTCATATCCCCTCATAGACCAACAGAACTACTCATGTCCCATAAAGTACATGAACTGCTTTTTGCCACACAAAGGCCTGATGGATAAATGTTACAACTGTAAGGTTTGTAGCAGTTTTTTAACCAGTTGACTTACAACTACACCTAGTGTATTTTTTCACTGAGAAACTCATCAGTGCTAGTTTGCCAAATGAACAGCAGTCTCCATTTAGTGCATTATTAGCAAGTTATTAATTTTCAGAGGTCTAAAAAGTTTCTTTTATCTCTTGTACTCTCTAGTGCAGGGATCCCTAGTATGTTTCAGGAAGTCATGATAAACATTTCTTTCCCACAGGAACATAAAACTGAAAGGAACCGTGTGGGTCAACACATGCATTCCTATGAAATGACAGGTGCGCAGTAGATATCTGGCTCAGAACAGTCTGTAAAGCAGTACTATCATGCTGCACAGACCATAAAACCCTCTCTGGCGCCCCTGCCTGGAAGACCCCACTAGATAGATTTGAATTATAATAGGAAAGGATTTTGAGCTAGGTCATAGCTAATTCTCTGCTAACCTGTTGGTCAGTCTGTTCAAGGGTAGTTCTAGAGTTAAAGAAATAAATACCCTTCTAAAATCAGATGGATTATCAAAGCATCTTTTCTATTAAGTCACTGCCCACTGTTAACTGACCACAGTGTTCCTTTTGCCATGCAGAATTTTGATATAAGCTTTAACCCAGAGAGTTTCGGTTATGTTCATATCCATAAAGTGGACGGCATTCAAGCAAAAGCTGAAATGGAAAGTTTTCTACAGCCGCCAGCTGCTCCGCAGGCAAATATTTCAGAAAAATTTTGGAGTGGATCAAACCTGAAGATGAGCTCTGCTGGGATAGACAAAAGCAAACTAAACCTGCCTGTGACTTACGGAGGAATCTGGCCAACTGAAGCTTTGAATGGACTCTTGGGTAAAAGCCAATTTCCGGTCATTGAAGAATTTAGCAGCTCCAGCATGTACGAAGTCTGCCGTAGCAATGAGACGCCCCTGTGTAGTGATGGACCTGGCCTCCATTGCACTCCTCCCTTGGGCCCCCCAGGCCAACCCAGACCAGAGCCCATAAATGCTGACACGGTATCCCATATGCAGCCTAACAGTGAAATTAGGTCAGCAAATAATGAAGACGCATATGTCACAATGTCCAGCTTTTACAATAATCAGTAAACCATAACAAAAACAATGGAATACTGTTTTTCTGTAACAGAAGCAGGATACTTTTCTCTTTTACTCTCCTGCCTCCTGCATCAGAGTAGCATATCTCTGTAATGCACCTTTCTCATTGTGCAATGCTATACTTACAAGGAGGAGGATTTGTCTGCATTTCAGCAATCTATGGCCTAACCTCCATTCTCAGCGTGCCAGTAACAACCTTCACTGCAACAGAAATGAAACGTAATCCACTCTGACTTTAATTTTCAGATTTAATTAATCCACGACAATGATACTGCACTTCTAGCTGAGATTCATACTGTGTCTCATAAATGTTGGTGAACTCTTCTGTTGACCTGTTGGTTGAAGAGTTAAGCTCTTATTAACATCTACACAAGAAATACGGCAACAAATGCAAATTAAATAAAATCTGATCTCTTTTAAGCTGAGGTAGGTCAAGAGTAAGTCACCTTCAGTTGGAGGAACTCTGGGAGTTTGTGAAACCCCAGTAAATGAGAACTACTATTAAGCATTAGTTGTCCAGGGATTCAGGAGCTTAATCACTGTGAAGGGAGCTTGCTGAGTCCCCAGGGAAAATGGCACATGGAATCACTTTACGAAGACATTTTCTCAGAGTTATTTTTTTTGGAGAGATCATGGCAAAGTAAAACCTCACATATAGCCACTTTTTGCTTTTGGTGAAGATCTGCACTGGAGGCGATTTTAGACTCTTTAGGTACTTGTGCTATATATTAAAGATATTCAGTAGTTCATTACTACCCTTTTTTAGTTAAGAAAATGGAACAAAATCAATGAAAAGTGAAATCCTAGCCCTTCCTGTAAACCGGATTGGACCTGCAAAAAGCATGACATTGTCTTTCTCTGCATCCCTTGTGCAAGCATTAGTGCAGCATGCGAGTAGTTTCCATGACAGAAAGACTGAGCTAGCATGTTTGTTCACTAGCATTATTCCCAGTGCCTGTGGCTGCATGAGAATACGTTGAACTTGCCGATGTAACATCTGACCTAGGAAGGGCAATGGAGCTTCATGGATCCTGCCAGTGACTAGAAGAGCTATATTCAAAAGAAAAGAAGAAAAGAAAAACGCCATTGTACCTTGTAAAGATGATGCAAAAAAAAAAAAAATCTCCTTGAGGTTCTTACTGAGGAAGGCACCTGTCCCTGAATCACAGAATCTCAGAATGGTTGAGGTTGGAAGGGACCTCTGGAGATCATCTAGTCCAACCCCCCCTGCTCAAGCAGGGACCTCTAGAGCATATTTCCCAGGATCACATCCAGACGGGTTCTGAAGATCTCCAGGGAAGGAGACTCCACAACCTCTCTGCGCAACCTGTTCCAGTGCTCTGTCACCCTCACAGTCAAGAAGTTTTTTCTCAGCTTTAGGTGGAACTTCCTGTGCTTCAGTTTCTGCCCGTTGCTTCTTGTCCTGTTGCTGGGCACCACGGAGATGAGTCTGGCCCCATCCTCTTGGCACTCCCCCTTCAGATACTTGTACACATTGATGAGATCCCCCCTCAGTCTTCTCTTCTCCAGGCTGAACAGGCCCAGCTCCCTCAGCCTTTCCTCATAGGAGAGATGCTCCAGTCCCCTAATCATCTTCATAGCCCTTCGCTGGACTTGCTCCAGGAGCTTCATGTCTCTCTTGTATTGGGGGCCCAGAAGTGAACATAATACTCTAGGTGGGGCTTCTCCAGGGCTGAGTAGAGGGGGAGGGTTACCTCCCTTGACCTGCTGACAATACTCTTGCTAATGCACCCCAGGAGACCATTGGTCTTCTTGGCCACAAGGCCACATTGCTTGCTCATGGTCCACCAGGACTCCCAGGTCCTTCTCTGCAGAGCTGCTTTCCAGCAGGTCAACCCCCAGCCTGTACTGCTGCATGGGGTTATTCCTCCCCAGGTGCAGGACCCTGCGCTTGCCTTTGTTGAACTTCATGAGGTCTCTCCAGCCTGTCCAGGTCCCTCTGAATGGCAGCACAGCCCTCTGGTATATCAGCCACTCCTCCCAGTTTTGTATTGTCAGCAGCAAACTTGCTGAGGGAGCACTCTGTCCCTTCTTCGAGGTCACTGATGAATAAGTTAAATAATACTGGACCCAGTCTTGACCCCTGGGGGACACCGCTAGATATAGGCCTCCAACTAGACTCTATGCCACTGACCACAACCCTCTGAACCCTGCCATTCAGCCAGGTCGCAATCCACCTCGCTGTCCACTCATCTAACCCACACTTCCTGAGTTTCCCTATGAGGATGTGATGGGAGACAGTATCAAAAGCCTTGCTGAAGTCAAGGTCCTTCCCATCCCCCTTTTCTGGGCTCTGTACCCAGCTCCATGGGGCTTCCCCACATGCTGCCACACAGAAGGCTGTGTCACTTCACAGTCCTTCTGGGATGCTACGCATTGTGAAGCACACACTTGGAGATAAAGCTGCTATAGCCACAGGGTTGCATGACAACCAAAAGGAGTGTGGCCATGGGAAATCCAAGCTGCTTTGGTATGTTCTGGGATTGGGGTTCATCTCCCTGTGACCTATTAGTCCCTCTAGCTGCTTTAAATTCTCCTTTATCAAAACATATTCACATTCCCAGGGTCATACAGGGTAAAAAGAGACCTCTCATCCTCGGAGCTGCTCTAACTTGTTCTGACTGGCAATAACCACTAAGAAGTCATTGATTGCTGCAGGAAAACAGCACTCTCAAGATGGTACTTTACCTTCTCCAGCTCTACTCGATGTTATGGGAACATTCAACCAGGGCCAACTTTATGGTCTCTGTGTGCAAAAGACTCAAGGATTTGGCTCGAGGTAGTCCAGTGATATTTTGCAGAATTGTTTTTATTGCTGTTTCTCACAGAATAGCGCATTGATTAACACAACAGGAAAAGATGAAAGCCCTGGACATTCATTTGCTTTGTAATGCTTTATAATGCTTGTATTTCATTTAAAAATTTTCATTTAAAAATAGCTGCTAATAATGCTTGTACTATGAAGACTTGCACAGTGCAATTGTAGATGCAGACAGATTGTGTTGGAAATATACTCTGTTCTGGTAACTCAATGACAGATAAGAAGGAAATAGAGAAAGAAGCGAAAGTCCATCAGAAAACCCCTGTACAGTATGTACTATGCTTATTTGGAACTCATATATACACTTTACAAGATTAAAAGGGACTTCATAAACATCTATTTGCACTATTTAAACAGTAAGATACCTGTAAGTAATGGTCCTTCTGTTTGTCCAGAAAGGTATGTTGTTCTATAATACGAGAAGAATATTATAAACGTGATGTTTATTTACTTTAATTACTCTGAAATAGCCATATTTTTCCTATGTAGTAGTCATATTTTTGCATAGCTGCTGAGGTTTAAACATTCATTCTATTTCCTATGTCTTATTTAATTAGATAACATGTATCCTTGGTTTTATAACATTTTTACCGTATTAAAAGGACTGGCTATTTGCACCACATATTTATTGCACTCTGATTCAGCCTTATTGTGCTTATGTGTCAGGATAGCCTTACTCTGCTGCCACTGAAATTAGGATAATGCTGTGGGCTTTAGCTAGGTGGCACGAGGCCGTGATGTGCCTGCAGGGAGATTGTACAAAGGACACAAGTTCGGCTGCTTTGGGGGGTGGCAAGGCTGTGACATATTGCAGTCAAACTGCTGTACCCTGGCTGAGAAGGGGCTTCACAAGCACCCCCAAGCTGTGCCCAGGTCTTGGATTATTTTTCTCTCTCCCCCTTCATCACCACCACCCTGAGAGCCGAAGCACAGCTAGATTTCCACTTCTTCCCACTTCTGTCTCACTGACAGTCGGCCAGCATAAAACCATCCCTGCCTGCGTCTGCAGCGCTGTGGCCAGCGCGGGGGGCCCTGGCGCTGGAAGATGGCATGGGGCCGGGTGGGCTCAGCAGTCGCAGCACTGGGCCACATACAGTTGCCAGAGAAAACTGGATCTCTGACCTTGCTTTTCACCACGGAAGCCTCTCTATAGCCTCATTTACTATGTTTTGCACTGTTTGTCCTAACTCCCCTTCCCAATCTACCCCTCATTACCTAGGTAATCGAGTGATAACTGAACTCTGGAACTTGGGCAAGTGAACGTGGTGGTTTGCAGTTGCGGCCTCTTTCCTGTAAATGGCTAATACTTGCGCAGGTGAGCTGGAAACATTGAGCAGGCCTCCACGTGCAGAGATGAATCCACACCAGGAGAACCAGCCAAGGCCATAAGCCCTCAGGCTTGCAAGAGCATAAATATGCATACATTAAAGCAAATTCACATACAGGTTATGTCCTCAGAAATAGTCCTTCATTAATACACTACTGAATGCTGACAAATATGCAACTAATAATAGAAAACGAAGAAGCTTCTTGTTCAATATGTTCACTCCACTGTAGCTTTTCTTAATGAATGGTGTAAGCTAATTCATGCCAGATAATGGGGGTTACTTTCTCCCACGAATGCATCTGAGCATATTATAAAGTCTATCTAGAAGAGTGTATTTTCAGGAGAACAGTGACCAGCATAGACAAAATGAGGCGGGCTAAAGGTTAGCAATAAAATTCCAAAACGAGCCTAGCTCTCAGAAACTGTCACGAAAACGGTTAACTGAATCACATCCAGCTGCTACCAGGTCAATGCCAACAATCTGGTCCTTACAGTGGTTTCAGCCAAGTCCTGTCAGGCTAAAGTTTTACAAGTGCTAAGTTCCTACCAAAATAATTCTGCCTGGGGATTAGATTTTTTTCTGAAGTATGTAAAGACTAGCATGTCTCCTTTTGCTTTGAGAGTCTGACCTGAGCTATGGGAGCTACGTCTTTTGTAAAATTGGTCACTGACTATTTTTCAGGGACTGAGGTAATGATATTTCAGTGGTCCCAATTTCACCATTCCTGAACTTCATATATGATCTTATATACAAAACATATGTGATGGGCATACATAGATACAAAACTGCTTAATGAACAGCTTTCAGTTTCCCTTTAAAAAATAAACATCCAAATATGCACCAAAACAAGCTTTTCTGGGCCAAAACCAAATTTCGGTGCATAATATCTATGTAAAGATACAGCCATGTCTATGTCTTGATAGCACTGCACTTGGTCACACCATCTGAGCAGTTTCCTTAACCTACAAGATAGAATTTCCCCCGCTGCACTTTACAGACTTCAGTCTGACTCAGTATCTGCATCCTGGTCTAGCTCAGCTTTCGTGTACTAGATGCACTTTATTTTCTTTAGTATAACCTTCCTAATTCACACTTTTCACCGCCTGTGCTATGCACTCAGCTATATACGTTAGTTTACGCTTGAAAAAGAGCTTGGTTACCCTGATTTGCATGTAGCTGATTTGTGACACCTCTGTTTGGCAGCTGCCTGCTCTGTTACTTTGGTAAGTACCTGTCAGACTCCTGCTGCGGTTTTCGTGCTAATGATACACCAGTCCTTCTCCCTTGTTCATTCCTGTCCTCCTCTATTTGCAAGTCATTTGTCTTATGTAAACAGCCCCTAAGAGCATACAAATACTAATCCATGAATTAAAAAGTCATTCCTCAGTTGTAATACTGAGTCACAGCCTAATTTTAATGATGCTGAAAAATGTTAATGACTTCCC
Source organism: Struthio camelus (assembly GCF_040807025.1). Classification (NCBI taxonomy): domain Eukaryota; kingdom Metazoa; phylum Chordata; class Aves; order Struthioniformes; family Struthionidae; genus Struthio; species Struthio camelus. Next base: position 55,793,702 of record NC_090981.1, on the reverse strand, counting down.
AAGGTGGTATTTGCCCCCTGCTGATATTATTAGTTTGTTTACCAAATCTCTTTCTCGTGCACATGTTCATTTAGAAAGGCTGACAAAATACATTTTTGCCTATATCAGTAGGGTGGCAAAAGGCTGGCTAAGCGTGATCAGATACAGGAACCATTTCTGCTCAAGGGAAAGAAAAGTTTAAATGGCTGCAATGTGGCGTGAAGTCTGGGTCATAAAATAAATGGTGAGTCAAAGACACCCTCAGTTTTCAGCAAGATACGAAAGGCCAAATTTCCTCATGGTGTGGTTTGACACAACCGAGGTAGCTCTGAGACGGCTCTTCTGCCCACAGGGGAAACGCCAGTGCATTCGCCTGCCCGGAGATGCGAGGCCTCACCCTCTCCCTCGGGCTGACGCTAGTGAGCCCGTGGCCAAAAAGTGATGCAGATCACAGCTCTCAGAGCTCACCGATAACGGCATAGGATCTCAGTTTTGCTAACTCAGCTCACCTTGGGGCAGCCCAGCCACCCCACAGCAGGAGCACGGGGCTGCATTCGGTGCAATGGACAGGACAGGTCCTTTCGCCAGCAGGGCTGGTTTAGATAGGCAGAAGCTGACCTCAAAACCATCCTTTCTGGCACTGAGGGATCTGCCAGTGCTGGCAAGGTATTTGTACAGGGTAGAAGTTTAACTCCTTCTAGGCTTCTTGCCAACGTGTTTATTGACTTGAAGGTCTGTATTTATACAGTAATATTGCCATCCTGGGCTGAATAAGGGTAGGTCTTTAGTGAATATGCTCTTGGCTTGTGATACGTATCATTTTGGTTGTGGGTTTCTAAAGCTCTCTTTTAAAATTAGCTGGAATGTAACCTAACAGAGACTTGAACTGTTAAGAATTATTTTAGGGTCAAATAGTCCCTTTATTACTGTGATCACAAAGCACCCCAAATAAGCACTATATAAATCAGACCACTGGCAAAACAAATCTAATGTACAGACACACAAGAAAGCAACTAATGATGGTGGAAACACAATTGCTAGTTTATATAGGCTGTCACATCCCTCTGCTCACTCAGCAACTCTGAATCTCACTAAGGCCGGCGATTTCTTGGCTTTTATGCGCCACCTGTTGAACACGTTAAGCCACATGCAAGTGTCCAGCACTGGAACACTTTGCTGGTGTCATTAAACCACTTGGCTCTGAAAACGTATCTCAGGCAGGAACTTGAAAAAAATCAAACCCATGCTGAGGTTAATAGTATTTCATATCTTTATAGTCTCCGATTCCAAAGAGATCAAGGCAAACAAAAACAAAAGTCAGAGTTTCCAGGATTTCTTCATCATTAAAATGAAGTAGGCATCACTATCCACAGAGGCACTAACTCCAGCGTAGTAATTCAAAAACTCATCTTTTGTAACCTAGGAATGATAAAACCAGAATTAAAAAGTCGCTGTGGCTATATACTGTAGCCCAAAGCAGAATGTTTATGTAACACATTCCCAGATTTTGAAAATAATTCTTTAGAGTCTTTCAGAGAAGTCTGATTTTTATGTCAGATCGTCAGCTAATCTGACATTAGGATCCATTGCTCCAGCTAGCTCTCACATTGCATTTCATCCAATGACACTGAAGTCAATGGAATGAGCTTCTTGCATTTGGAGACAGAGCAACTGTTGTGTCCTGAAAAAATGAATATAAGAAATGTTATTCCAATTATTGCTAAATATTAACAGCACAGCTTAGATGACAGTAGAAAATTAAATTAGTCCAACATCAGCACCATCACCAGAAGAATATAAAAAACCCAAAGGTTATTCAAGCAATAAAAGAGGAGAAATAAAAAAGAAATGCATTTTGGAAATGTCTTAAGAAATAAATCTATAGTATAAAATCAAAGCTACTCTAAAATGATACAGTATTATTTTCAGAAAATCGAGGTAAAACAAAAAAATCAACAAATTTGGAATGCTAACATATCAACTGAAAGTAAAAAAAAAATGCAGGTCTTGGCAAAAATATTACGAGTTTTAAATGAAATGCCTGTGGAAAATAAACATTACTCGCATTTTACCAAAATCTGTTTTTCCACAGAAAGCTAATCTTGAGCTAACTTTCAGAATACATTGCATTTCCTTTCTTTCTCATTTTGTCTTGTTGTCAAGATTTTAAAGAAAGTCAGGATCCCATCACCATTCTTCAGCTGCAGTTCCTGGTGGGTTCAATAGGAGCTCTGAAAGCTGATAGAGAGTCTCAGTCCAGTTTTTGCTGGACATACAGCCTCCCTACCTAGGTTCAGTTGAAAATGACAGTGCTAAAGCCTTTATTTCGTGTGATGCTCTAGTCTCATATTACACCTGTTGGTGTGAGAGCTCCAGATTTAAAATCAGTGCTGAAATCATTGGGACTTAAAAGTGTTCAGAGCAGAACACGAGGCAAATGAGCACAATCTGACGCTGCTTCAAATACTGAGGCAATCAGCCACCCGAGGACTTTTCATTCACTACATTCCACTAGGAAATCTGGGTTTTTTCTTAGTTTTCCCTCCTCAGATGGATACGAGAAAGGACTTCTAGAGAAATAGGATGGGCTACGGTCATAGATAAAGTCATAGAAAGTTGGCCGTTGCCAAAGGCAGCAGGTTTCTCTCAACATTGTGGCTACCATGGAAAGCTGAGCTTGCTGCTGCTGCTGCTCCACGGCAGAGGACAGGATATGGGAGGAAGAAAAAAATCAGAAATCACCACGCAAACTCCTTCTGTCAGCTGATGACAGCAGATGCAGCAAGCTCAGCTTGCTCAGCTCTGAGATCTGCTCTGCCTACTCTTTTGCAAAATTTTGAGTCAGTACTGCATAAAAGATATTACATAAAAGCAACTTGCTTTCATATACCAGTGTACACACTTGGTTTCATCTGCAAAAACCTCAGCTACTTCCATCTGCCTGTGCTAAAATAGTTTTGTGCCAGGAGACCAACAAAATTAACCAGCTCGATGAATATACCTTGTGGTCTAACTTCAAGAAATATGTGCTGCAGGACAGAATGTGAACCAAACAATAATTTTTGATCATAGGAAGCCAAATGTTTCTCTCCAGGCCAAAAATATGAAGCCAAAGAATACACTGAGACCCAAAAGGCAAAACCAAAATGAAGTGAAAGAGGTTGCAGGAGTGCTGAAAAGTGGTGACTCCAAAAGCATGGCCGTTGGGCAAATTTGGGACCCCGGGTGTACGTCTTGAGGTTCCAGCTGGGAAATGTGTCCCTCCTTACTTGTCCTTATCCAGGATGTCCACACATCTAGCAAGCAAACCATTTAGCTGCCATTACCCCTACTTCTTCACTTGCCCGTTGATCTCTCTGCAGCGGGATGCCGCACACTGCCTGCACACGCGAGAGGCTCCTGTGCTCCCTGCTGAAGGCAGCCAGCTTTCCCTGGGGAATATGCTGAAGGGAGAGGCTGTCCCCTGCCCCTCTCCCTCCCATGTCCTGTGCCTGCTCAGGTGGCAGTGGTCAGAGATGGTTTCTAATAGCTCAGGCAGAAAGAGGTGGGAGAAGAGTTTGGGAAGGCACAAAGAAGACTTTTCCTTCTTTGGGTGACCACAAGTGTCAGCCAGCGTTTTGAGTCAAAGCTCCTGTGCCCTGCCTGGCAGGATGGGCAGAGCTCAGCCCTTACAAATGGCTCTGCTGCAGGGCAGGCTGGAGCTCATGGCACATTAGCAGGCAAAACATTTGCTTCTTGTATTTCCCCACAGCCCTGCAGACTCAAATGTTGCTATGGTTTATGCTATCCTGTTTCACTTCTATTGCACAATCAATCAGAAACAAGAAATAATGTTAGAATATGAAGCATCAACCAAGATCTTATAATCTTGATTCTAGTGCCAGATACGGTGGCATGCATGCCACCTATCTCCGAGTATCTGCCATGTGCACTGTGCAACCATGAACTTGGCAGGACACCCTGTACTGCTGAGTCCGTCTACTGCATCTGCTGGGTCTGTATGCAGCGCCCAGCAACCTGCAGCTTAGTGCAGACTCTTGAACTTCATTTTCAGCTCTTCATGTCCACAATGCAGCACCCCTAGCAGACAAGGATACTGAAGTGCTAAAGGATGGCTCTAAGCACCTGCCTTGGTGCACCTTGATGCCTGGTTCAAAGCCCCTCACTCTAATTTGTCCTTGTCTTCTGCAAAGTGCTTCCTCTGAAGTTCACGCATGGGTGCCCACTGTATGATTATGGCTGCACATGTCTCAGTAAAGATTTTCCTACTTAGCAGTCAATACAATGCCTATGTTTCTTTCATGATTTTGAACACATATTAATCAAATGACATTTCTTATAGCACAGATTCCTATTTGTATTCTACTGCATTTGTTTACAAGTAAAAAATATTACATATTTATCTTTCCTAGACTGTTTCTTTTTCCTGAAAGCAAAATACATCTTTTCTGCAGCTACCAATTTTTCTTCAGATTGCAATTCTGCCCCCACAGAAGTGAAAGGAAACTTTGCCACTGAGTTCAAAGAAACCTGAGGCAAGCCCTTAGAAATGTGCTCTGTGCAAATTTTCAAAATGATATAATTATGAGAAATGGCCTCCTGAATATGCCTAGAAATGTATCCAGCAAGTCATGAGATCTACACTTAGGCAAATCTGAAGAGCTGGGACCTGCTCAGAGAGAATTAAGAAGCTCCTCAGCCACAGTTCATCACAAGGATGAGCCACATCACGAGGATGAGTGTAGAGCCTTCACTCAAGGACAACATGGTCTGAACTCTCCTCATTCACACCTTTCAGCTCGCCTCACAAGACCCCATTAGTCAAGCTCAGTGCAGAACAAAGAGGGACATGCCACCCTGAAGCACTGAGCTTTCATCAGCCGTAACAGGCTTAATCCAAGGTGCACAGAGGCCAGTGACAGAGCTTCTGCTGATTTTAAAAGAGTGTACTTGGGGCCGGTACCACTGTTTGACACAAGTGCTGACCCTCCTTCCACAAAAATCCTTTTGAAAAGGTATATTGCATTTAGGATTATGTAAAATTAGAAAGGGTCAGTACAGAACAGACAAACTTGTTAGGAGTTAGTTATTCAGATTAAAATTTCCACAGTGCTTGAATAAATGTCAGCACAACAGATCACTGTGGAGTCTGAAACATTTAGACAATGTATGTCATCAGGAAATCATTTTCTCATTTTGTGATTCCCACAGTCCATTAACATTGCTTTCTTTTTATTTGAAAGCTACTAAGTAGATAATATGACAGCCTGTTGTGGAGCCAATTAATAACTGAGAAAGAAACAGGTTCTGCACAAGGTGCTAGTATGTGCAAAGCCTCTGATAACAAGTTTTTTTCATATAAGGCACATCATAGATACTTCAGTAGCATCACAGTAGGTAAAGACTCCGCTTATGACTGATGGCAAACATCACAGACAGACTCTTTCCACCAGTTTCCAGTGTTAAACAGCAAGCAAGTTTCTAGAGACTTACGGATCAAAGGAAACATTGATCTTGTATAGCCTTTGCTAAGAAATTGCAGGTACCTGTTGCTTGTACTGAGAGACTGTTTTTGAACGAAACAGAAAGCAGAGTCTGTACAGGAGCAGAATATCAAGCATTCAGAACTTCCCTGGAGTCATAGCTTGGTCATAAGTCAGTATAAATATTAAAAAGTAGTAAGTAACTTTCGTAATAGCAGTGTACGGACAACAGCTACCACACTAGTTCCAGGACCAGTGAGAAGAAAACGCTGTAACACATGTATGCCCTTTTGAAGAAAAATGTTAGCAAGGTAATCTTAGAGTACAGAAAGAAAGGAATCAAAAGAAAAGAAAAGATATAAGAAGGTCCACAGAGATTTGGACCAGGGCATGTGCACAAAATTGCTGGCACAGCTGTAAGCAGTGGAGAAAAAAAGGTTTTATAGAGTCTTCAGCATTTATATTGGTCCCTGTCTCCCCTTCTCCATTTGTTTCCTCCTCCAGCTTCCCAGCACTGAGAACTCGTGTATTCCCAGCACTGAGCTGAACATTTGTGCAGTTGCTCCATCCCACACGTGAGGCACAAGAAGCTGAGAGACACTGTGGTGCTGGGGGAGAGAGGAGTATGTGACCCTCTGTGTCTATTGCTGAGCACTGTAGAGGTTGGTCCCTCATGGGTCGGACTTTCTCATATTTGTAACAGTCTGCCCAAACCATAAGCTTTCCAGAATATTTCCTTCTCTTACATCCTCTATAAAGCACAGCTGTAGCTAACAGTGGAAATGGGGACCTGCTGCAGATGTCTGAGAAGAAATGAAAAGCTTGTCTCAGAGAAGAAAACACAGGTCAGGGATGCAGAGAGAAAAGGTAAAGGTCTGCAGAGCGGCTGGTTGCCCGATCTGCTCTCTAAGGATGCTGCTGACGCTCTGAGGGCGAGCCTACCAAAGCAGTGCTTCTGGCAATTATTTCTACAGCTTGACTGTAATCCGCACAGCGACTGGAAGCTGCTCTTATGCAAAATGAGCATGTTGTTGTGCATACACTTAATTGTGTGGACCTAAAAAAGTGGAAATAAAGTCTTGTTCCTTTAATCGTACAGTTAGAGTTTCCAAGCGTTTTTCATCATGACGATAAAATAGACATCTGTGTCTATGGAAGCGCTGACTCCTGCATAGTAGTTCATGAATTCTTCTGTTGTGACCTGAGGCAGAAGGATTTAAAACAGGAAAATGAACCTTTATTTTCTTCATGTTGTAATAGGTAAAAACTACACATTGAGAAAAACTCTAAATTAAACCTTAACATCTGCTATTTCACATTATTGCTGGTGAAAAGGAACCCAATAGGAAGAATGAAGGCAGTGAAAATTTGCAGAAGTTCACTTCTTTACTAGAAGTAGCATGCCTGTCCTCCAGCTATGCTTAGATAGGAATTGAAGATGCACAATTAAACTAACCTTACCAGGAACTGAAGTTAAAATCAGTGATGCTCAAGAAGAAAAATATTGTTAAGCAATTTTTACAGGGATGCTATCATTTGGTTCTTTGCATTATCATTAATAAAAAGGGATTGGGTTTCTGGTGCAACCCAGATATAGCTAGGAGCTTTATATCCATTCACCAGAGAGAAAATATCATTGTTCCACACAGGTCTCATTTAAAGAAGTGAAAAATCTTTCAAATCCCAAAAAGTTTTGAATATTTTTGATGTACATTTTGGAGCTGAATCTATTTCTAAAAGTAACTAGATTAAATATCAATTTAAAAAAAACAGATTTAACAGGTACTACAAATAGCAGCCTTTTAATACTTGAACCATATAGGTCATTCTTTGAATAAAACGTCACATACAAAAATATTTACCCCCATAGTGTTTAGCATAGTACATTTGAGAACTAGAAAAAATGTGTGACAGTCAGGAGAACTGACCATTTTAGCCTATCCTGCCATTACAAACCGACTACAAGCATCCCTGACCCTGGCTGTTTCAGAAGCACTCAGCAAGATTACTGTAAAGAGGACCTTTCTGCATTTCTAGCAGCTGCACAGCCATGAGGCGTTTCAGCTAAAACTGCTTTAGGTTTTCTCACTTGGTCAGCTACCTTCTTGTAGCCTTTTGTAGGAATCATTTGAAGCTGTTTGTCAGCAAAACCCAGATCAAGTCTTCAGTGCTGAAGTCAAGGAATGTATTTCCATTTCAGGCAGAAGTTTCATCTGGACAATTAATCTAACATGCCCTTGGTTTTTATCAGTGACATGGCAGATTTAGGCACAGAAAAGCCATGTTCAGTTCTCAGAAGAAACTGTACCTGGCGGGCTAATATCAGGATTGCTAAACAAGAGGTAGAGGAGGTCAAAGTAACTTCTCTATAAGCTCAAAAACTGCAGCATTTACAAAGTATAAGGCATTGTGGAGGCCAATTAGAGATACAGTGGCACTAAGTCTGTCAAGAATCATTTTGGGGACTCATCTTGTTTAATGTTTTCATGTATGACCTCAGCACAAAAAGCAGGAATGTTCTCCTGAAGTTTGCTAGAAGTCACTGCCGCTGCAGACAAGGAAGGGGACAACTCACAGAACTGGGTAATTCTGAGGATGACGTAACAGAAAAAGGGATGAAATTCAGGTCTACCAGGTGTGAAGTCATGCCCAAGGGAAATAAAAACAAACACCTCTCTACAAACTGAGAACTTGCCTGTTGGAAACAGAACAAGTGGAAGATTTGGGTATAGTAGCCAAGCATTAGACAGGTAACAGCGACCAGTGTAATGCAGCCACTAAAAGCCAAGTGCAACCTAAGAAAGACTATTTCAGAAGAGTCACGGAAGCGTAAAGCCATTGTGCAAAGTTCTGATGAAACTTTAAATGGCTCGTTATTATGAATAGCTTGGACTGAGGATATCGATATGGAAATAGCAGACAGATCCAGGCTTGCTCTGAGTTGGTCAGACCCATGCAAGTTTGGATCAAAGACCTTTGCAGACACATATTGAGGGGGAAAAGAAGTCTGAATGGCTTGGAGATTGAGAAGGTTATGAAGTGGATGCAAAAGACATCCACCATAGAGGGTGACCAGGTGTTTGAATTGGAAAACTTTGGCTGAGTGGTAGGCAAGGCCTCCCAGCCCTGCCCCAGACCAGCAGTTCCTCAGGGCACAATTCTCTCGGCAGCCTCAGGTCATTTTGGCAGCCCATTTCCAGCTCCCACTTCAGCTAGAGCTCTGGGACTTCTCTTTTTAATTCTCTTCAATTCTCTTTAGATAAATCTCTCTCTATTATGCAGTGATTTCCAAAGTCAATCTTTTAAGTAATTACACATATTACAGAAGCACCAAACATAAAGTATTTCGGGGAACCTGCTTCTGAACTGGATCCTGGTTTATATTCTCCTGGGATGTGAGAAATCTTCTAATTTACATAGATTTTGAAAATTAGCAATTGTAGTGGCTTAGTTTGAAGATATGCTTAGAGTTACTTATGAAAGTAGGGCCATAAAGGCTACAAGCCTGCAAACGCAATCTCTTGCCTAGCTTTCGCCACTCCTGCAGATTACTTTTGCCTCTGAATGCCTAAGCAAGCTTCACTAATAGTCCTAAGCATTGATTATGCACCTGCCTTACTGTCTTCCATGAATGTGAAATAAATGCCCTGCAGATGCATGTTTGGTACTGGGATCATTCTTACATATAGTAATTTCAGCTGTGAGTCAAACGTTGTTTTCGTGGCTTCACATTAGATGTTTCACTTACCTTCCCATCCTTGTCATAGGGTGAATCAAAATTATCTAGAAAGGCCCTAAACACTTGATCTTCTGTCCAGTCTCCATTCTGGTATTTAGGATGATGCTTTGCATTATAAACCCCCCGTAAGTCTTCAATTGTTATGATACCATCTCCAGTTTTATCTAACTTCCTAAATGCCTGCATGATTATCTCTTTTCTGGCATTCGACATGGGAGGCTGTAAAGAAATATTAACAGATTCATTACATTTCTGCCATCTACTTGCCCAATTCCCAATTCCAGTAGCTGCTGTTGTTAATAGTAAATCTAGTTCAAGCACTTGAAAGAGCAAACTACTGATAGTTTACATTGTCCGTGCAATAGAAAGTACAATATATTATCAAAAAACAGTGTGATGGAGTCTATTCAGTGTCTATTAATAGGCTGATAAGTAGACAAAAAGAGAGAAATGTTTCCCGGAATACTTTTCTATACTATTAATTTCAAATATTTTAACAACAGTAAGCACTAAATATTTTCTCTTTCTTTGCTGTGTAGACATCAGCAGAACAAATGGTCCCCAACCAAAGTTGGTCATGCTGTGTTTAATTAGAGAAAACCTCCACTGGATTAGCTTATGTTATAAGGAGATATATTATAAGGCAAAGGATAGGGAAGCAAGGTTAACAGACAGAACCACATAGGTACCTGAACTGCAGTATAGGTGGAATTTAAGTACCTAAACCAAGGCAGTAATTTGTAAAAAAAAATCACAACCATTTATTTACTAGGAGCCTTAGATTTTGTCAATATATTGCAGAGACATGTTAGGTTCTGTGCTCTCTTATCCACAAAAGGGTCATTTGGGGCAATTTTTCCATTTAGCGCATTCATTAGCATATGGAAATAGAATGTTTTATCTACTCAAGAGTTGCTGACTTTTTAAATACAACTGTAGATTTTGCTAATTACTGATATGAATATCAGTACTGTACTTAGCTAGCACTGATGATGTTCAGCTAAGGATGAAAGAGGGCTTTTTCTCCATTTAATGCAGCAATACCAGAAATTCCCAGACTTACTCTTAGTGTAACAAGAAACTCGTCAAAGTCAATTGTTCCACTGCCATCTTTATCAAATATCCGGAAAATCTCTTGTGCTTCTTCCTTGTCTATCATCATAGCATAATCATTTAATCCTTTCACAAATTCTTTGAAATCAAGGGTCCTGCTGTTGTCATCATCCATAATCCGAAACACTCTGTGGAAAATGTGCAATTTGAAGTTAATATAACAGAAAACTTAGAGAATGCTGCAGCAATTTAGCACAGTGCCAAAGCACAGGGCCACCTGACTGAGATAACGTTTCCCTTTCTACAATCTTCCGAGAAACAAAAAGAAAGAAACAAAATAAAACAACCTTTTGACAGCAGAGATGGCTTAGACGGGGTGTCTGAATTTTACACAGCTGAAGTTAAATGAGGCAGAATTTACCCTAGCTGAAGGAGTCTTCCTATTCACTATATATTACGCCATCTAAAAGCTGGTCATTTGGTTTAAGTTTAAGCTAGTCAGCTAGAATGCCACTGCAGTTAACGGAGCTTGGGGGGAGACTGAGACCACGGTCCAGCTTGCCTTTCGTAGGTGCGGGGTGAATCACACTCTCACGGTGACTGCAGAAGAGGTCTAGCCCCATAAACCAGACAGCTAAGAGACCACTAAACAAGGGTCATCACACCTCAAAGGAAAGAAAGCAGAAAAACCAGAATATGGAGACTTTTAAGCTAATCATAGGAAATAATGAGGAGAGAGATATGTCTAAATTCTCCTTTTCTCTCTGTCAGGAGTTCTTACTCTGGATCTCAGAGAAGCACCTTCCTCTGAGGGATTCACGGTCCTGAGCTCTGTCCTTCAAAAGGCAAGCAGGTGAGTCCTTTCTCCCAAAAAACAGAAGCCCCTGCCCCAGTCTCTGTGGGCTGTGGTATTTGCATCAGAACTGGGAAATACAAGTTTAAGTCCCTGCTTAGCTTGTGATCCCAGTCCACCCGCCTGTTGCCGACAAAAATGAAATGTTTTTATTCAGGCACAGGTCAATAGATGATCAGGGAATATCTGTGGCAAAAGTAAGGATTCTTGTGGATTTCAAAGACCTCCTGGGTGAGGTGGTAGTTGAGTGGGAAGTTCTGACGGCCAGAATTTTGGATATAGGCAGCTGAAGTGGGATGCAGATGCTTAATTTTTTTTCTGGATCTAGTCTGGAGTGTCTCTGGGGCTCATTTTCCCATTTGGAAACATAAGTGAAAGCATGCCCTCAACAGCTGCCCTGTACGGTTACGAACCAAACGCTATGACTGGGTGCTGTGGCCCTTCCATATGTTCATGACCTCTCCTGCGGACGAGAAGAAGGCAGCTCACCCTATCATCCACAAGGACATATCACTGTCACCACCCTCAAATAAGGGATCTTGATTTTCTTACATTATACTCTTTCACTATGACTCTGGCACTACTGATCACTGCAATCCACTGCTCTTCACACTGTCTTCCTTCAGCTAGTTGGTTTTGTATGTTAGTGAAGCAGCACAGAAAGGCCATAGCCTGAAGAAAAGGATAGCTGGGAGGGGTGCTGCACTTTCCAGGTTCAAGCAACCACATAAGATGTTTAAAATAACATGTGTGCTCCTTGGAAGCAGAGGGGATTCCTATTGTGTAATTCAGTATGGGCAAAATTTCAATCAAGAACTGAGAATTTGCATCTTATTTTATATTTTAAAATACAGAATAATTGAGGTTTAAAAGGACCTCTGGAGGTCTCTAGTGCAACCTCTTACTCAAAGCAGGGTTACATTCAGTGCTAGGTTAGGCTGCTCGCCAAAGATGGAGATTCTGCAAACTCTTCCACTGCTTAATGATTCTCATGGTGAAACAGGTTTTCCATACAGGCAGCTGGGATTTCCTTTGCAGCAACTTGTGGTCACTGCTTCTCATCATTCCACTATACACCTTAAGAAAAATCTCACTCTCTTTTCCCTTTAACCACCCATTAGCTACTTTTTGCTGGAGCATCCTGTAACTAACACTAGTAGACTGAATACTGAATTTGGCTTCTTAGACTCACCTGCCAAGTCCTTTAATGCCTGCAGACCCCCTTGCTAAACACTGCAGGCGAAGTCTTTCTACTGGGTCTGTGGTTTTAGTCAGGTTTCTTTTGGCCTGGATTGCCATCTCACGGTCATGCCTTGCTGTGCCCGGCATCTGGAAGAATCAAACCTCCCATGTAGCATGAATTCACATAAACAACACAGAATACTGAAAACTGCCTTACTATACTGAGCATCACAAACCCTCAACTTGTAAGGGTACTACCTCTTCTACTGAGAAATGCTTGATGCCCTCGTTTTGCAAATATTTAGGTGCTTCCTTACTTTTTCAGAGTTTGGGCTTGAGCTCTGATTTATCAGTGCTTCTTGCTTTGATACCTCACATCAGTTGTAACTGAAATATCAGCCTAGACACTCACTGTTTTGAGTTATGGGAACAACCTGGATCTGTGTAGTCGCATGCTTTCCTAACTCAAGCCATTGACAGGGTCTATTGAGCTCTGCTTTGGACTTGGTAGGATTAAAAAGTTAGTAGAGAAGAGCTCAGAGAAGGCTTCTCTAGCACACCTGCAAGTCTAAAGAAATTTCTGAAAGGAGAGAAGCCAAGCAGCCATCCCTTGCAAAAGGTCATCAGGACAGAGGGGGCAGCTCCCACCCCAAAATTCCTGTGGAGCAGGTAGTCTGGACTGTGCCTAGAGCTGTGGGGAGAGGCCTGGTGATTAAGTCCAACATTCAAATAACCAGGGCATTTGGTGCTGGCAGCTCTCTCCTCAGGATGTGTTTTGACTCTCTTCTATTTCCTTTTACTTATATCGTTTTCTCAAAAGGGGAAATTGTCAGAGGAACTGAACTTTTTCTTTTCGCCGAGTGAAAGTAATTGCTTTGATCTGCGCTACGTGGGTCATCAAACCTGAAAGGAGAGCTAAGAAAAACATACTATGACCTTAGCCCATCGGCAAATAATGAAGTGTAGCTAGGAATTTGTTCTGCCTCCCATGTAAGAACATGCTGAAAGGCAGGTCAGCACAGACAGGAGAGCACTGTTGCCTCTGGAGACTGTACCTGCAACAGCCCTATTGAAACAGTCCTCTGCCATGCCAGATCTGCAATAGCGTTCCCACTCAGGAAGAACTGCGACAGCATAAATTGTAGCCCTGGGTACAATTGTAGCCCCTGGTACTTTTTTCTTATATCTGCTTTTGTTCCTATTTCTTATATTTTGCTCCTATTTTCTTGTATTTACAATGTTCCTATTTAGTTCAAATCCTCCAGAGCAGGGTTTTCTCACTTTATGCACATGAGCAGCTATCACAGTGAGACTTTATCTCACCTAAGGACACTCTGTGCTATTTTAACACAACCAGTGAACAAAATAGTACTTTAGACTTGCACAGCATTTATCACTCCAGGATTTCAGGACTCCACAAACAGCCAAGAGCAGCGCACACAGACTGGCAGTGGGTCATTCCCTCTCACATAAGGATTACTTGTGCCACCTGCTAAGAAAAGCAGCAGGACTGCCGCTGCTCATACTGCCATTTTAGGGCCGCCTCAAATCCTGACCCCCAGGCACATGAAAGCTTTTATGCAACTGCCGGCCACGGAGGGTAGATGCTTCTCTGTAGTTCCCCATACTGACATCTGGACTGAAGTCCAGTCTACTGACATCTTCCCCATTCGAGAGAAGGATGTGAAACCTGTGTGGGCAATGGTGACAAGTATAAACTCAAGTTCCCATCCTTGTCCGGCAGGTTTAGTTCCTTCTGCATCGCAGGCTGGAACTGCAGAGGGAAAGCCTGCTCATGACCAGGACTGTAACTCTAGAGCCTGTCTGCTGAATGTGCAGATCACAAAGGCCCCCCAGATATTTTCCAGCCTCAAAAGCATCACAGGACCAGAATACAGTGTGCAGAGAGCCACGGCGGGGCTGTGCTGAGTTAGTGCAGATCCCTGGCACAGAGGAAGCTCTGTCCTCTTCTTTGTAATGAGGGTGCTCAGGGAAGGAGAGAAGGAAGATGGATGGCTCTGGAAGGCATTATCACCCTGTCAGTGCGCATCACATTTCAGATCTTGGCATCATTCCATGTGCTGCAGTTGAACTGAAATGTTAAGAAAAAACGTCTGAGAAATCTGGAATTATACTGTTTCATCTAAACTACTCCACTCCTCTCCGCAGAGCACTGGCTACAACAGCTTGTAAATGTCACGTGCATTTAACTTTGGCATCCCAGTCACTCAGACCACACCAGCTAGGCTTGGAAAAATATAAAGAGAAAATGTATTTTTTCCTAAATTGGTTTCAGTACTAGCTCATTGCAGAAGTTGAGAGCAGCACAAAAGAGATCATTTCAGCTCTTACTTCACCCAGAGTGAGCAAAGTTCTCAAAGGAACTTATTAATGAATGACCAAAAAAAGCCTTAGCGCTATATTAGATCAGCAGTCAAAAATGTTTCTGCAAACAATGACCTGTCCTTAAGAGGAAATTTTAACCTGGCAAGAATATAAAGTACAGTGAGTTTACAAAAATAATGTGCAAACTATATTTATATCACATAATAATGTGCTATGGTGTTTTATACATATAATGCCTATATATATTTCTATATATAGTGTGCATATAGGACACACAGCATATATATAGTGTGCACAGTACTGTGCAGCATGTCTCTATGCTCCCTATACATTTATATAGATATATACATACTATGCAAACATGATCTGAAAGGATGACATCATTTGTATCCACTGAGCACTGCACAAATCTTCACAAATACATGCCACAGAAAGAATTTAGTCTCCCCTTGCCTTTAGTTCGGTGGAGCCATTTCCAATATGCTGCAGTGAGCATCATGTGATCATTACAGTGAGATTCATGAACTGAGGCTATCTAATATATCTATTATGGTTTCCTGTGCATCAATAAATGCCACTAAAATGTGTCAATCATCAGTTATCTCTGCATTAAGTATACAATTTCCTTCTCTACCTAAAAACATTTCTAGCTGAGAATCCACCATCTCTAGGTTAAGTTGTTCCAGTAGTTAATCATTTTCATTTTAAAATACATGTTTTGTTTCTAGTCTGAATTTTCCCCCTCATTAGATGCTATCATAGTTTCTCCTACTAGATTAGAGAGCTACCCGTTCATAATCTGTCCTCATGGAAACATCTGAAGGCCCCTCTCAACCCTCTTCTAGCTAACTGGAAAGACTGAGTTTATAACTCTTGCTACAGAGTTGGTTTCCAGATGTTAAACAATCCTGCTGTTCCTGAACTTTCCCAAATTTTCTAGTATTCTTTTTAGGATGGGACGGAGCACTCTAATAATCTCACTAATGCCACAGACAGAGATAATATCACAGCTCTTCGCCCACGCATCATAATTAAAAACATTAATACTAAATATTTCTGCTGCTCTTCATGAATATACATCCTCTTAGATATTCCATACCAAAATCGCCAACACCATGTTGCAACAGCAAACATAGCAGCTGAAGCCTACTCATATAGATATTTCACTTAAATGACACATTACCCTAAAGCCTCTTAAACATGACCTGAATTTGTATGCCACAGAACAGCATGTCTTTGAGAAACCTTACTACACATTCAATGAATACAGAAAACCAAACGAAATATAAAACCCAATACGTGTGAGCCTGATCCACAGTAACATGTACATCATCGGAGCGTCCTCTTTTCTGTTGGCTGCTGGTTTAAGCCAAAGATAAAACCGTTCCACAGCTGTTGAAAGACAACACTGTACGTTAAGGAAATAGATTCTGAATCCTAGCAAGAATGGAGCAGTCACAGAGCTTCGTGTGTTCTTTACTCTCCTTTCATTTTGCTTTCTATATATGCTGCTTCTTCCAAGTCTCTACTGACTGAACTATGAAATATGGGGCAAATGAAATACCTAATCCTGTCTGTGCTTAAAATGAGGGGCAAAATTCTGCTGGTATGTGGTGGGAGCAGGATCTGATCTCAGGCTTTGAAAGGACATGAGCTGCAGAGCCAACAGACAATAAAACAAGATGTGACCCGGGAAAAACGATGACGTTTGGTTATTCATGCAGATGTTCCACAGGCCATTTAAATTGAATGGCGTCTGAATTCTTACTAGGACAAACCCTGAGAAGAAAAAATCCTTGGGGCAATATAACAGCAGTACTCTTCAGGGTGACAGACATCTACATCCTAAGAGACCATCCAGCAAGAAATACTGATGCCTTCAACTGGAACCTCTCCAGGAATACGAGAAATTTCCTCTGAGGGATTATTTGGTCTTCTCCTCCCATACGCTGTAAACATGTTCAAGAAGGCACCTTATTGTGCCTGCATCCCACATGCCTCCATACAGTGACAGCGCAGAGCAGAGGTGACTTCCATAGGAGATGTATCGAAAAGAGTTATTGCTTCTTTATACTGTCCTCCTTTACCCTCTAACAAAGGGGAGGTAAAAGAAGCATCCAGCCTTTCATTAACCTTCTCTCAAACCTTCGGAGTACCTGGTCAGAGCTCAAATAGCACTATGTTCTAGCAGGTAAAAAAAATTTCAAAACTAGGGCCCAGATCTACTGTCCTTGGTAGAACTACAGCAGAAACAAAAGTTGGCCAGGAAGCTGTCACAGAAGACCATCAGATTAAAATAACATGATAGATACAGACCTCATAGATAAACACAGTTGCTCAGACCCTGCACCTGCAATAGCATTCGTCAGCTTGGGCCCCTGTGCAGCCTCCGCTCCCTTCCTGTTCTCCAGCGATTGCAGCTCTGTGCTGGCAGAGGAGACTGGAGGAGCAGATGAGACTGGAGATGAGAGTGGCCTTGTACTTTGTTTCGAGGTGTCACTAGAAGGCTGTGATTTCATCACCTCTTTGTGCAGAGGGCATGCTGTTGTGTGAGATGGATTTAAAATATTGCATGAAGTAACTCTTAAGTAATACGAGAACTAAATGCCATGCCTTAGGAGGGACTGATTGCTCTTCTCTGATACTTCTGTGATACTCTTCTCTGGAGAGGAAGAAGGCTTGTCCTGATACCTTGTCCTCTGTTTCTTCTCTATATACTAACTGTAGGCAGCTATTCCTACAGACTGAAGGCTGGTTTTAAAGCATCTGGCCTCCCTACGCACTGAATAAGGGAACGAACATGCACAGCATAGTATGCGACAGTGAACAGACATCTAAAAGATAATCACTGCAAGATCTAGTTCTTCAGTACCTAAGTCCCTTTTGGGGTCTAACATGAAGCAATGACAGATATAGTCAAGATCTGCTAAATATAACAATTCTGTGTCTACCTTACAGATACGTTATATATGGCCATTAATAAAACAAGAAAAGGTCATAATTATAATTTTGCACATTTTCAATTCTTATTGTTCTTCCAGGGTCATCAGCTGTCTCCCATATGTGAAAAAGGGGCTGGCTGATGTAACAGTTAACACTAGAGAGAGTTTCGTTTTGAGCAACAGCCTGGGCTTTGAGCAATTACAACACCCCAAGTTTTTAGCATTTTTTGTTTCCACTAGCAATGTTGTGTTGTGCAGGCTGAACAGAAATGATCGCATTTCTTCTCGGTAAAAATGAAACCCAACATTTCGTGCTGGGTTTTTCAGAAGAACCTCAAGGTCATAAGTACCCAGATCCCTTTTTAAGCCTAAGGCTTAGACCTGGAAAGAGCAGGTTTAGCCTAGGCCAACTTCCTGCTCAGCACCATCCCTTCATACCCAACCCCCCCAGCAGAGCCCACGTGGGTCTTGTGGAAATCCAGCCCTTATTTTCCTGAGAAGGAGCCCGGTGCGGCAGCTATAAACCCGACTCTTCTCTGGACGATCGCACAGCCCTGCAAGCGCCTGTCCCGGTTGACCTCACCAGTCCCACATCGTTTCTGAGCAAAAGACCTCCGCGTCTGTGAAGAGGTTAAGTGGTGTAAACCAATTACCTGCATTTCTTTCTTTCTTATACCATCACCGAATCACTGCAAGCATGGAAACCGCGTCGAGCGCTTGCCAACCGTCCGGGCATGTCTTTACAGATCTGGCTTTCCAGGCCCGCCAACCCCACGGCCCACGCTCTACTGACCGGTCAAGTCCGCGCAAGCTAGTAAAGGAAAGAGAAAATCCTCTACCTGGAGCGTTTTTCTGTAACTCGTGGCTTCGGGGAGCAGGTGGGAGGCTGGTGCCACCCGGCCGCCCCAGCTCTCGCCCCGCTCGCTCGCTCGGGCAGGCCACCGGCTGTGCCGCCTCGCGCAGCGCTGCTCACTGGAGAGCTTCCTTGTCCATCTCGTTTTACTTGTTTACGCACCCAGCTGCCTCCTGCCCGCCTCTCGGAGGCCTGGAGTTTACCAGCCCGTCTCCAAGGTGACCCTGGCGGCTGCAGCAATTACGCGCCTTCCCCGGGCGATGCGCAGCCAGGCTCTTGAGCTTCCCCCCTGTTCCCTTCCTTTTTGCCTGACGCCTCCTTTCTCCTTTCTGCCTGCATCGGCAGATCAGACCTTGTGGGGAAACGCTCTCCCGCGCTCCATCAGCGCTTGCAGGAGGGTACCAAGACACCGGGCGAGCGTGTGCATAGCCGTGTTTTGAGAACGTGTTCCTCTCTTCCCTAGCTGGCATGGCTGAAAAGACGTCCTCCTTCACTTCTTTACTCCAGACGCGGTGGGAGAAACTAAGCAAAAGCCTGTCAAACGTGTTTTGCAAGAAGCTAGTTGCGAGCATCGTCTTTTCCTGCTGATTAATTTCCATTTTGCAGGGCTGCCGGTGGAGAAAACCTCTGGGGAGAGGAGAGGCCGAGGTTGTGTTCGTTTGCAGGAAAAAAAAAGAAGAAAATTGGAAAGGTGAAACGTTCATACAAGGAAGAAAAATTTCTCTCTGTCTAGACACAGCTATTAACAGCCCTGTCTGCAAAAGGGCACCAACATTATTAGTGACACACGGTAGCATTTGGAGAAGGAATCAGTGTATTGATAGACTACTCAGGGACAAAAAATAGCCTGGGTTATGCTTCCTGGCCCTCTCCTGCAGGAGCAGGCTGAGCGCGCAGCATCGGAGCTGATGGCCACGGCAGGTAGCTAAAGTCAGGGCGAGAGCGTGCGGGAAACGGAGAAAGGGCCCGGGTCTGTGCGTGGCTAAAACAGAGTGAGAGTGAGTAAGTGCGTCATTTTCTGACAAGAGCTGAAAATGATTTTAGGCAATTACTAGAGTAATAACATTTGCGTCCTGGCAGACTGCTTATCTTTCATCGACAGGTACTTCCTGGTACTAAACAGCAGATTGTGCAGAACTTCATACACGCTTTGTTTCCCCCACCTGGCAACTGATTGTACGTTAATGCGCAACCAGCAAATAATGCTTATTTAACCATTCATAGATTCAAAAAATATTGACTTTGAGACAACGTCACGTCCCCCAGCCCCATTAAGTTTATGTTTCATGAACTGATCTCTAGAGGCCCTCTGGGAATATGGAAAGGGCGCTGAAACGAGCGGCGCTGTGGTGCAGGCGGAGCAGCCCCTGCTGTTCGCAGCGTGCACTGCATGTGCGAAGTGGAGACGCTAAGCCTGGAGAAATCATTCTCGTTGAACAGTAATTTGGCCTACGAAATTCAGCATCCTGCCCGAGGAAAGCAATTGTTTAGATGCACAGTTTGCATTCACTTTCAGAAGGGGACATGTAGGTTAGAAGAGCAAGGATAGACTCTAGAAAGCAAAAGAAGCGGTTAATTTAACATCTGGATACTCTGTTCGCTTTTACACCTTTCCTGCCCGCTGAGGGGGAGCCCAGACACATACATCTATATTTGGACGTTCAGCCCACCCTCAGTACAGTCCTCTGAAAAGTGGACTGTGCCATGTCTGTGCTAGTTAATGAGTTATGAATCTGAGCAATTATTAATAATGTGCTTTCAGGTGTCTCAGACTGCATCAGGCTGTGATTAAATTCATCAGATTGTATCTGCTCTGTTACCGCACATGAAGCTCTAAGCAGAGCTTAGTAAATTCAGCAGCTTATCAGAAAGGAGGCAGAGAGTTCATCAAAATCCTGAAATTTTTCCTGCTCATTTTCTATCTCGCTCTGAATACTTACTTGTTTGTTTGATTTCAGTTATTGTTCAGTGGAGTGCACTTCGCTGAATCTACTTAGACAAAAATCTGTGAGATCTAATATAATGTATATGCTCGTGACACACATAGGAGATTGAGATCTTGGTGATGTGCTGCTTCCAAAACTTCAGATTTGTTGTTTAACTTGAGGCAGGAGGGTAGGCATAAGAAATGCACAGTGTTTCAAATAAAAGAGAGAAAAAAATGTTTCAGATAAATATCCCAAGAGCCAACAAGAAGTTACAGCCAGAACAAAGCTCTGGGGTCAAGTTTGCTCACTTCTGCCTAAAACAATTATATTTGAGAGGGGCAGAAACTTTCACTCATGGTACAGACTGGAGCAAGAAGCAAAGCCACTTTGGGTTTTTTTTGCCATAACTAATTTACATGCAGTAGTATTTTTTCTTAATGTGTTAGCTGTAAGCATAGCTGAGAGAGGTTCTTCAGAAGAGAGCCAGGACAACACCATTGAAAAGTGTAAGTAGGAATATGTCAAATCTCATTTGGTGTTTAAACTTCAATATAACTGAAGTAGTAGGTTTGAAAAAAAAGCTTGAAGTGTCAGAGCACTATACACTGAAGACGACTAATTTTGTAGGGTAAAACTTTGGTTTTTTTCCTAGTATTGACATTCAGAAAGTTTTACACACACAAAAAAAACCCCCAATAAAACAAAAATAAATGGTAAATAATATTGCCGAGGGGAAAGTATTCGTATCTGAGGTCAAGCTATAATTCAATTAAATTCAACTCCCATCCTAATACGATATTTTTACATCCAAAAATATTAGCTCCCTCTGTGCTTCGCATTTATCTAGCTGAAATTAAATGTGCTCATCATCATTCTCTGGAGCTGAGACCGGCTGGCATAGTACAGACCATGCCCAGGCTATCAAACTCCCTTACCCTCCAAAGAGGGGGTAGGTCACATCCAAACTATCTCCTGGGAATGATCCCTAGCCCTTGCTTACTCCTGCATCACACCCCCCAACGTTGGTAAGGAGGGTATTAGTCAGCCTGGACCAAGGAGTCCCAGGGCTCACTCTAGCAACCGAGTTGCACAGACCCAGAGTTCAAGCTCTGGTGCCCAGGGTTGTTCCCTGACACTGTTTGATTTGCTAACAGAGACATAGCCTAGTCTTTTCACGTGGCTCTAACGCCACAGCAGTGGCATGACCCTCAGTTCATCCCTCCAACCTGGCTCAGCGCAGAGGAGAGATGCTCGCTGCGGAGCTGCTTTCTGCCTGCACGGTGCCAGCAGCACCTGCTGAACAGCTCGCTCTCCCTGCCAACGTGTCTTGAGCATTCCTTACCTTTAGGACCCTCACCGTGGCGAAGCAGGAACAGATTTTTAAGCATTACGTTTGCTGTTAGAAGCGTTTGTTACTTGACAAGCTTCTAAGATGCTTAAGGACATTCCAGAATAGGGGGCAGTTATTTTTAAATAGTTTTGCTTGCAAATCTACTGCAAATCTGCTTTTAGTAAGAGGATGAAAAATGAAAAAAAAAAATTCAACTTTTTATGGATTTCAGCAGCATTTATCAAAAATCAAATATTTTTATCCTATGCCTCAACATAGTGAAAGTTTACATTGTTAAGATTTTATCCAAAGTGAACAAACTGTCATGAACTTTTTCATTTTGATTCTCACACATTTTTCAGAAATATTGACAAGCTTTTGTCAACCACAATGAGACAATATAATGAAGGTCTAATGCAAACTTCTGTGTTTGATCCCCCCCCTCCCCCTTTTTGTCCACTGGAGAAGATAACTGCTAAATGACTCTAGTGTTTAGTAGGATTAAACACCTTTTGATGCTGAAAACAGAAAAAGATGTGCTTGGTCTTTTCAGAGGGGAGGAAGTAAGGAAGAATGGGAAGGCAGTCTTCAGCAAGCTACAAAGAAAAACAGAATAATCTATTTTCAGCGAACAAGACAAGGAAAAGTGGGCCAAAATCTCCGGAGGGAATATTTAGGTTAGATGTTCCTCAGAGCAAGCCTCTCTAAAGACTAAGATAACCGAGCGTTGGAATGGACTGGAGGGGAGGACTGGGAAAGGAGAGCAGTTGTGCGGTCCCTCCTATTGGCACAGGTACATGCCAAAGAGTGGAAGCCTTGATTACTTTTCACCAGTACAAGAGGGAGATGGCACTACTGGAGAGAGTCCAGTGAATGGCTACCCAGATGATGAAGGGACTGGAGCATCTCTCCTATGAAGAAAGGCTGAGAGAGCTGGGACTTTTCAGCCCGGAGAAGAGAAGACTGAGGGGGGTTCTGATCAATGTGTGTAAGTAGCTGAAGTAGGTGTCAAGAGAATGGGGCCAGACTCTTCTCTGTGGTGCCCAGCGACAGGACGAGAGGCAACGGGCACAAACTGAAACACAGGAAGTTCGGTCTGAATATGAGGAAAAACTTCTTGACTGTGAGGGTGACAGAGCATTGGAACAAGTTGCGCAGAGAGGTTGTGGAGTCTCCTTCCCTGGAGATATTCAAAAGCTGTCTGAATGCACGATCAATGTGCTCTAGATGACCCTGCTTGAGCAGGGAGGTTGGACTAGATGATCTCCAGAGGTCCCTTCCAACCTCAAGCATTCTGGGCTTCTCTAAACTTCTCATGTCCCTCCCAGTCCTCTGAAATGTGGATTTCCCCAGACATATGGGATTGTGCAGGCAATATGGCAAGAGGAAAAATGGTGCTAAGGAAGCGATTTCAGCAGTTGTACAGGGGAGGGCAGAGGCTCTTTCGTCTAAGACATGGGCAAAGTAGTGGTTGGAAGGAGTAGCTGGAGCCTGCAGGGAGAGAGAGTTGTTTTCGTTCCCAGTGAAGAGAATGCCTCACCTGTCAGTTAGTGGAGCAAGTGTGACAGCAGCTATTACATCAGTCTGCATGGTTCAGTTTCTAAAATAGCCACAGATAGGATAGTCTTTGTTGTTGTTCTCTGGGAGCCTCCTCTCCAGACTGCCCAGGGCAGTTCTGGTCGCTGCCTCCTGAAACTTCCCTGTGGCATGTAAATCAAATATTTTTCCCAACCAGGAGGGCTTGAAATGGCAGAATGATTAGCCAGTGCCCGCCAGGCTCAAGGAACAACACACTGGCTATACAAGTCATCTACAGAGTTTAGTGATGTCCTAACTTCCCTTCCCTCCACTGCTAGCTCTCTTCATAAGTGACTTTTGTCACTCAGAAAGATTAGCTGTTTATCAGACTCCTCTGCACACGCTGAGCTCTGCAACAGTGCTTGAGCTGCCACCACTGCATACAAGCTGCCATTGCTTCAGGGAAGACCTCATTTCTTGGGCTGAGAAGAGCAGATGCTTACATGGATGATCCTGCAGGGACAGTCAAATGCCAGATCCCAAAAAAGATTCATGCAAAATACACACCTTTACTTTCCCCTCCAGTACCTAATCCTGCAGTGGCAAAACCCTGTGGCTTGCAACTACCAGAGTCTGAACATGCAGCTTCCTCAAAAGTACCATTCTTTTAAGAGTGCTGCCCTACTACCAAAATCTGATGAGACAGAAACAGCAGAAGCCCAACCATCTGTACTTACTGCCATTTTAGACACCCTACAGTATGTAGGACCTACCTGTGCTCTCCTGGGAGAGTAGCCAGCACCAGATGCTGGCAACTGAATCGCCCTGTAGCTGTCCCTCCACTAGATTTACAGCATCATAAGAAGTTTGACTGGGTCTGCCCAAAGGTTTGCTAGGCCCACTCTACATTCCTACATGGCCAGCAACCACCAGTGGGAGTTTAAGCATAGGGCATGCCTGAAGAGTTATCCTCCCCCATATGCATCCCCGCGGTCAGCCACGTCATGGCTTCCTGAGCTAGAAATCGCACCTATGAAGCTATTCTTCATGAGTTTCACTAAATCTGCTTGACTTGAGCACCTTCATAACGCTCTAAATTTTAGGTCCCCAGAAAAGTGCCTCTCTAAAAAAAGTGCCTGTGTTCCTTGCCTTAGCAATGGAGTCACGGAGGTGCCCTTGACACCTTCCAGGCAGCAGGTCCAAGGGAATGAGGTGTCCAGATCCCCCTGAGCCCTGCAGGGAGTGAGGCTCTCGCAGCCATTCGTAACGCTCAGCAGAGACGTGGGGCACCTGCCGCCACAGCTTGGAGCGCTGATCTGAGCCCACAGCTCTCACAGGGCATTTATGTGGGATAGAGATCAAGACATATTCCCTCTCTGCTACCTCCTAGCTCCCTATAGTTTGGCTGTTGGGCTGCTTTTTCAGGTGTCACACACTGACATCCACTCTGAGGCTGCTCTGCACCTATGAGAGGAGGCAGACCACAGAGGCAGGATAACCACAACCTTGAGCCTCTAGGTACAGCTTGTGAACGTGTGTGGCTTTGTAAATGCTGACTAGAAGAAACTGCCAAACCCCACTTTCTCTGGGGTTTGGCAGCAGAGCTGATGATCTGAGGATGTTAGACCTAAATAACAGGTTTAGATGCTACAGCCCGTGAAGCTCTGAGCCCGTATCCATTCTAGCAAACATCATGAACTCTTGCAACTCTCTCACTTTGAGGTGACTGGGGGAGCAAGTCTACTGACAGATTAGGAGAAGAAACATATCATGGGCTTTTCCCTTCACAAGACATGCTTTTCACTGTAAATTAAGGAAAAAAAAAACCCCACATTTGAAATTTCTGATGAAAAAGTTTTCAGCACCATGGTTTCAGGTCAATCAGAATGTCCCATTCTGGTAAACCCAAGCTACTGTGGCTCTTGTGTGGCTTTTACTGCATGCATGTACATCACTGGTCAACCATCCTTGCACGATGAAGCAGACAAGATGCTTCTCTTTCTTCCCTTAGCTTTTGATAAGCAAAATTAAAAACATAACAAAACTAAAGACCTAGCCTAGCTCTAAAATTGTGATCTCTTTTCATGCTCCTGAACATAGAATGAAATAGCCAGAATTCATTTCAGTAGCTAAAATGATCACAATCCTCAGATTTCTTTTCTCTCACAAAGCAGTTTCGGAAATGAAGTTAAAGCTTTTTTCCTACACTGTTCTGTCTTTTCCTGTTATGTGCGTCTTAAAGGCTTCAGACAAACTGATCTTGTACTAAAAGCCCTTTGTAAAAAAAATTCGCATCAAGAAGTCCATATAAAACCCATCTCTTTTCTATCCCCTGTGTTTTGCAAACCTTTGTTGAAGAAGCAAAGGCATAGTGTTGAATGGATTATGTTGCAAGCAAAATTTCCTCGTGCCTTTGACATACATAGGATACATAACTTGACTTGTTCCTTTGACTCCAGTCTGGCAGCATAATATTAGTGTTAGGAAAGGACCTGGGAAAAGTGTTTGTGCACTGAAAGCTCGGCTTGGTGCAGAACGATGCTGAAGGAAAACAGAGCTATTACTTGCTTGGCTGTTCCTTTCATAGCTAGCGATGCCTGAAGCTTCCAAAGTCTGGATTCTCTCTTTCATTGGTGAGTACTCAACTAGACCGGTGTGGGCTTGCATGGGACATATTGCAACTTGAATATTTAAAGAAGAGCTCAATGTGAGAGGGTGCTTTATTTCCTGAAAGGGCGGCAACAAATGCTGGGAAGTCTAGCCTTGTAATACAGTACTGCTGCTATTACTAGTAACAGACCATAAGCTTTGTGCAGAGTTTGCAAGGCCTCAAGACAGAGGCTTTTCAGGCTTGCTTTGAACTTTTCTTAACGTGCCTTTAGCTTTGTTTTACTTAGTTTACCTGTGACAGCAATTTCTCTAATCGACAAGGTATCCGTGGCAAATTTGTTTATCTTTTTATCTTTGTGTGGTACAACCACAGTTTTATGCAGATAACAATACCAAGTAGTTATTCTATGTAGAAAGAGGTATTTCTAATGCTAACACAGAAATACAGGCCTGGTACAATTGCAGAGGCCCTGAGAAGTGGACACAGGATAATGCACAGAGGAATACAGGCATGGGATGAAAAGAGATAAGGCACGGGAGACCCGACAGTCATAAACTACTCACCAGTGGTCAGTTAAAGAAATGCAGACCTGTAGCTGGACAAAACTGGGCTTAGAGGTAACAAAGAGAACACAGAAAGAATATTTAACAAACACAAAAGGCATCATAGATAGTAAGATCAGATGTAACACAAAGCTGCAGACCAGTGAAGAAAGAGAAAGGTGTAAATGTGGGTTAGCAAACATACAGAATGACCCCCTGTGGATCCTAGAGCGAGGAAAAAGCAACCAGGAACATCATCAACATATTCTTCCCAATGAAGGTCTCTAGAGGCTGATGACTTGTTCAATATATTCATCAATGACCTGGAGGAAGGGACAGAGTGCACCCTCAGCAAGTTTGCTGATGATACTAAACTGGGGGGAGAGGCTGACACACCAGAAGGCTGTGCTGCCATTCAGAGGGACCTGGACAGGCTGGAGAGCTGGGCGGAGAGGAACCTCCTGAAGTTCAACAAAGGCAAGTGCAAGGTCCTGCACCTAGGCAGGAATAATCCCAGGCACCAGTACAGGCTGGGGGTTGACCTGCTGGAAAGTAGCTCTGCCGAGAAGGACCTGGGAGTGCTGGTGGATAACAAGTTAAACATGAGCCAGCAGTGTGCCCTTGTGGCCAAGAAGGCCAATGGTCTCCTGGGCTGCATTAGGCAGAGTGTTGCCAGCAGGTCAAGGGAGGTGATCCTGCCCCTCTCCTCAGCCCTGGAGAAGCCCCACCTAGAGTATTATGTTCACTTCTGGGCCCCCAATACAAGAGAGACATGAAGCTCCTGGAGAGAGTCCAGCGGAGGGCTACCAAGATGATTAGAGGGCTGGAGCACCTCTCCTATGAAGAAAGACTGCAAGAGCTGGGCCTGTTCAGCCTGGAGAAGAGAAGATTGAGAGGCGATCTCATCAACGTGTACAAGTATCTGAAGGGGGAGTGTCGAGAGGATGAGGCCAGCCTCTTCTCCGTGGTGCCCAGCAACAGGACAAGAGGCAATGGGCAGAAACTGAACCACAGGAAGTTCCATCTGAACCTGAGGAAAAACTTCTTCACTGTGAGGGTGACAGAGCACTGGAACAGGTTGCCCAGAGAGGTGGTGGAGTCTCCTTCCCTGGAGATCTTCAGAACCCGTCTGGATGTGATCCTGGGCAATATGCTCTAGGTGACCCTGCTTGAGCAGGGAGGTTGGACTAGATGATCTCCAGAGGTCCCTTCCAACCTAAACGATTCTGTGATTCTGTGATTCTGTGACTTACAGTGTTATGCTCTCCAGAGGTCCAAAGCTACTGACTTTAAGATTTAGAGGAACAATGGAAGGATGAGCATAACCCCAAGGAAAGGGATAGAAAGCAAGTGTGTCACAATTTTAAATCTATTATTACTATTATTAAGACTTTTTCTGTATAGAAGTATTTAAACTGCATAATTATTCTTTCTTTTTAGGTAACAATTAGATCTAGACTAACAACAATTAGAGTTGTTAGATTTCAATTATACCAACAATAAATTGGCCTTCCTTAAATATAAGACGTGCTTCCTCTTTGTTCAAAAATAAAATTTTGAGTATAATAGAAGGGAGGGAAAGATGAGCATGGAGGCTTCTTCAAATTCAGCTCCTAGCAAAGGGCCAAAAGGCACTCTCTTAACATCACTTTTGCCCTTTCTGAGGGGATTGTATGTGTTGCCTGCTGAGAGTTGCATTAAAAGAAAGTTTTACTATTATGTTCTGTGTGATTATTTTTACATCCCCGTGACTGCAGAGCTGAGGGCTGTTCTTGCTCTGGCAGTGAGAATGCTTTTCTGCTTTACCTTTTTCAGTATTTCCTCTGGAATAGGGTGGTGGGTTTTTTTCTTGGCTAGGAAGTTAGGCGGGTGATCTCTCTCTCCGTATTCCTCCTTCCTTTACCAGACTGGTTGTGGGGTAGAGCTGTCTTTGTGTACGTCACTCATTTCACCATTTATACCAGTTTAGCATATGGTAAAGAACGATGCTAAATGGAGGTGACAGTACATGTCGGTTTGCTCAGCAGATCTGGCATCAGTTATTCAGATTTCAAGCAAAGATTCTCCTTACCAGCTTGTGATGAAATATTCCCCATCTGTGATGTGCTCTTGCCTTCAGCCCAGCAAGCTTTGCTCTCCGTTTGCCTTCTAATTTATTAACTGTACGGAAAAAAAAAAGGTGTTAACCTCCACTACATGTGCACAAGCTTTATGGAAACATAACCCAGGTCCTGTTGTCCAGCTGCAGGTTAGGTGGGAATGTCACCGGAGGAGGAGACCACCAATCCCAGGCTCTGATTCATGACTCCATCTTGTTCTGATGTAGGGCTATCATGCAGACTGCAGAAGATACCTGGGTGGCTTGTATTGGAAGGAGCCAGGGGATATCGTGTGGCGGCACAGTTCCGAGAGCACGTGCTGGAGAGGGTGTCTGACAGGGAAATGCAGAGAAGTAGGCACACCCAATGCTGCAGAAATGGCAACAGGATTCCCAATACTTTTTAAATCCACAGATGGAGTTATGAAGAGTTACAGATCCTCCTTTGTTTCAAGACCTTCTCGACCACTTAATTTCACTCCCTAGCAAAGTTCCTGCTGATTTTAAAGTGTGGCATCTAACACATGAGGTTAAGCCTTATGCAATAGAGATGAGGTGTTCAGTAACCCTACTGCTCCCTGAAGTCAAAGTCACCAGATGACCACTAGTTCTCACTGTATATCAACAATGATGCCAGTGTTGACTGGGACCCTGTCGCAGTACAAACCTGACTAGTAGCAGGAGCCAGAAAAGAGTAACTTACAGCATCAATTCTAGGCTACTGGCATGTGCCAGCATTTTAATTTTTGTAAATATTTTTTCGTAATGAAGACTTGTTCTTTTTAAAAACAAGTTGATCAAATTGTCTTAAATGGATTTACACTGGTGAAAAATGTAATTTGCTTGCTTATTCATATAGCCAAACTACAAACACTCCTGTATTTCTCTGATACACTGTTCTTGCATTTGAAGCCAGATAATGCTAACAAGAATTTGTAAGCATTATCTACCCAGAAATTGCATAATCTGGCATGTTTGTTATCTGCAGCAGGAAGCTGCTATCTTCTGATGGATGAAACCTCACAAGTTTTTGTACAAACAGCCATGCAGTCCGGATGCCAACAAAGATGGCTGTTTTGATTGATGCCAAGCAAAACAAAAAAAAATGCAATAACAACAGAAAGTAACTTAACACTTCTCAATATAGAATAATTACAAGAAAAATGAAAATCCTACGTTGCTAATTATAATACTACTGTAAATACTATGCAAGCACTAGTAAAAGTGTTTAGTCCACTACTTATTGCCTCTGCCAAGGGTAGAGGCTGCAGTGCTATGTTGCAGCCAGTAGTGCGGTACTTACTGCAGCTTCCTGGAGTATGAGGCTCTGCTGAGTGGCATTCATCTTGTATATAGCGCAGCTCTTCATCTAACACAGCCTGATGTCGCTCCCTTCCTCTACCGACGTGACACAGCCCTGTCAAGGCACCATTGAGATGGCATTTAGGATCAAGAAGGAATGAGAGAGATGAGTCCTGGGACTACTTGTTGCCTTCAGCAACGTCCTGACGGAAATATGTGGCTAACTCACATGCCAAGTAAACAGTCATGACTGCACCGTCACCCCAGTGCCTAGTTGCCTGTAAAGGACCAGACCTCCTCTAGCCAAAAGAAAAAAAAGAGGGGCCAGGGCCCTTGGAAGATTCAAAGCTGCAAGCTAATCCTGGAGGACCTGTGATTACAAGGCACAAATCAGTGCCTGTTTCTCAGTTAGAGACAAAACGATGGGACAAATTGGGTAAAAGAGAGGATAAGGACACAAGATTCACCCCTCTAACAGTGGATCTTCCTCTTGAGTTTTGGTTCCTGACATCTAGCTGTTCTCTGACTGTCACAGCTTGGATCCAAATTAGAATAAATACTGAACTCTTTGCCTCCTTTTGCCGCGGGACTGTGAAAAGGCAAGTGTTACTCATTGCTCAGCAGGGCTCAGTTTTGAAGGAAAGGTTAATTTTAGTCTCCAAAGAATCCAAGAGAAAAAGAAAGGAAGGTTGAGTAAAAGGTAGTATGTTAAAAATGTCTGCCCTTTAAAAAACTGTAAATATCATTTTGGTTAAAACAGGAGTAGCCCAGTATCTACTGAAGTTCAAAGTTCTCCGTGGCCAGGACTCAACTGATGAATACGAAAAAGGTTTTTGCCAGCTACACAGAAGAGTTTGTGGAGGGCATGTACACAGTCTTGGTAATTTCTGCGTACAATTCCTTAAGCAGTTTGGATTATTTGGAAGGACCACTAGCATTCCTCATGGCCCCAGATAGTGCCTTTTTAAATATTAGAATTTAAATAACAAAGTAAGGTTTTAAAAGTTATTCAATGGAAGTTCTCTCTCCCCCCGTGCCTGTAGTGTTCTTAACCATGTTAAGCCTAAGCGATGCTGCTCCTGCAAGATAAAACAACTTTAGATAAACAGATGCATAGAATTAGGTTTTGCAGCACTTTGTTTAAGTCCAGTGACTTTCACAATGGGTCTTGTTCTACTAAAGTTCTACAAAACTTTTCTAGGCATGATATTCAGGACAGTCTGCATTGTTCTCCATTCATGGCCAATGCTCTAAAGTAGGGCTAAGACCCAAAGTGAGGAACGTGGAGACAAGAGGAAGTGCAAAATACCATGTTTCTCTTATTTAGATGGTGTGAGGAGGTGGGGTCGCCTCACCTTCAAGGTGTGGGATTTCTGGTTGGAGCATCCCTGGTCAACAGTGCCAGATTTCTTCTCTGAGCAGGGGTTAAGTCTTCAGTCCCCTACTTTAACGTTCAGCTGAGCAGTCAGTAATTGCAGTAGGAAAATTGTTAGTTGACATAAAATTTCCTTTGCGAAGTTTACAAAGCAGTTGAAATTTCTTGATTTTCTAGCCCTTCCCCAAGGACTGCAGAAGTTTTCTGGAAAGAAACAATGCATTGAGCTAGGGGATCCTGACATCTAATTGTTCTCAAAGTATACACTGTTACAACTTGGATCTAAACCAGAACAACGAACTCCTGCCAGCGCTGAGAGCTCAATCCAGCCCTTTGTCATTGCAAGATCTGCAGGGGGAGAAGTTATCTTGAGCCTTATGGTGAATTCTGCTCCAGAATCTTCCCCAAATCTTGCTCCAGAGTCATTGTAAAAAGTGGGAGATTACCTTGGGGACAGGCTTTTCAATTGCTGAGGAAAATGAAAGGATCATTACACTAAGCTCAGAAACTGGTGAGCATGGAGCTAAGATGAAGAGCAAGCTTCTTTTTAAGTGCTTTGGCTGGCTTTTTTTTTTTTTTTTGTGGCGGGGGAGGGTCCTACCAGCATGATCTGTTCTCTAGAACTTTTCAGGACTGCCCATAATTTCCTGTGAGGCAAGACTTTGCTTTATTCGAATGATGAGGCTATTTTAAGGCACTGCGATGCTTATCGTGTAACTCTGGTCTCTTGAAAAGCAACACATGGTTTCCTGTTGTCACAAGCAAAGTGATAAGTAGTCCTGAAGACTGTGCTGTGGTGCAGGATGGGAAGAGGCAGCTTTTAAGTAGGGCGGTCATACGAATGGCTGTCAAGGAGGCTGCTGAAACAAGATACGTGCTCCTTCTATTTAAGGATGCTATCAAAGTAACACAAACTCTCAAAGTTTGAGAGTATAAATTTCAGTGATAAAAACCACCACATTTTTTTTATCCAGTGTTCTTTTTTTCTTATTAAAAAAAAACTTTTTGCAGTTTAGGATATTCTTTTCAACAGGTAAACAAGTGTTGTTCTTGATAAACAGTGATTGAACATTTGATTACAGTGCAGCAGCATTTTGGCAGATTAACGCCTGCTTAAATGGGAAGCAAGTCCATTTGATTTTCTGGAAGTGCTTTTGAGGCTTTATTTATTTTTAGCTCTAGCTCTGTTCCAAATCACTCAGAACTGCCAAGAGAGGAAGCGCTGATCAAAATTCACGTTGCTCTCCTCCCCTTAGCAGGGGACTCCCTGCCTGTGCACTGCATCTCCGAGCCTGCAGATGCCAGGTCTGTTGTTCCCTATGGGCTTGGCTTTCCCTTTATAACACGTCACCGTCCAAACCTGCATACTCTCTGCAGTGCTTATTGCAGAGCTGAGAAAATCTAGGGCGTTTTATACAGATACTTTATGCGTTAGTCTAGGAAATCTGACTCCTACTGCCTATGTCTTCCCAACCTGCCACTCATGCAAGATACTTAAGATGCTTTATTTTGGTGCTCTGAACTGCACATGCTCACTCTTTCTCCCCCCCGGCCCCCCACCCAACCCACCTACCTCCCCTCTCTTACTGTGTAGGGAGCTCAGTCTCTTAACGTGAGTCCTTGAGCTGTGCTTAGGTTAGATATCTAAAGCAAGAGAGGAAAAAGTTGTAATGTGTTTGCAGAGTACCCAGCCCAATAAGGTCTTTCAGCAGTCACTAAGTTACATATCCTGGACTGGCTGTCAGCATGTTGCTATCAGACTTCCTACAGAAAATTCTAGGTGAGGTTGTGAGCAGCAAGAGGTGTTAACGTACCTAGTGAGTAGGCAGACCTCACACTTTGCTCATCACCACCACTCCAATGCTCTCCCCTGCCTTGCTCTGCCTCTCTACCCACTTCCTTTGTCCTGTCTCCGTCCTTGGTTCACCTTACCTTGTTCCTTTCCCCCTACTATGCTACAAGGGGCCTTGATGGCTTGCCCCGTGCACACCTTGAATAGGGACACGCTGGCTGCCTCCCAGCAATAGCCTTGCAGTTGTTTGTGAAATCTGTGCAACGTGGTGTTGCTTGCTCATCGAAACATGTCGTGGAGTGGTGTACTACTTTTGCACCTTCCCATATGTTTAAAAACAAACTCCTCCAAAACAAAACAAAACACCAAACAAGCTAGGTGTTCTTTACAGGAGTACTAGTGCTTATGAAAGGAGCCAGTCTCCGAGGGACACTAACACAGAACACGTAATAAAACTTTTGAGCACAGTCCTGCCTCTGTGAAGTTTACTTAGAACAGATGACCTTTCCTAACCTTTGGAAACCATTTATTCATTTGACAGTGAATTGCTCAACTATAAGTGTTCACTTGAATTTCAAAGGTGTAGCACAGTTCTTGGAAATGATCTGTGGAAACATCTCAGTTAGGCCTTTGATTTTATGTTGACTGGGCTACTCAAACACACACCTTTAACCAGACAAAGTATTTTCGTGGAGGGAACACAAGAGTTTTTTTTTTTAGTGTTTATCTGTAACCCACATTCATAAAACCACTCTAATACCTGCCCTCTTGATTCTGAGCTGAGTCTTTTTTTGCAGCTCAGGTCCACATGACCCCAAAAAGCAAAGAAAAATTGTCTCTTCCAGTCTGAATCTGGCCATGACCAACTTTGGCTTCTTGATAAATCTTTTTTTTTTTTTTTCCAAAAAAAAAAAAAAAGCAGTGTTGTGTAATGAAACAAAGCACAGCAAGATGATGCAAAAGATATGACAGGTTTATGAAAAGAATGGGGCAAGATTTTTATCACAGTACGCAGAGCAGAGCCTGGGATGAACAACACATTGTCAGGCACACTGTGGCACAGTGCAGGCAGAGGTGAAGTGAGAAGGACAGAGCGAGGTTAATCCACAACCCAGATAATTCGCAGCCAGATAGTCAAACACTATTTCTCCAAAAACTTAAAAATTCACCAAGCATACAAGTTGCATTAGCAACCACTGAGGATTAAACAGAAGAACTTCTGCTCCTCTCTGAGCAAATACAAATCTGAAACAACGAATACTGGAAAGTTAATGTTCAATACAGGGCAGCTACCATCCTCTGAACTCTATACTCTACTGCTTAATAACAATAGCAACTTATTACAGTAAGTCCAGAGGAAGTTTGTGGTTAGTTAACTATGTTGAGAGTGATTCACTTCAATATCCATCTTTTTTGGGGAGAAAAAGTAAATAAATAAAACCGTGCATAGAAGACCATTTTGCTGCTCCTCTCTCTCGTCAATAAAATAATGGTAGGTGTTAGATTATGATAATAGATAAGATGGCTCAGTTTGATTACTGAGTTTTCAGTTACTGATCTTTATGAACATCTACAGGCATCATTCATTTACTAAATTATTTCTGAAACCACATATATAAAAATGTCTACCAAAAAGATCTACATAAAAGGCACTTTTAGTGCAGCAAAAACGGGGGGAGCATGGATGGCTCTTCTGGAAGGGTGGGGGCCATGAGAGGTCTTTATAAAGAAGTTTTGAGTCATTCCTACTACAGTGATGGCAAAGACTGGTCTCCTTGAGGGTGCAACGTGTTTTCTGCAATTTACTTAAAACAGCAGCTGCAGATTAAGTACAGCATAGTAGAAAACAACAAGAAATCAAATACAGCAGTCACCCAATCTCAACTGTTAGAAATATTCTGATGCGCTAAAAAGATGAGCTATTACTTGTTCTGGGATATCGCTTTTCTACCTACTACATCCAGCCGATGATTCTTTACCTTAAATTAAGAGAAATGACACTTCGTCAGAAAGAAAAACAACAACAAACAACTTGTCCTGCCATAGTAGCTGTACAAAGATGATAAAATATTTTAATTTAAAACACACTTTCTCTTCTTTCTTCCTCTGCCTTATTTTTGCTTTTTTCCTCCTCCTTCTTCTTCTTCTTGAGGGGTAGGGGACACTGAAATGATAAACAGGAAAGCAGAAAAAGAAGAGATAAGAGTTTACTCCCTATTCGCTTTTGCCTGTCCCTTCATAGCTGTACTGGCAGCAGTCTCTTGCCTCTGTGGTCAATGATAGCCTGCTACCACCTAGAAGGAATTCTGTCCCAGCTGCAGTCCAACTGCTTCTGGAAAAGGAAAGAGGTGCGTAGCAGCCCTACCCTCTGCTCCTTCTTATCCCCCCAAGATACCTTGTCAGGCGCAGGAGCGCACACCGGTTCCTTACGGGGTTCTCCACAGGTGCTGTGGGAAGCATCCATCTTCAGCAGGCCTGGCCGCGCCACTCTGCCTCCCCACGTTCGCACAGCGTGCGCTCTGCCGCAGAAGGGGTCCAGCCCAAAGTGCAGGTCTGAGCCTGGCTCCCTGCTCTGACAGGGAAATGGCTGGGTAGGCAGGTTTCTTCTCAGCTTCTCTTTTTAAATCTCTTTTAAATAAAATGTAAAAAGGTGACCAAAACCTTGCGGAATTAAATTTTAAAGTAAACTTCTGATTTCTGCAGGAAAAAAAAGAAAAAAGGAATAGGTTGAATTTGCTCTGAAAGTATCAAAAAACATTTCAGAGAAGTCTGAACATCTAAAATACACCAGGGAAAAATGTATTGCAGAAATGATTTATTTCATGCCCACTCTTTTACTACATATTTAAACATACATTTCAAAAATATATCCAGTACATCAATAATTTAGAACACTACACAGAAAAATTTATAACTCAGTGAATTTCAAAACAAGGTATTATGCACAGACATACTTGTATCATAAGGCAAAAGAAGCTAGTCTATCCGTTAGCAGCACTCCCACATACTATCCTTGATACACACTGGAGAACGAACATCTTCTATTACTAAATCTATACTTACAAATAAATTCCCTTATCTTCCATACACTTCCATAGAAATTTAAGGTATTTCTATAGAAAATAAAGTATTTCTATAAAATTTGAGAGAAATACTAAGCTATCACTCTCAAACTGTTATAATTTACAGGAATATGTCAAAAATAATGTTATCCTGAAGAAATAACTGAAATTGCATATTATTATTGCCTGCCCATTACAACTGAAATATAAAAAGATAAACTATAAGCATGCTGATGAATACATTCGAGTGCATTTTAACAGAAACATGAATAAACCTGACTGGACTTACAGTATGACTGAAACCAAATCTAATGCAACATAATCAATGATAGCAATTAATACATTAAAAAGGGATCCAGTTCAAGGTGCTGTTTTGCTGGGAATGCTGAGTTCCTATTAACATAACAAAATAGTGCAGGAGTGTCTTAACTTCAGACTAGACTACTCAATTAGAGGCACAGCTAATATTAGCAGAGAACTGCTGTAAAACAGTACGTGTACCTGTAGAGCCCATTAGAGAAAATGAATGTAAAAAAATCAAAAAGTTTAAATTTTACAAATAAATTATTCTGTAAAAATTAATCATTTTCTGAATTTTAAAGAAAAATTAAATACTAGGAGACTATATATAACACAAACAGTGTTTTTGTTAATGATTAAGATGTATACATTTGACTGTAATGAGTAGATCAGATTTGTTTAAGAGGCCTCATACAAATTTTACTTCATAAAGTGATCTCTATTTGGTATTGTAAATGTCCCTCAGATTGCAAGCAATTATTAACAATAATGAAAGTTGGAACAAGATAATGTATTTTTTATATAACATTTATGATATTCCAAGATAAATTTAATGAAATACAAATTATCATTACAGTAAATCAGAGTAACCATCTTAAAACCTTTGTATGTGAAAATCATTGTCATGGTTATGTTTTATAATAGCAAGAATAAATATTGAAAAGATAGCAGCTTTCCCCCATTCCCATTAATACTGTTAACAGTAACTCATTTTACAAGGGTTTGATTTCAAAACAAAGGCAGATTATATACTGGGATTTTTCCAGTAGTATCATTTACAGCAGTATAAAGTTGGTTGTTTTCTAACACATTATCGTACCTAAATGATAAAATACCTCACAGTTCTCCCAGAGCGTCACTACCAGCACACAGTAAGAAAGTTTCAACACCTTTTACTTTCCCTCATATACAGACTCCTTCACTTCACTGCCAAGAGCTGCACCTTACTTTAAAAAAAGGCAGAGGACTCATTTCCCAATAAAGAGATTGGAATATATATATTTTTAAATGCCTGAAAATACAGAACTACAAATCTAGCAGGAACTGTCAAGTTTGACTAGAGTATTTTTTTCCCCATAATTTTCCCTTTTTTTCCCCATAATTTTAAGAAACCAGCTCAGTGCTGACACAGTATGAAAGAAGCTACCATTTTCATCCTCAGTTTTCAAAGTCCATTACAATTTGCATGGATTCTCTACACTGGTTTAAATATTTGATAAGAAGAGATTCAAACATTTGTATTAAGCTTGGATTTTTTTTTTTTTAAACTTTTTTGCATGTTCACAGCTTAAGAGGAAACAGTGTGATAACAAAAATGAAATGGAAGTATACCTTAACTGTTCAATAATTCAAGAAGTGAAGTTATAAAGAAAGATATAAGTGACACACTTTAATTACAAATAAATATGACCATATACTGGCAGAATAAATACGCTAACATTCAGTTTCCAAAAGCACACTTGCAAGTCTGTTATATTTTAAGTCACCTAATCTGGAGCATCAAATGTGTTGCAAGAACACCATTAGTCTACAGTGCAGTCTCTGCTTAAACACATCAAAGCTAACTAACTTTTTTTCAGCTGAGGTACTGTTAGGAGTAAAGCTACAGCAGCAAAGAACTCAGCAAGAGTTGCCACAATCTAGCCGTGAAGTGGGGTAAATCATCAGGCACTTAACCTCCAAGCAAATTCTCCATTAGTTATATAAATATTTAACAAAACTAGTTTAAAACTAGCTCAAGTACACAGCAAATGCTGTGCAAACATACCCCTTATTTCTCCAATGCTCTTTTATAGTTGTGCCCTCTAGTTCTTTTTTGAAATTTTCCCAGATTTATATTCATAGGAATGCACAATTATATTTTAAACACACTTTATATTAATTAGCCTACTAAACTGCACTTAATTAGAGCAAGGGTAACTGTTAGTCAGCGCTGAACACTATAGGTGAAACCCTGGCTTCCTTTAACTAATTCCTTAGTTAAACTCCCAGGATCCGGGGAACATGTAGAGAGGTGGGAACTCCAAGCACTATCCAGGGGAGACCTCTCAAGAGATTTTTAGGAGCTCTACGTCCCGTGCTTTCCAAAAGGAGCCATTGGTTACTTCATTACTATAAAGCAGCATCAAAAAAGGTCAGTAGATTCCCACCACAATCAGGCAGGAATTTCTGTATGAACAACTGAAATTCAAGTGCCATTAATTTATACCATCAACCCTTCAAATTACTGTATTCCAATGAAAATTATACAGAGGGTTTACAACAGGGACTAGCTAGCTTTCGCACACAGATGCTAACCAAGTTGACATTGAAAATTCTGTTAGCAACCATTCTCCTCATTTCTGAGAGAGCAGAAATCAGGCCCCACTAAGGCTCCATCCAGCTCTGAAGTCTCCAGCAGTTAGGTAAGACACTTCACACGCATTCACAAAAACAAACATTGCTTCTGTGATGTTCCATTAGCACTGAATTAGATCCCTTTTGTAGTAACATTTCAAGTGTTAAATGAAGAACTTGCACCTTAGTTCACCTGAAGAATTTTACAAAGAAGCTTTTGGGCAAGCAAGCGAGATATCTGCAAGTTTTAAAAACAGAAACATCAAGTCTAGGTATGTTCACATGGATGTCCAAAAATATACATAAACTGAGTAACCCTATTCAGTTAAGGATGAACTCACGATTTTTTTTCTCAATATATCTAATATAAATTAAAGAGGTTAACCATAATGTTGCTAAAAAACAGTCTGCATAAAAATGTCTCCCATTTGCTCAGCTTCCAGTCCCTGATGCAGCCATGAAATTTTGATGAAACTTTTAGAACACACAAAAAAACCCCAAACTAGAAAAGCCACCTCTTGCAGGTATTTTGGAAATTGCATGTGCTTGGACAAACATGGGCATGGCTGTCATTCACTGCATTCACCTAAGAACAGAACTGACAGTTACTTAATGTCTGCCCATTTATTAACACAATTATTTCTACACGAGTAGACTACTTTTTCTCCTTCATAGTAACAATTCAGTGCTCTAAAATAGGCAGATCAATATCCTACAAATACCAATACCATACTAAATACCACTAATTTACTAAATCAGAGGAGGTAGTTAGAATTCCATTAACACTTACTTCAGAAAACAAAGACTACTTTTAAGAATTAGTAGAACATCTCATTCATGGAAATATTCAGAATAACCCATTCCTAGCTGCTTAAAGGGTTGCCTGTGTTAAGCATGATAAAAAAAAAATTTATGGTAGAAACTACTTCTCTTTCAGTTTTCAACACCACTTCGCAATAACCACATAAGAAAATTCCCAAGTGGTAAAAATGTAAGACAAACTGCAATAAAGCAATAAAGCAACATTTTAAGTTAATCAAGTTTCTTGAGATATCATGAGTATGACTACATCTTTCACCTTATGATTAAATTTGAAAATTCATTCAGTTAACTATAGTTTAAAAATATAGCTACACCACTGAAATTAATTCAAAGTATTTTATACCACTAATAATTGGCATTTCTGAATGGCATTTAAACAAATAAGCATTTATTCTTTTTGCAACAACTTACTGTAAAATACAGGCACCTTAAAAATAGATACATAATGCAACCAGGGCAGTCGGGACATTCTAAGTGTTTACAAATCTAGTCATGCTATGTAGTTCCCTTCTTCTAAAGAAATATTCTAAAATTTGAAACTGTGCCTGAAACATGTGCAAATTGTAATGTTTCAGCATTTAATTCAATTTTCACATTAGATTTCTTTTACAGCTACAAAACCATTAGTGTGCTAACATTTTCAACTTTTATACCTGTAAAAACCTTAAGCAGGCATCTTACCTTGGATAACGTATTCTTGCTATTGCACATATGCTCATGTGACAGTGATAGTGAAACTGTGGTCCATATTCAATTATTTACATATGCTAAAATCTTTTATCTGCATACAGTATTGGAAAAGAAAAGATTACCATTCATGACTGATACACATTGCTCCACAATTTATGCCAGCACATTTTATGAAGAACAGCCAGCCATTCAAACTTCCTGCTTATGAAGGATACGATTCAAAGGCCACTGAAGCCAACAGAAGCCTTAATTTAATTCACCAGATTCTGGACTAGGCATAAAGTTCAAATAGAAAAAACGTAGGAAGTGTTTACTATAATAATTGATATAACTGCACTTTGGATGCATTAAGATGCTCTCACAACATCTGTTTAGGAAAAAAAAAAAAAAATCCTTGCAAAAAATCCTCTTCCTAGAACTTACATGTTACAATTCAAGTTGAGCCTTAGGTACATTTATCAAGTTTATTCTGTAGTAATTTAACTGATTAGTTTTCTCCTTTTGGTAATGACACAAAAGTCCACACTGATGCATAACAGTATCTACAATAGAAGGAGCATAATCTTGACATAAGTGGTAGAGCTATCATACAGGAGGATTTCCAAAATATAGTTGTTCCTTCATATTCTTTCTTCAAATGGAAGTGGTCTTTTCTAGTTCAGTGATCTATCACAAACATAATTTTTTTCCCCCCAATCAATGAGTAGGAAATAGATTTTCAATGAATTTTCTTTAGCTTTGAGGAGTTTAGACATCATCAAATATTCTGCTTCGAGACATTGACAAGTATCTTCCACCAGGCTGGTACCTGTATAATGAATGTTAAAAAAGAAAGAAAAAAAAAGTCACAGAAGACCAATGAATAAAGATTTGTGAAATCATATGACCCTCGCCGCACTCTATACACAGTAAGTCTCTATGAATTATAGGATCTGAAATTCTACTGAATTACTGTTTTCATGAGAACTTGTTAGGTGGTCGTTAAATTAAATCTCATATGACCAACAGAAACAGTGACATGAATAAAGGGAGTCTCAAATTTTATTCCTCGTTCTACAAAGGAAAGAAGTTGAATGTTTTTTGAATAGTAAAAACTTTTTTTTTTTTAAAACCAACATCTAAAAGTTGTTGGCTGGATGATTCTACTGGCTATTCCTAGGAGGAGAGCAGCATCCAAAATGATTAAAACAAACGCCTGGATACTTGGTGGGAGAAAAGAAGCCTCACAAATCATTAGTTGAATATGCTGTAAATGGTTTTGAAAAGCAGAAGTAAATTCCACTATATGCATAATGTACTTCATCTCTGCAGTAGCTAGTAAAACCCAGGACTCAAAGCAAGAACCCTAGCCTCTCCGGTGCTGTTACACTGCCCTAGAATGTTTATTAAAAAAAAATAAAACCACAAAAAATGCACACAGCTACTGTTTTAACAATCGATGTTACTCCAGTTATTTTCGAGTGAATTTATATTTTACGTGCCATTACTCTTGATTTATCATCTATGTGAATGAAATGAAGGTTTCTAGAGGAAGGCTCAACTATGCTCTGTGCCTCTAAATTTTCTTTTCAAATCAGAACATTCCACATTGCAAAGTCTGTACAGTGCCAGAAGACTTCGGACACTGTACTTGAAAAGGATTTGCCCCAAAAAAGAATTATATATGCATATTTTTATAGATTATCTCAATAATAACACTGTATAAAAGTCAACACCTGTTAGAACTGCTCTGCTAGTTCCTCTTTAAACTCTTGCTCTGCCTACAGAGAATCAACTTTTGAAAGGTAGTGGCATTAGGTTAGACAAGACAATGTTATCAATTAACATCACTGAATCAATTTGTAAAATATAGTAGCGTCATTTAACGGGATCCTTGGGCCGTTTTTGAACGGGAGTTTATTTGCTGAAGTTCCAGATATAAGTCAACTGAAAACGTTTCTGAATTTTTATTGAATTTGGTATGCTAGTTTTAGCTGAAAAATAACAGAAATAACTCTTTATATGGACTTTTTAAATGATTTATCATGAAATGGTTCTAAATCATAACTGTCTAGATAAAATACACACTCATAAATGTATTACTTCCTTCCCAAATATGGGCAGAGCTTACCAGCTAATAAGATACAGGACTCAAGAAATTTGATGTTGGAATCAAACCCTATTATAGACACAGCTAGCTACACTGTGCAATGTGAGGACTTTTTTGCCTAACAGATTCAGATTTTCATTTACTTTAGTAGTTCTAGTCCCCAGGTATATTCCTGGGATTACAGGCTTATCAATACTCAGTTTTACTTCTTGCAATCTTTTATGATGGTATTTCTGTCGGGAAATCAAACGAGCTTTCTGAAATGTTATGAGACATTAAAGAAAACCTCATGTTGTATGTATGCAGGCCATTCTCCAGTTCTTTCACTTCCACATCTCAGATTATGCCAATATACTTCTTGATATTCAACTC
Source organism: Struthio camelus (assembly GCF_040807025.1). Taxonomy (NCBI): domain Eukaryota; kingdom Metazoa; phylum Chordata; class Aves; order Struthioniformes; family Struthionidae; genus Struthio; species Struthio camelus. The sequence continues at coordinate 55,751,104 of NC_090981.1, read as the reverse complement.
AAAGCTAACTCGGACAATTATACTATACTGAAAAGAACAAATCCCCAGGTTCCAGTTGGTTTTAAAACACTTCCTCTATCATCAGGGAGGAGGAAGAAAGGAAAAGGCCTTGATGAGACTGTTCACAAAACTATCATTACTAAATCATCCCCTATGTGGTTATAGGGCAGAAGACAGAAGATATTAACATCCTTTCATTTTAAATAGAACAGACGATTGCTTACCTTCCAGACTCTGATTCAAGAGGGTCATCATTAATTGAGTCTGCATTAAAATCCAAAGGTTCTGCATCCTGGAGGAGTTCTATTCTATCTCTCTCAGTCCTACCATTTGATCGGGTGTACTTTGATAGTGCTGAAGAGCAAAAAGAGGGAAAGATATTTGTTTGCTATATAAATGCCTTTTAAAGTTGGTATTTCCACACACTCTAAGACCAAAATAGTAATTTTCTAGTATCTTATCCAAAGAGTAAGCCTGATTTAGAGTAGATTCAATATTAAATAATTCTGGCTGCATGCTTTTTAAAAAAGGGCACCTTTATTAATTAATGAAATACAGTTGTTTTGCATTTCACTCTGCCACCTTCATTAGGCATGCCTACACTTTGTTGTGGTGTTGGAACACTGTTATATATGTGGTTAACGTTAAAATATAACTTTAGCTAATCTACCAGTGAAAATTTAGGTTTCCAACTAGGGTAGAAAGGGAAGTCCACCACAATTCTGTCTCAAAAGCACGTTTGAAGCTTCTCCCTCCTGTTCAGTAAATTTCGTAAAAACAGCTTTGCAGCACTTCATTCAACCTGTCACACATGTTTAGTTGTTCAGTTTCATTTCTCATTTGATGTTAGCTTACAGGAGCATATAAAATTTATATAAAACATTCACAGAATGACAAATAAACTTTTTGGTAAGATTAAAAGTAGGCACTACACTACACAGTTGGTTGTTTTAAACGCTTAACATTATTCTTCTTTCTCAAAAGTAACACATGTAATAAACTAATCAGGCTAGTTTCACAGATGTTATTAGATGAACATGTATGTGCTCATATACTAAAATTTCTCTGTTCTAGTTGCAAAAGGACTCTTTCAGACTGAAATAATCAGGTTATTGACCAACAAATGAGAAGCCAGTAACCTATTATATAAAACTTTCAACTTCAAGACATATTCCAAATAAAGTCTCTTTGTTGACCAGTGCTACCCTAATTGCAAGTGTTACATGTCCCATCAGAGGTCCCTCTGACAGACCAGCCAGAATCTCCAACCTAAACTAGAGAGAGGTGTTGAAGACGGGAGGAAATTCAGGACTCTTTTTGGGTGGCTGTAATGGGAAAGATGGCACTGTGCCACAAAAGGGACTATCTCGGCATGCTATTCTAAGACAAACAAGAAACTATTTACTGTTACTTACATAAATAGTATCATGGAGACAAAATATTAAAAAAAAGAAAAAAGAAAGAAAAAAACCCCCACACAACAACTTACGTCTATTTGCATTGGTCTCTGAGAAGCTGGACTCTTTTTGGTCTGTGTGGACAGCTCTGCTTCTAGTGGAATCTTCTCTGTTTCCATATCGCTCTTTCCATTCCTGGAAAAAAGACAAAAAAGAAAACATCAGCTGCAAGTAAAGAACAGCACAACCAGAGCATAAGTTGGATCAAGAGACATGTTAGACCCACAATTTAGACCTAACTGGTCATTCATATCGAAGTATAAAAGCAGTATTTTGAAAATATTACTGCTCTGTATCTTGATACGGGAAGAATTTTTGCTTCATTTTTTTAAACTAAAGATACGTCCCTTTACTAATCAGGTTTCAATAGCTATTCCTTAGAAGAAAGAGTCACATTAAACAAACTATAAATTAAATCTACAAATAAGATTTGCTCAACTGCTTGCTCCAAGTTATGATGAGAAGACAGAGGTCTTTTTTTTGTTTCTTTGTTTGTTGTTTTTTTTTTTTTTGTTTCTGCTTCCACCTAGCGGTAGAATTCTGAAATATCCAGTTGCCGATGGCACAACGAACATTTGAACTGGTCATGCTTAGTAAACTTGCTCTGCTGTGTTTTCATTCCATCATATAATGTTTTAGCATTTACACTTTTTAATATGAAGTATAGTGAAGTATTAAAGAACGAAATGTCACACGCTACTTTTAGGAGACAACTTCATTTTTCAATAGAAACTTTTGCAATGGTTCAAATAACTGCAATATATTTCAAATTTATATCTGGATCCCAGATCATGAACTGGTAGGAACTGGTATACTCAAGAGTTACCGTTCTAATTTATGCCGTGAGCTCTATCAGGTCTCAGCTGCAGAAGGATCAAGAACAGAACAATCATGACCCAGTAAAACACTCAAAAGCCCAAAATGTTTTACGAGTGAATGTGCTACATTTAGTATTTAATACAAACTCAAACAACAGGTAACATCTGAAATTGAAGTTGCTGTTGAAACTGAAATTGTTGCTTAATGTCAGATCATTTCCGAAGCTACTAAATGCATTTGCTTCTACTCGGTTTTAACAAAAGGATAAGTTCTAAAATTATGAGATCTCATTGTACTTACTATATTTGGAGATCCTTTAAGACATCCCCCCCACTCAACTTGCTTTTTCAGGGGTGGGGGGAAAGGAGGAAATCGCAAAAAAGGCCTGCTCAGCATTGGCAGTCATCAAGAACTGAAGGCAAGTATGCTTGAGCTTTAAAAGCCCAGAGTTTTTAGTCACAGTATGATCTTGTCTTTCTCCAGATAGTATTTTTCTCTTCCTCCAGTTAATTCATTTTTTGCAAGCATCTTTTGGATATATCTATTTGATTCTAACTTTCTATATTAAATATCTGACGTCATAAACTAACGAAAAACTGAATTTACAGTTAACTGAAGTTGCCTACGTTTTTTTTTATTCCTACTGACTCAGCCTTCACCAATCTTCCAGTCCAGAAAGCACTAAAAATATGAATTTAACCAAACATTTTGTCTGTGTGTCTAACTAAGCAGTGATGGCATCGCTCCTTCTATCTTAAATGTAATTCCCCCCTCTGAGGAAAAAAATACATCTATGCCAATTGCTTTCCAATGAGTGCACACAGCAAAAGGGAAGTCTGGGAGGAGCCAATGAATTTGACAATATCTCATACAAATCACAAGTGCATCAACAGATACAATAAAACCCTATTTTTAAATATACTTTGCAGTTGGTACACTCGCATGAGGAGAAGAAAGCAAGGTCAGACCTAGCGATCCCAGAGGTTGCCTGACCTGATAGGAGGTGGGAAGTGTTTGGGTTTTTTTTGTTTTTTTTTTTTTAATTAAAAACAGGCTTCCCCTCTGAATCACTCTTTTTGATAAAGTAAATATATTCTAGATATACTATTGGTTCCTAGGACATAACTTTCAGGTTGACAAACTGCATTCCAGTTCCTTCTCAAGTAAATATTTTATTCCAAGCAAAGCAGCATCAGCAGAAGACACTGAGAACAAGCCATGTCAGAATATTCTGCACCCTAGAGACTAGGATACTTATTAAAAAGGGCCTTAGCATAAGGAACTACGCCTGTTACACCTATATGCTCAGGTCCTTCTCACAGCACACTGAGTAAGATGAGCATACAAGCAGTGTGACGACAATTACTCCCTTCTTTTATAGGTAAAATGTAAAATTATCTTTTTTTTCCTCCAGCCAAGACTATTCTGCAAGACTAAACTGATTCCTTCCATTATTTGGACATGTATTTTTTTGCCAAATAGATCAGGGTGAAGTAAATATCCTATCAGATATTATAGTATATTATTATAATTAGTTAAAATAATTTCATACTCTTCTTCGACTTTCACCTTCTTCTTGTCTTTGCCGCTTTCTTTTCTCTAGAAATAGAAAAATATTTGTAGTTAGACACGAGGAAAATCACTACCAACAGATAAAAAAGTGTTTGTGTATATATATGTTTGTCTGTGTGTGCGCGTGTGATATCAGGTGCTCATACAGTTAAAAAAAACCCAAACAAACAAAACAAGAAACCCACAGAGCTGCTGGAGTTTTCCATCAAAATTCATTCACTGTGGGAAAATACCTGAGGTCAAGGCACAACCTTTGGAAACCAGATGGCAAAGCATAGGGAAACTTTTAGAAATAGCTGGAAACAGTATGATAAGAAGAAACCTGAGCATTACCAAATCAAAACCTTTTGCTTAAATTCTGTTTGGCCCAAAAAATGGCCCAAACAGTTTCTGTTAGCATCTGTTCAGCTGGAAGCGTAACATCAGTGTTTAAAAGAAATAGCAATCTCTTGTTTAAGAGAATGAGTGATGCTCTCTCTCTCTTCCAAAAAAGAAATAGTACAACTAAATCTAGATAATTTTGTTTCTAATAAGCTATGAAAGAAGAAGTATCGCAGTGTATCCAGAGATTTTAACTTCTAAATCTTTACTCAAGAACCACAACAGCTTAGAACAACTTTAAAAGATACTTTCAACAAAAGGCTCCTACCACAAATCAACAAGAGAGTCTGAAAAAGCGCTCCAAAACAGTAGGTAATTACAACTCCACAGGATTACAAGCTTTCTGTGATAACGCACGGTAGTTAGCTGAAACTCCAAAAAGAACTAAAGATGATGACAGAATTTGGGAGGGACAGCTGAATGAACATTCCTACACCAAGAAACATTAAAATGAGGTTGTCAATGATAAAAACACCCGAGGTGCTAATTATCCTTTATGACAGATTACATAGGATCTTAGCACCATTAGATTAGATCAGTATTAGATCAGTACTGACTTCAGAGGAGTATCACCTAACTGAATCATAAAACACTGCTCATCTAGTGTCTAAAATTTAGATACTGGAAGAAAAGTTTGTGTTTTATTTTGGGTGTTGATAGTCTGGTACAGTTTATATAACCACCACACAACTGTAAATCTATTGCCCCACTGGTTTTCAAAATACTTACAAACTATTAAGTTACATGCTTTTTTGCAACATTTTAGACACCTTTAATGCAACAATGTATTATTTTTTGTAGGCAGAATAGGATAGAGGATCCAATTTACCTCTTCTGATTAGTTCTTTTCCTTCATCAATCAAATCAGACGTCATCTCGCTATCCCCCATGAACTGCTGGAATCCCAGAAGATTCAAACAACGAGTTCCTAAACTGGTGAAAGCAGAAGGACAGGCATATTCCTTTGTTAATCTACAATGAATAGTTTGGATATATTATATTATAATACAAAATGTAAAATGAATCATTCAAAAACCATGGACAAATCAAAGAAAAAAGCAACAGAAGAAAAGATAGATTATTATACTTATTGAGACATCAAAGTTCAGAACAGTGACAGGTTCTTAAATACAGCTGAAAGTAATGTAATATCCCTACTCAGGGAGATGAGAATGCTGACAGTCTGAGTGTAGCGCAAATGACTTAAAAATAAGACAACTGCTTGCAATTTTTTCAGATATAATTTATGCCTATGATAGCTCACTGACTCTTCTCTGCCAGAGCAAAATTACTATAAAGATTCCATCTATTTTGATTTCTGTTTTCTGAAACTACAATAATATAGGAAGTCACTTTCATCTCAGTTTTCATTCAGGAGGAATATCTGGCATACTCTTACGCTTTCAATTTCCCACCAGAGAATACAATTATTGTTTTTATTGCTGCTGTTTTCCTCTCTCCAAACTGGAACATCTATATCGTTTTAAAACTTGGCTTTGTCATACATTTATGCTGAGAAGTGCATTCCTGTACTATCTGAACTTTAAGACTGCTGGATTTAATAAGGGAGATAGCTTTCCTCATTAGATTTTCATTAAACATTTTGTCCCGTATACATTTCAATTTTTAGAAGGCATGAGAATTTAAGCAAAATAATTTCTTTTTCCTTCATTTTCTTTCCTTACTTTTCACTGTGATGTTCAACACCCAGGACCATCACGAACAAGAACTCACACAAACCGTTTTCTTGTCACTGACTTTCCTGTTTCCCTTCCTCCCCGCCCCCCCCCGCCACTGCTGTATGTCACCTAACCTGAAGCTAGACAGGGAAAAGCTGGGACTGGATCCTTACCTTATTACCTGTAGATGCGCACAGGATATTAATAGACCTGAAGGCACCGAACTACATTCTACATAACTATACGCTACCCTCGACTGAATGGCAACATAGGTTTGAAGGAGCGAACACAAATGCAGCCAAATAGGGTCCGACCAAAGGCATCTCATTTCTTACAGTGGTCAAAGGCAGGTATTTTGAAAGAATACAAGGACAAAGCAAACACACCACGAAACTTTTCTCAAACACCCTTCCAATATCCAACAATCTCTTTCTCAGGAAAGCAGTATTCAGTGATTTAAACCACCATGCTTTTAAAATAAAGCCTGGTAACTGATCAGATATTTGTTATGAGTTTGTTAGAAAGTTCATTACCTAAAGTTTCTTCTAACGTTTCTTAGTTTATTAGAAAATCTTACTGAAAACACAGCCTCCTCACGTTAAGTTTAAACTGAACTAGCCAAAATCTAAACGTTTGTAGGCTCTGAAGTTTTAACAGTACAGACTCCAAAACCAAAAATGAAGTTTAATGAAAAAAAAACAAAAGAAACCTCAGTTAGGAATTAATATGAAGGATACTTTAAAAAGGTACATATTCCACAAAGATAAATAATGATCTATGGTTTTATGTTTGGCATTTTTATTAGTATGTCACAACTCCAGCGCTGGAAGAGGAATCTGAAATTAACTGAAATTAACGTTATTAATACAAACAAATGCGGAGCATCATAGTCTTGCAAATTACCTACCTGAAGTATGTGGCAATACAGAGAATGACAACAAGCATCGGGTAATATATATAGAATCCATCTGCAATGAAGGATAGCACTCTCATAGATCCCATTATCTGAAGAAAACAAAACAAACCACTAGTATAAGAGTAAATTACTCTAGATATATCCAGAAAGACTGTGACATCTTGCTGTTTTCACAAATACATATTCCTTTGTAGTATGTGAAACATAGGTAACAATCATTTAGTTAACAATTTAAAGTATTACCACTATAGATCTATTTTAGGCAGTTGACCTGAAATGCCCAGCTATAAAAGCAAGGTCACCTCCCAGTGTGTTCACTCTGGGGTTTCTAAGATAATCTTTTTGCCTCACCTGATCCAGAATCAGTCCAAATGTGGTGGATGTTTTCACCTGCTGTAAAAGGAATCTCTGGACTAAGAATCTACTTCCTAGTAATAACGGGAGAGGTGGCTGACTAACCTGCAGAAATTAGCTGTTCAGTAAAATCAATCTCAGTTTTCAGTGGCAAATTAGGTTTGCTCCCAATCCATAAAGACACTCCATATGCTAGAGCTAGTGGAAGCTAAAGCTACCAGAACACAAAGAACAGCTTGCACTCTTCAGCATAATGCGGTACTTTCTTAGCATAAATAGACCAAAATAGAAAAATTGAGCTACTGACAATTACTATGCGTAGCAATCAGTATCTAACTCCCAGTCTATAAGTAGTTCCGCTCTGTTTTATATTAGTGAATATCTGGGCAGGGTGAGGAGAAGGATGTGAACCTTAATAAATCTTAACAAACGTCTCAAAATATTTTTCCTCCTCTCTAAACCACACAGAGGCTTCAAAACCATGCTTTCTATACTTACTGATGTGTAAGCAGTTGGCTGAGTGTTTTTATGAGAGATTGTTGCATCCATATGGGTCAAGCCCAAAAAATTCAAACATAATGGTGGAGTAAGACGGCAAAATAACCTGTATAAGTGTAAGATATAACAACGTTTAAAAACAATTTATCACATTAAAAACACTAATAAATGGTAACTAGATACAACAGGGATTAATGATGAACAGTTTAATGGGATTTATACACATATGATCATAAATGAAAGGATATCAATTAAACTTTAATCGACATTTTTAATTATTTAACAGGAAATCTGCAAAATATATATTGTGTACTCACATTCCACTGAAAAGGAGACTGTACGCATCTGTCTGATGATGCGAAGCCAAGTAATAATAGTTAAATACACGGATCCTGAAGACAGTAGAGTAAACACAGATACTTAGGAAGAAGATGGTAAGAAAACAGGCCATCTGGGGAAAAAAAGGCATCTGAATTTAGAACTCTACTAAAGGTTCTAAGGTTTATAGCCTATGTTTGCAACAGGTTGACTGCACAGTACAACTTTTCATTCTGAGACGGAACAATAACATGAGCTCTAAGACAACACTCAGGAGGTTTTTTCAACTAGTTGAATTGGAGAGTAATATTTGCAACATCCTGCACTTCACATAAGCGTAGCATAAGTTACTGTAGGAACATCTGTACTACTTCTTTCTGTTACGCAAATTAAATTAATATAATTGCCTTGGTAATTATTATGATTGATTTGATATTTTCTTCCCGCAATAGTAAAATAAGTCTTTTAAATTCAACCTGTTTTGTTAGTATAATTGGAATTTTTCAGCTCAGCTCCTCTGCTGATAAATTTGTGCACTCTTATGCTAACCACACCTCCCAGGGCTGGATTTTTAGTCAGTAGCAAATTCATATTTAGGAGAGAGAGGCTGTATACATAGTTGGTTAAAGACAGGTAATACACAAAGTCTAAACACCTAAGTTCCAAACTATTATTTCACAAACTATTCCACATATGTACTACTCAGCTCAAGTGGGTTACACTGTCATGCAGTACTGGAGAAGTGCAAGAAGTGGAAAAAGGGGGACCTTCTCTACAGAAACCAAATTTGGTGTCACGTATTTTAGAGACCTTCTGAAAGCTGACAGCTTATTTACAGAGACTTACTTTAAAATTAGCATAATCTACTATTATTGTAATAACAATCTAACTATAAAGATTTTTGTGGAGTGATTACCTCAAACTTACCTCTATGTATATATAATTGTATGTCTTTTCTGCCAGCTGTATGAAAACTGCAAATAGGGATAAAACGGGTTTTGTGCTGAAAAACGTGCACTCCGACCACACGACAATTACAGAGAACGTGGCCAAAACAACTGCAAGAACCCTGTAAAACCATGGTCGTAGAAGACATTCCCAGTACCACTCTGGAGGGGGGGAGAAAAAAAAAAAAGACAAACGCACACACATAGACACATCCCAAATTGATTAATGTAAATTACAATACCAGAAATGGAACTGCTCCAAACTGTTACAAACTTCTCACACTTGCCCTTAAAACTAAGGCTGGAATCTGTGGAGTCATTCGCTCAAATTCAGTGCTTTTCTGATGCCTAGAGATCTAGATGAGCCCTAAGGAATCAGCTGGAGAACTGGGGGAAAAGGGAGTGGGATTTGGGAGGCAAGTTTTGCAAAAGGATTTGGCAGGGAGAATGGGGAATAGAACAGAGCTCTTCACTCTGAGCCCAATTACTATGGGTGATCCATTTTTTATTTGTTAGTTCCTCTGTTGGCCTCTAGTAGGCAAAGCTTACGCTATAAAACCATACTGACATAACCTAGCAATAACTCATCGTTAGTATACAACAAATCAGAAATTAAAACAGAACGAGGAGAAGATACCTTCTAAGAAGATGCACAAGGAACTGCACCTCCAAATATTTGGTGCAGGACGGACAAGAGTCCTTTCCTCCCTTTTTAGTAGGAAAGCTATGCCACCTCAGTGATGTCCCACAAACACAGAAGGTAATCATGATCCCCTAGCTGAAAGTTTCTATTCTTCTTTCTTCTTCTAAGGTTTCTAAGTTTTCTATTGCTATTACAACACCTGAGTGTTACTTAGTTTGTAGAAAATTTAAGCTTCTGGTCAGAATCACAAACACACAGCTGATGGCTATTCCATCACATAAATGCATGAAGATGTATGTTTGCTCCCCTCTATTATAATTAAACTGTTAACATAAAACAACCTAATTTTCTTACAGAATGGTACCAGTTACTCCTTTACATATCCAAAATCTGCATGACAGCACTTACCAACGGTTGGTGTGTAGAAATACTGAAAAATTTTATTCTCTGATTCTGGGGATTGAAAAGTATGAACAAACTGGCGACTTGCGCTGGTTTCATTTTTTGCCACATCTTCTAGATAAAAGGCTTGTTCTAAAAGAATCTGCCACTGGACCTGTGTACGACGATGTCTCTGCACTGAATAAATTACCTATAGTAAATAAATTCCAAGAAATTACGGTTACAACATCCTTGATCCAAAAAAGTCTTGTACAATCCCTCAAAAAATTCTACATCACAGAACCGCAAAGATTAATTCTGTAAACTCACAAAAACAGGTAGTTAACTCTGTTAAAAGAGATATCATAAGAGGACTATAAGATTCCTGAGTTTCAAAGCTCTTTGATCATCATCTATCTGGAGGTCAGCTGGGATACTAAACTTCTATGTTTTCTCTCACTGCAGAAAGTTTCCAGAAGTAGCAATCCCAAATCCCACTATACTAAGCCAATCAGGCATCACAATGCATTGAAATTCTTAATTTGACTGTCATTTATTCTCAGTACATTAGCATAAATGGGACATTTATCAATATACCTGCTTGTGAAGTTTGACCAAACTTTTTTCACTTGGATAACTGTTCTGTCTTTCATCAAAATCTTCATAATCATCCATGTTCCTACCCATTCTTTCCTGGTACTCTGTAGGACACTGGAAGGAAAAGGAAAACTGACTGGAATATGAAAAAGTGGTAGTGAGTTCTCTTTGTTGCCATTTTTAAATATTCTGGACATTTCATGCCTGTGAAATGCTCGCTCTACATATGGATTTTCCTTTTTGATACCAGCTTAACATTCTTTATTTCTAAGATAAGGCACTTGAAATTATTTACCAGAAATATTTACCCGTATTTTGCATACATTCAGAATAAAGCACATGGCAGAGAAACAGATAGAATATTCTACATTGCTCATTACACTATAGAAAAAAAGTACTATTTTAAGTAATCAACTGTTATAACTTCTGTTTCTCAAATACTACATATCTCAGAACGCAGTAAGCAGATAAATACATACACTGTAAGAAAGCACTGCATAAACAATTTCAACTCAAATGTGGTCAGCGGAAGTTATAAGATGCCAATTAGAGACTGTAAATTAAGATAAAGATGAGGACGAAGATTAGTTACCTTTTTCAGTATCGTATCAACACATTTTCTCAAAGGGTGATTATACTTGATACTTTCGTTTACTTTACGGACCTCCTGTTCACATATACACACACACACACAAAAAAAAAAGAGTTGCTTCACTATGTTAAATATATAAAAAAAAATTTACTGGGTCAGATAAGAGCTCCATCTTTGTGAATTGAAGCAATAAGGATCACAGACTAAAAATCAGCAGAAATTCCTAAGTCACAGCTTTTCCTACACATCTAATATAAGAAAATTAAAGGAGTACTTACAAAGAAGATATATATTTAAAAAACCTACAACGTCAGCGTGCAAACATTACTTCGCAAATGTGTGGAGGACTATTTTCTAGGCAAGAATGTTGAAACGGAAAATACTTTCTTGTTTTAGTTGTAGGTAAAGAGGAGGAGTTTCTTTCTTACCTGGTTTAGTTTAACATTTGTTACTTTAAGCAGCTTGATAAATATCCTTTTACCCTGCTAAATGTTATATCTTATCTCCTGCTTATCTCCAGACACTTCATTCCTGAGGCTGTTTGTTATGCCTCAGTAATAAACAGAGGCTACCTAATGGCTAGATAAGTTTTGTCAAAACTGGTTCTAACAGCTGATCAGCCTTAGTGACAACTAGATTTTTTTCTTCATCCTATTGGCAATGCAGAGATAACCAACCTTTGGATGAAACTAAGTACTCACGTCCAATCTTTTAGCAACTGCATTTAAAAAAAAGGTACCTAAGTTGTAGGAATTAGGCAGACAGAACTGGAAGAACTGTATTTATTTAGTCTCAAAGGGTGGCTACATGAATATAGGTGATCCTTCAATTTATAAAAGGCTGTTCTAAAAGATGAATGTTAACTGTGTCTGAATCCCTCTGACTCTCCTGAGGGAATGATCACAAGAAACATGCTTAATCTGTTGCAAAGAAGTTTTCTTTATGGGGAAAAAACAAACAAACAAACTAGCAAGAGTGTCTGTCAGGGCCAGTCCTAACATATTCAACCCTGTCAGGTAGGGTGCTGGACTAAGAAATGTTGTGAAGCTTTCTCTAGTACCGTATTCGTACAGTTTTATGAATTTCCCTCTGAGAAAGGAGAGGGAATGGAAGCCTCAATTAAAAGGGGTGAGAGCTAAAGGACTGCGATTTAATTACCGCAGCAGAAATTTATATTTGCAATGAAATTCTCAGTCAGTATTGGCATTTTTAAAATTTTTAAAAAATTTCAGGAGCGTCAATGTTCCTATGAAAGGAAAAAAAAACCCTGGTGGGGGAAGGGAGGCCAAGATTTATGCAGTCTAGTGCAATTAGTTTTAGAATCAAGAAAAATGCAAAAAAAATGAAACAGTAGTGCCTCTCTCAACAAAAACTCTCTTAAAAAAAACTTTTTGTTCTCCAAATGCACACAGTGCAGTCCTACAAATCCAACCTGGAGGCTTCTTAAGATTCCAGAAGTGTATCGGGAGCAGAGTACAAAATAAGACACGCACAACTTGCTTGCATGAACACTAGCAAAATATCCATATGTTATATCGTCGATTATCACTCTGGAATGTTATTCATTATCGACCAATATTAATTCAAAGAGCTCAATATAAGAACAAAACACAAAAGCTGTTGAGGTACCATGAGATATAATTTCTTCAGGTCAGGCACTATTTCCCTTTTGAATTTTATGTAGGACATTTTTTAGTGTCATGAAGTAGCACACTATGATGATACTCTCAATTTACTTCAAAGCAAATTCATGTGACTTAAGTTTTCCTGCCACAAATGCCCCCCCCCCCCACCACCAAGTAATTCAGATATGACTAATGGCAGCCTCCACTGTTTATATTTCGTAGTGAAAGCTAATTACCTACCTCCATAATATCCTCTAAATTCTCCTCTGCATCTGCTTTTTCGGTCATCAGTTTAGCAGCTTTGAAATAGGTCTTCATGAGAAGATAACCCCGTTTGGCCCCATTCCAGTGAGAGCGGGGAATTTCCACCAAACCATAACCCAAAAGCAACACGAGAAGAAAGAGACCCCAAGTGTTTGCGGCTGCTATCCCAATAGTCTGAAGTTGGTTCCTGCAAATACATAAATAAACAAACATCCCCCCGACACACACACAGAAAGCAACCTTGAAATATCAGCACCCACAAGGTGTGCAAACGTACAGGAACAAGTTTAGTATCAACTGTAATTCTGCTTGTTCAGGAACAATCTACTACTTTGCCACATTTAAAGCTGCTACGATTTTTCCAGGTCTCCCATGCTTCTGAAAGAAGCTCTTTTGCCTAGAGCGCCCTCTCTGGAGGGAAACAAAAAAGCTTGTTTTCAAAGGAGTCTGCTGCTTTAGGAAACAACATGAACTTAGGATATAAACTGAGACAAAGCATCACTACAGGAAACAGCCTCTTTCAGAACCAGAGATTTGTGCTCAGCAGCAGAAGTTGAAAGTAACTAGGCAGTAAACAGTAGTGTCTACTCCTGTATATAGCATGAAAGACTAATAGCAATGTTACAAACATCAATTACTTTGACTTACCTTAAGGCCTTTAAACAGAATCTTCAGTAGACATAAATGCTACACAGGAAGTACTGACACACTTTTTGAAAGGTGTTATTTTCAAAGCACTGAAAAAGTTTTGCGAATGCCTTTGTAGGGAGGAAGAAAAAAAAAAAAACACCACTGCAAATATAAAGGGATCCCTCCACCCTACATATGAAAACCAGAAAACCCGAAGGAAAAAAAACAAATTTAAAAACAGTCAAAAAATCCCTGCCTAGAAAAAAAAACAAATTCTCAAAGTGTCTAGCAAAAAAAAGATGCATTTCATCTACAGAAGATATATCTGTGACAATACATTTTTTAAAGAATTTGTGTAAGCGTATACAGCATTGTTCTTACCATTGCAAATTGAAGTTGGGGTTTACAGCCACATATATTAAAAATGCTCCAAAAATCAGCAAGTAAGTGCCGTAATAGATTGCATTCTCAATCAACGCAGTTTTAATCTTCCCAGTAATGGAGAACCCTCCTGATCTAGCATATGATTGCATGAAGGGTAAAAGAATCCTAGGGAAAAAAAGCGAGCAAAACCAACACAAATCAGCCAGACAAAAAGAAAAGTGTATCAGTGACAAGATACCAAGATAGGGCCTTTAACTTGAAAATTCCCAAGATTCTAGTAAAATGTGTTAGCTATCCTATATTTTTGTTCTAGATATACTGGTCTGATGGCAAGCCTTAAACAAATTGTAGATAAAAACAAGACAGTTAGCTTTACCATAGAAAACCTCTTCTAATGAAGAATTCACTACAAAAGCTGATCTTCCTGACTGAGCTACAAAGGTAATAATTCGATGATAGGCTGATTAGAAACGGTAAATCGATCTAAACCAAAGGCACAGACATTCTGTTGGCTGGAGAAAGGGGGTACTACCTTGCCTAACTCTTCAGATCCTCTAGACACATTTGAGATACTTCAGCAAAACAATGGTCATTCATAGAACTGCATTTTATGCACATACACATTAAGGAAAAATACACTCTGTAGATGAAAGTACTACTAAAGAGAGAGATTTTATAAATCTTAATCTGTAGCAATATAATTGTTATACCAATATGGTCAAGAGCAAAGCCAGAGATCAAGAACATGAAGTTGGGAATGGAAAAAACACGCTTCCGAACAGTGAGAAGTTTAAAGAACTTATCTTCTGCATGGAGGCCCCGGAGAAAAACGTTAATATGCTTTTTGCAAAGCTATCTGCAATAAAACCAAACAATTTACAGTGTAACCCAGAATTTGCCCAACTTATTCATATCATTATTTTGGTGTCCTGTTGCCTAAGAAAAAATAAAAAAATCTTTTCAGACTACCTCCCCATAAAAAAATTTTAAGCGCAAACTGGTCAGTTTCTACTACAAAAGTGAATCAGGGTAAATAGTTGTCACGTGAAGAGGTGCAGAAGTGGCGTATGCTCAATTTAATACACTAATATTTAGAAAACTTTCTTCACTAACGAACAACATACGTGATTAGATAGCTTTGTGAAACAGTGATATATAATCTTAAGGAGTACAGTAAGACTTAAGATGTTATAACTTTATCATGGTCTTTGTTACATTCCTTTGCCTTACTTACCATGTTAAAAACTGTGATGTCCAATATACAACACGCCAGAAAATTGGCATAATTCCATTAGGAATATAACTCCATGGTTTGAAACATTTTTGCTTGCTGTAGTAATGTAAGATAGCTTAATGTTAGTTGTCGGGTCAAGAGTATAGGACTTTTTTTTTCTATAAATTCCTCTATCTAGAAAAGGCTTTGCATACGGCTAGCATGTAATACACACTATCTTGAGTCAGCAGTCAGCCATAACAAATACACCTTAGAAGAGAATAAACAATCACCATTAAAAATATTTACCATTCTTCTTGAAAATTTAAAAACTTTTGTTTAAAAGTTTTAAGATCTGAGCTATAGCAACACAGCACCTACCCAATTATTACTAAAGTTGATCTTTCTATTTGGCATCCTCAAGCGATATACACTCACCAGCATCTTCCATAAGTATAGGTTAACTATAATTACAACACTATTAAATAGTTTTCAAATCGTGTATTTACCTAATTATGTTTAATTAACACACACAGAGCAGTCTTAAAGAAAGGCTAAATGTTAATTCAGCGAGTTTGGCCCTTCCCAGATTTTCCATGAATAAACAACATCTGGATATCCTCCACTTTGGGGTAACATAACTGGCAACACCTTCCGCACACGCTATCAACTGACATCTTAAATGCTCTAATCATCCTGCAGATACCTAACTACACTGCACCTAGCTACAAGATGCAGAAACGGTAAATGAAGGCTAAACAGTGAACAGCCACAGGAAGAGTCCCCTTTTGCCTACGTTCCCCTAAATTTGGGGATTATTTCCTTGCTGCCAGAAGACAATTAGCAGCTATTGTTACTTTTGCAGAATGTCATTCAGGTAACAGTAATTATTTTATAAGCAATAATATATGCTGCTTGCATTTAAGATAAGCCTACTCATCTCATTCATAAGGTATAAAATCAGATTTTCAGATCTAAGGCTAGGCTTTTAAGATCGTGGAGGAAAGATAAGCATTCAAAAGGCCTCTCCTCATGGATAACCAAGTTTGTTCAAAAAGCTTAGTTCTGTTGCTTTAACAAAAAAAAAGGAGAGAGGAAATTTAGTGAGAAATTAAAAAAAGTCAGAGCATTTAGAAAAAAATCAATTAAAACTAGCATTATTAAGCATAAATGCCTAGCAATAGACACGGATGCATTTTTCTTCACCTTCTCTTCTCTCAACCAGCCTTCAAATGTCACACCACGCAGTTAACACTTGTTTATTGATCTTAAAAACACAGTACCCTTCCATCATTTTTAAAAAGACCACCATAAAATACTTCTTTAAAAACAGTCTAATGAAGAAGACATACAGCTCGTACCTTGGAGCAAGCGTAACGTAAGAGCCATTACTTTCCGGAGGACTGGAGTTAACAGCAAGTTTGCAGCGATTATATATAGTCTATAAAACAAGTAATTTTACATCAATGACCACAACAAGGCACAATATTTATTTAAAAATAACAAGTTGCATTTTGGAAGACATGTCTTGCACTCCAGTTTTACACTTGAGAGCAATTAAACTAACAACAAGCAAACCCTCAAATAAACAGACAGCTTGCAGGGCCAGTAACAGGAAAACTGAAAGTCTTTTTATATTGTTTAAATTAAAAAATATATACTATAAACAAATAAACAATGAAAATTTTAAAACAAACTGAAGTTGACCTGTCTGATGAGAGCAACAACAAAAGTAAGAAAATCAGTTGTAAACAGAGAAACTGTCAAGCTAAAAGCAATAACAGTATTTAGTTTATTTTAACATTATACATTTGAAAATTCTATTTTCATTTAAAATTTCTATTTTTAAGGTACTTTGTCTTCTGAAACTGTGAATTAAGAAATATCACATATATATTTTATATAAGTAGTAAATCTTAGAAGTTTCTCACCGTGCTGACATCCAGAGGCAGTATAAACACAATAAGAAAGCAGAGATACCAGGCCAACAGCGTTGCTATGATCACCAGCCTATGTTGTTTCTTAAAGTCTCCATATCGATGAAGTAGGAATAAAGCCAGAAAAAAGACAAACACTATCTCAAGGCCCAAAGCTGCACCGCTCATTATTGAACGTTCACTCCAGCCACACAGCACAGCTCAGCTAAGAAAGCGGATCAGAACTGCAAGACAAGAAGACATTTCACTACATTAAAACCTCTGGAAGATACTCATGCAGAAAACAGAGCTGTGTACCAGACATTTACTGAAAACGCTAATAGCCTTTGCTGGTACACATGACAAGAACTCCGATCAGATGAAGCATGAGATTTTCAGCAAGGTGCCTCTGCAGAAATCACAGTATCATGTCACTTCAATTTTGTCATTTTAGCAACATACTATGAGAACTCCTCTCAGTCTTCTTGATATATAACAGATCCTGAAGTCAAGTCACCATCATTGAATAAGACTATAATAACTTTTAAGATTAGTGTAAATTGCAAAAGAAAGTCAACGCGGTTCCTTTTTTATTCTAGAAGAAATCCATTTATTTGGAAAAGGATAGACAGAAAGGTTTAAGATGAAACGTGTTTCTGGAAAGCTAAGAAAAAAATTTTTAAATGGACGGTTTCTCAACTATGCATTTAAATCCTCTACTCAGAGTTAACACAGCATAAAAATACAGTAAGTATATGTTAGTCTACTGGTGATGTACCTTTAAGATGTGAAAGTTCATGTAATAAGAGGCAATACGCTAGCTAGTTAATTCATCTTCCTGTGCCACTTCTGCTCTTCTTCAGAGAAACACAGGTCTCCATTCATTCATTTGTTATTAGTACTGTTGTGATATATTTTTGCTTTGCTCACCTTTTGGATTTATTTACTCTGTCTTACAGTCAGGGCTGTTTGGAACGCCTAGAACTTCAGACAGGCCTGCTATTATGCAAAGGGTCAGTTAGCTGCACAAAACCCAGTTTACACACAGAAACAGGCAGGACCACATTAGAGGCTAAATCCAATAGCCACAAAAGTCAAGGAGACTCGGTTCAGGGTTAACTGAATTAACCCTGAAAACACTGGCAGACAGCATAAAGAGTCATCCAGTTGTTAACTTCTTTGTTTCTGAAGCACACACAGATTGCCCAGCGTGCGCATGCGCACACACACGCGCACAGATTACCCAGCACACGCGCACACACACACACACACACACACTCTTAGAACCATCTCTTTAATCTCTGCTGTACCTCTTGGCCTTTTGCAGGCATTTTCCTGCAAAAAATAAGCCAGTTGGGGCAGATCTCTACTGCTTTACACTAAAAAGGGAACAAAAAAAAAAAAAAATCAGAAACAGTATTTCATTATAACAAAAAATGCAAGTTCATGTGAATTATTATCTATAAAATATTTCTAGAAAATGAGCTGCTAAAAGCTTCTCGTTCCAGAGAATTTCCAAAAGGTCAAAGTCTATAAGCCTGGTAAGACAAATAAGCTCACAAAATTGGTCCATACTGCACTGTGAGGATCATTCCCTAAGATAAAATAGTTAACAGCTTGGTATCTAGATAAAAATACTAGGAGAGCTGAAGAATTATTACATTTTATTTCTAGGAAAAGTAACTGATGCCAATAAGTAAAAGTATCCAAAAAAGCATTCACAAACCTAGCATGACCCATTACAGAAAATTTCATCACCTTGCTATATGGCTAGTTATAATGTTTCTGACCTTTTTAAATATTCATCGTTTTAACCTACCACTTCATATATTTTCCCCACACAATTTGTTCATTTCTCTGCTCAGAGAGACTGGATTCTCCATTAAGGTTGCTGCTTCAGCTGGTTTCATGTAATCAAAATAGTTTTTGCTATGGCTTCCCCAGTTGTATTTTCAATGCATTCACTTTTCACCAGAATTTCACCAGATTTTAAAGAAATGCTATTACTAGTTTCCCTCAATTTACTTTTAAATCTCTTCAAAATTTGTCAAAGTAAACCACTTCATTTATTAATCTCTCAGTACACTACCTAGCAGCCACGATATGTATGAGAGAACTAAGCAATGAAAAGTGTCTCATTTCCAGTAAAGAAGTCCACAGTTTGTGACACCAGTACTTCCTAAAGGATAGGCTGGACAATAATTCTGTGAGATCTCCATGAAGATTTCCCATTTTGCTGCTTTTACGCTTAATTCTCAAATAGTTAAAGCAGTTTGGCAACTCTATAATGGCTTTTACATAGCGTTTCATTTTCCCAAAAGTTGCTTGAACTACCTTCTTGTATCTTATCAAAGATACGTACATTTACGTTTTATCTTCTCGCTCTCACCTAACAGGTCACAGCAGCCCCTTACTGTCTGCCTGTACATTTTTGCTAGCTCATTTGTAAATCATGAATCCGGGTTACCTAACCTATTTCTCAATAACATATTCTAAACAAGTTCTTGCCTGTTCTATTGTACTATTCTTATTTCCTCAGCAAAGAGAATGCCTTTTTTATTTATAGTACAGCAGTAAATTCCACAAAAATATAGTATTTATTCTGCACTCATATTGACTTCACTAAGGCAGTGCTATCTGACCTATATAGGTGCCCATTGTAGGTGTACCTGATGCTGTGAAAATAAATTATACACCATACCCTCCATTAACCACACCTATACAATTTTATACTACAGTCACACCTGAAGAGCTGCAATTAGGGCAGAAGAGGAAAAATTATTGTGCAAGATGCTGCACTCAGCTACTGCCACAAAGGAACTTCCAAAAAGATTGCAAGTCTTGTACTGAACGTGCTAAAATAGAGAGAGAATCGAGTCTTACCACAACTTCAATCTACTCTCAAAGACAAAAGCAACTCTGCAGTGTCAAAACAAACTACACATTTTTCTGCTCTTTACCTGGTTCCTGTTTTAACTTCAAAGTAAAAAATGAAAGGCAACATTTTTACCAATAATGGTAAATGGAGTTATTGTAAAACAATGCATACACTTCAAAATTGCAGCTCAAAACTTGCAGATAGAAACGAGCTAAAACTATTTCTGAGGACAGATAGCTTAAATGGGAAAAAAAAAAATCAATAGGGTGAGTGAGAAGCACAGTGCTTGAAAGCAGCTTTTACCATGAACTAAATCCTGCTTAACAGGACAGCCTTAGTTGCCCCTGCTACTAGAATTGTGACACACTTGTATTGCACCTTAAAACACATTACTGCAGGTTATAAAGCCATGCTTTCTTGTGGCAAGAAACATTTGCCTCTAAACCTGGTTGCTAGCTCAACGCAGGGCAAGTTGCTTACTTGTAATTGTGCTTCTTCCTTTTATTTAGACAGGTTTCTCACTATTAGTTCGTAGCTCCCTAATATCAGCTGGCTGAAATTCCGAGACACCTTAAAGAATTTTCTGCTGCAAGCAGTGAACTACTTTACATGGGTTCTCTCCTACTGCCTTCTTAGTAGAACTTTCCATTGCATAGAAGATGCTTCTACTAAGCTCTACAAAGAGTAACAAAATTCCTAACAGTGGAAACAAAATAGAGAGCAAGAAAAACACTAATGAAAAATAATTCCTTACTTCTGAGAAGCCACCTCTGAACGATATAAATATGAAATGTTCACCTGTAAAGACAGCACGGTAAGTAAACAGCTCCTTGCTCTGAAGGGGAGAGTATCTATTGGGATACTTCTACTTCATTTCTGGAGAATAAGGCAACTATGGATTAAGATAAGTGAGTTAAGGTCAAAAACTGAAGTACTGGAACCAGAAGTGCAATTTAACCATTAAAAACCAAGGGTATGCATCAAGAAAGCTAAGGATTTTGTTTTTTTTTTTTTTTATTCAAATAGATATAGGCAAAAATACTATGTTTTTATTTTATGAATGGAAGAGCTTGGTTACCCCTCTATAGGGGCAAACAACTTCCACAATTCCTGGAATCTGAGATGGGATCCTCTTCTGAATTCCAAATCCAGCTATGCACTCTTCAAGTGCCATACAGGGCCCAGTTCACACTTTAATAACTGTCGTGGAGACTCCCTACCATGAATCAACAGTCTCACGTTACTTTGCCAACCTCAGAATGAACCATGTTCATGTCATCTACATTACAAACAAACTATTATGCTTGGTACAGAAACACTCAAGTTACTAAATGAAACAGCAGAGAATGAAGCACACAGTCTCTTTGAGCTTTTACACAGCACCAATCTAGTAACAAAGGCGTTCTGACATTACATTCTTAAAGAATATCTAGAAAGAATAAGGTATATCTGAAGAAAGGACCCTGGTCTCACTGAGGCGGACTCCAACACCACTTTAACCAGGAATCTCAGATTAAACTGTAGTGTAGCATGGTCTTATCCTTTTCAAACTGTGCATGAAATCAATTTATTAGTACACTGTTCATTTTGGAAACTAATGTAATTACTCCTTCAATCTTTCCCAATTGGTCTAAGATCTCATTTTCTACAGCTTTCTCACTGCTCTCCTCGACACTCTTCCCCAGCTTCTACAATTGGCTGTAAACCACACAATATTCCACCTAATGCCTGAGAAGGGCTGAACTAAGGGTAAAAATTGCTTCACATGTCTTACTGAAACGTATAAGTAGAAGCTTAACCTGCATGAGGTTCACTGCACATATTCAGTTCACTATACCCCCCAAATTCTTCACCCTTAAGAAAGACAACACTGTTTTCCACCCTGTATTGGGGTAGTTGATTACCCCTGCTTCAGAGCCTTGCATTACAGAACTTCACTGATCTCTATCTCTTCCTCTTTCATAGCCTTCATCCCTGAATCTTCAAGGCACTTTGATGTCCACTAACACACTCACAGGTGCCTGTAATCCCTCCTAGCTTTGTGCCCTCTTCAGTTTTAGTAATAGCATAACTTCATTATGGAAATTCTTTGAAAATACTGAAGAGTAGTCGACAAAGGAGTGCCTCCTTATTCAAGTAGCTTTGCCCCCCACGCAACAGTAGTTCCCAAACTGTGCTTTTCCCTAGTTTGGTTACAAAAACATCATGAGAAACAGAATCAAAAGTCCAAATATGGGACATCAACTGATTCTCTCATATATAATCCACCTGCTAGTCTATTAGGGAAAGAAGTTAGATCACTTTTACAATTTGTCCTTGGCAAACTGATGCTGGCTTTTACTCATTATTATGCTCAAGATGCTTACAAAATTGGGTTTGTTCCAGGATTTTTTCCAGAAACCAGAAATGAGGCTGACTGGCCTGCCACTCTCTAGTCCTCCCTCCTGTTCTTTAAATATTAAAGACAGCCAACACATTTCTGTTCTTTATAAGGTTGGTACCTCAGCCGTTTCGAAACTACTTCATCCTTTGCACTTCTTAAAGTAATCTTGTGTAAAGTACATCAGATCAAACAGATTTGGAAAAGTTACATTTCTAAAATTCTTGGATATTTTCAGTTTAGCCACTTTGGAAGAACCAAGTGGCTAGAGATTTCCCTGTCTTACTCTATACCTGAAACTTTTAATACTGTAATTACATCAGAAAAAAGTAATCTTTCACCAAGGAAGTTACCAAGCTATGAAAGAGATACGAAAGATGGCAACAAACAAAACTGAATGAGAGCCATAAAATACTGAGAGAAACATCTGTGAGATGGCATCTCCCATCTCAAGCTGCACTCACAACTCTGTGATGACTATAAAATGAAAGCTGCTCTCTCCAGCAAAATATCAGTGGTCAGTTCAATGGTGACCTTTGCCTTTCCGTCAGGTGACAATCTCCTAGTTCCTAATGAGTTTCCTGCAGTATATCTAACTTTGCAAAAGATAAATATGGCCTGCCACGACACCTGTGATAGGTTTCTCAAGACTGCCTTAGTCTGTAGAACTATGCTATTAAGCACACTGAAGCAAGAACCCATTTTACAGATGTGCTTAAACCTTTTGAACTGCCCCATAGCAACAATCTTTTAATACTTCCATCATTAAACAATAAAATATTAAAAAATAAAACTTAACCTCCCCTTACCTTCTCACGTTTTAGAAATCTTAAAAAAAGAACAAGAAATCAAGCATCATTTAAAAAAAAAAAACCCTTCAGCCATTTTCATATCCGAGTCTGCTTTTTTGTGTGTTCTTGTGTGTGTGTGTGTGTGTGTGTGTGTGTGTGTGTGTTTGTTTGTTTTTAAAAAAAACTTCCTTATTATGCAGTGTCCCTTCCAGCTTGGGAAAAATAACCTCTAAGATGAATCAAGAAAACTCATTCACATAGCTTTGCTTTTCTAGGAAACGCTAGCCCAGCTACATCCTGACAGATATCTTATCAGTATCTATAACTTCAATTATCTTGAAATGAAGAAAAGACTTAAAAACAGATTAAATTTTAAATTGTTGGCATGTAAACATTTAGGAAAGCTACAAGTTTTGGATCTGCTAATGACAAGCAAAAACTGTAATAAAATGTTGCATTGATTACATTCAAAATAGCAGTATTCTCTGATCTGGTGGGAAACCTTCTCCTTAGGAGAAGACAAAATAAAAGACAAATAGTTTACTGAGGTAGATAAGGATTTTGAAAAACAAAGAATCAGCAGTACAAACACATGGTAAGTTCACTTGCTTTACTTGGCACTGTCTAGTCCTCAAATACTAAGCGCCACAGAGGCTGATGCTTTCAGAGAAGAGAGTACTATGGAAACGATATATTGAAGAAAACAACCTATTTGGAGGAACTAAAACAGAAGGTCCAAAAGCTGTCTACTTGCCATAAGAATCTAAAAAAAGAACAGAAATTGCTATCTGGGCAGCCTGACTAATGCACCCACAAAGAACAGGTGTTGTTGTAAGGAAGGCAAGGTGGTCAGTCACAGGATCAGAAGCCTTACTCTGCAGTAAGATAAACTTAGGTTATTCGGTAATTTAGCGCTTTTAGAGAAATAATTGTATTTTATTCTTTTCACCAAGTTCTTCTGCATTCACTTTCCCATGCTTCAACAGAAAAAAGAGAATATAAAAGAGTAAGAGCTGAAAGAAGAAAAGGGGTTGTGGGATAGAGGGTTAAATACAGCCAGTTTCTCTGTTAATAAAAAAAGAAACTATCATTTGATTATCCCTCCAAATAAACTTTAGAGAACCATTCCATGACTTCAGCTAAAATTGGAAATGACTAACGCTAAGTTATCCTTAAAGATTATATGAATGCCAATTTGAGTCACGTCAGTGACTATTCAACTTAATAGCTGTGCATGATTTGACATACTCTCCATTACCATCTCCAGTTTTGCAGGCATGTCTCTCCGTCATTATGGGGTAAACAAGGGATAGCATTTATGAGCAAGTTGCTAAGGGTGGAGTTGTAGGTGTGTTCAGAATTAATTTTCCATCCCCACCAATTTCAAAACATGCAATCTGGTTATCGTGGATGAAGAACTGCATTACTGGAAGAAGGTCTGGCAAAAGTCTGAAGCCTTATGTGAAAAGGCCACACCGATTTTAAACAGGTGTGGTTAGTGATATGACCAGAAAATACAGGCAGAGCCCCTCAAAGTCCCTCAATTCCATATGCCCACAGCGAAGGGACTGCCGCAAAGGCAGGAAAACCTTTCAAGGTAACATGTCACCAACACGAGGATTCTGGTCTTCCAAACCAGACACTGCCACTGCATGCTAAAGCCGTTAAAGCAGATCACTTTACATTCACTGACCACACAGAATGCACTCTAGCTTTGCATAAATTAAAACAAAATCGATATACATGCCTTAAAACGTATGCACTTAGCATCTCTGAAAGAAGAGGAAAACTAGGGGCTAACGACAAAAAAAAGGACCACACCGATTCCTCCCTTCCCCTTCACCCCCCGGGCCGCCCTCAGGGTGTCCGGCGGCTCCGCGCTTCCGACCCGGCTCACGCCCGGCGCGGAGGCCGCCGGGGGCAGCGCGACCGGGCTGGGCGGCCCCTCCCGACGGCGCCGCGCTCGGCCCGGCCCGGCACCGCGGCACCTTCCCCCGCCCCGGGCCCGTGTCGCCGCGCTGCCGGTGCCCCGGGCCGCGCCGGCCGCTCACCTCGAGTGGAGCCGCCAGCTCAGCAGCGAGTCCCTCGCGGAGCTCCGCCACCCTCCATCCTCTCCCCCCGCCGCCGGCGGCCTCCCCACGAGAGCTCAGATCGCCAAGCGGAAGGCGACGGCGGCCGAACCCTGCTGCCTCTGGGTCGCGGCGGCCGCCGACATTTCCCCTTCGCCAACCGACCGCCGCCGCCGCCACTGTCGCCGTCGTCGTTGTCGTCGTCGTCATCGCCCCCGCCCGGGAGGCGGCGCAAGGTACTGTGGGTACGGCCACCCATTCCCCCCCCCCACGACGTGGAGGGGAAGGTGTGCGGGCGGCGAACTACAGCTCCCGAGAGGCTTTGCGGCGGGCGCCAACCCGGCTTCCGGCCGGCTCCGGGGAGCCCCGCGCCCGCGCGCGCGCGCGTGGCGGGACGGAGGCTGCCGCCAGGCGCGGAGCGGCTGCCCGGCGGCGCGCGCGCGCGGGGCCGCCCGCTGCACGCGCAACCCGCCGCCGCCATGCACAGGTGCGGGGTGGGGGGGGGAAACGGGAACGGGGAGCAGCTGCTGCCCAAAACGCGGTCCGCGCTGGGGGGTTGGGGAAGCGCGGGAGAGCCGCGTGGTGCCCGGCGTGTGCGGGAGTCCTCGGGGGGAGCGTGCGTGGGCAGCGGGGATGGGGGTGCGCGGGTCCGGAGGGGGCTGCGGGAGCGGGGCGTGCAGCCGCGGGGCGCCGCGGGTCCCGCCGCGCTCGCGCGCGGGGCCGGGGGCGGTGGGGGGCGGAGGATGGCAGGGCGGGAGCGCCCCACGCGCAGCCCCCCCCCCCACGGGCTCAGGACCCCCCCGCGGGCCCAGGAGTCCCCGGCTTCCCGCCCGTGCCCGCTCCCAAACGGGTCTCGGTGCCGCAGCCTGGCCCCCGGCTTTGTCCCTCCTCCCCAGCGCCCATCACCGTTGTGTCGGTCCGTCCCCCCTCCCCCCCCCCCCACTACTGTAGCTTCCTGATTGTGCGTGTTTTCTTACCGAAGGGTTGTTAGCGTCCCCCCGACAGGGCAAAACGCCACTTTTAATTCAACTTATTCCTCCCTCCCGCCCCCCCCCCCCCCCCCCCCCCCGCTGCGTGGGGTTCGGGTTAGTCCTTCCCGTGACCTGTCGCAGCGCGAGGAGGCTTTCTGTCGTCTTTTGCGTTTAGTGTCGGTAGGGCGGAAACTTTTCAGTGAACGTGGGGTTTTCAGTGAACGTGGGGTTTTTTTGCTGTGTCTTCAGAAAACATCTCCAGGAAATCCCGTCTTCCAGCAGCAATGTGTCCACGAGCTTCACGTGGGACTGGGACTCCAGCAAGACCTCGGAGTTCCTCTCGGGCATGGGAGTGTCCGTCCTCAAGAAGGACAAGCTGGGCAACGAAAACACCCCGCAGGATCTGCTGGTGTCGCCCTGTCCTCCTCAGAAGCGGCAGAAGGTGAAGGAGAAGGAAAAGGACTTTGTCATTGTGCGCAGGCCTCGGCTGCTTCGAGAGGCAGAGTCAGGTAGTGTCGTGCTGGCCCGGGTTTCTTCTGGCCTGTGATAATGATGGAAAGCAGGCGTCATAAGTCATTAGTGCTTTGTTCTTTCTTTTTGTCTTTTTCTTTTTTCCCTCTACTCTGTCTCAGCAAAGTATAATTTCTAGGCCTTTTGGGCTCCGGCTGACAATGGTTTACATAAAACAGGGCTTAAACAGAAGAGGTGTGTCTGAGTCCAAAGCTGTGATCCCCATCTGCCACGCTTAGCCCCTGCCTAGCCTTGCTAGTTTGTGTCTGCGTGCCTGTAGTCCGTGCTGCGTCTCCCTGCATCTCCCTACTTGCTGCTGGGGACTTTGCACCTCACCTTGGCCCAGCCTGGCCCTGAGTTTTTTCTGTTACTCTGCCCGGAGGACCCGTTCTTAGAGATGTTTCACCACACAGCAAGTGGGGCCAGGCTCCTCAGAAAACACACCTGGGACTCCCTGGTGAAGTTGAGCTGTTGGTGCTGCTGTCTCCCAAATAACTTAAAAACCTTGAAGCTGGGTTTTTGTATAATCCTGTAGGAAAGAGGAGGCTGGGTCCTGGAGCCCAAAGGGACTCGGATGCACGCCTCCGAGTTGGCAGGCTGTGAGGAATGCCAGAGGGTGGGACCTCCTGGTGGAGCTGGACTGTGAACAGCTCAGGAGACCCTGCTAGAGGGCTACGAGGAAGGTGCAGCAAAGGGCTTAGGGCTCCCGGGCCAGAAAGGGACAATCGGGGAAAGAGCAGGGCTGTAACCTGCAGTGCTGGGGCACATGAGGAGAGGGCGAAGGGTTGCTGGGTTCCTGTCACTGATGTCAGAATGTTTTTTCAGTCTGTGCCACGATTGTTTAATGCAAAAGAGAGAAACAGTTCTCCAGAGACAAGGCTGTCATGTGAAAGGTGGGAATGTCCTCAGGCAGCCTTGCTTTCAGAGGGGGCGTGAGACCTGCTGGGTCGTAGGCATCTGTTCTTGAGCTTCTTTCCCAAGTGAATGGCAACACCTTCTGGAGCCCTTTACCTGTCCCTGAGAAGCTGGGACCACACCACGTCCTTTCGGATAATTCTTGGGGAGCAGTGGTCAGCGTGCGCGTTTTAAGGGGCACTTTGCCGTACCGAGTTCTCCTGTGACCTGTGTGAAAGTTCACCTTGCACTCTCTTCTGGGAGCCTCATGTGCGTGGATAGGATGGGCATGTTAGCAGGGAAAGAAGAAACAAGTCCAATACCAGATTTTTGAGGCTGCCTTTTTGACTTGCCTTTCCCCTCCTGCATGCGAGGAAGTGTATGAGCGTTAGCGAGAATTACAGAGGAAGTAACTGAGATGCTCTTGCTTCCCAAATGAGTGTATGAATGAAGATTGTAGTTGTTTTTCAGGAAAATTATTTTTCCGTAGCTTCAGGATATATACCAAGTTAATGCTATATGAAATTCTGGATTCACCTGTCACACCTAGGCAAAAATGGTAATAACATCTATCTATAATGAAAAGATGAAAGGGGGCTGAGCAGTGGTTTGGTGTATGTATAGCCTGGAGAGAGACTTGCTTATTGAACCTTTAATGACAAAGCCAAAGAGGGCTTCTGATCAGCAGGCAAAAATGAACCAGCTCTAACGAACGTGTTTGTTCTTTCCTTCAAGGTGTTTCTTGGGATGCACTTCCGGATGAATTGCTATTGGCAATCTTTGCGTATTTGCCCCTAAATGACTTGCTAAAAGTTTCCTTGATTTGCAAGAGATGGCGTCGTCTCTCGTAAGTATTGCTTTTCGTTGCTTGGTGCTAAGAAGAAATTTGCTTCCATAGATTGTTGAATGGGCTGGTTCTCGTCTTGTTTTCATCTGTAAATCAGTTGATATTGCGTGTGGATTATATATGTGTATTTAAGAGATGACTCAAATATTTTAGTGTTATTAATTTTATTGAATGCATTTAATATGCTTTCCCTCAGTCTTTCGTGCCATTGAAAGCTTTCTGTTGTGGTACTCGTAGTTCTGACCCTTGATTACTCACTAACAGGTAAAATTCTATTCCCTAGGTTTGATGAATCTCTCTGGCAGACTCTTGATCTGACTGGCAGAAATCTGCTGCCGGGAGTGATTGGCCAGTTGTTGCCTGCAGGTGTTACTGTATTCCGCTGCCCAAGATCCTGTATTGGGAATCCGTTGTTTAAAACCAGCAAGTGAGGCTTCCTCTATGTTCTGGATCCTGAAACGATTAATCTCATACAGTCTTCACTGTTTTTCTGTGTATTTTTGTTTAAAATCTCCACCAGTAGCAGCATTTATGATGTCTCAGTGAAGTGTGGATGAGCTGATCACTGGTTAGGCATGTGTTGAAATAAGAGGATTTGCATTCATCAGTCAGTTATTTTAAAGCAAGTTACTGTAGTTTTTGAAAGTATAATTTGAGCACTGTTGTCTACTTGAAATTTAGTTCTTTATTTTAGAAGCAAGACTTGTCAGACATATGGGATGCTTAAAAAAATGGTTTAAGTCCAGCAGGATAGGCTTGCTGCTCTTGTGATGATTCTTATGTTTATGCACCCTGAAGTTAAGAGTTCAGCAGCTTTGGCTGGTGGCTTAGTAGTAGATCCAATGAGCTTAGTATAAGATCCAGCGTTCCTTTAAGGTACAACCGCACAGTTAATTTCTTCAAACTTTGCATGCATGTGTTGCAGTAGAGATATTTATGTTATGTGGAATTTTGGAGTTGTTTTTTGGAGTTGTCTTTTTAGTAATCCACCTTTTTCCTTTTTAGACCTCTCAGGGTTCAACATATGGATTTGTCGAACTGTACGGTGTCTGTTGCAGATCTGCAGAGTATCCTTTGTCGATGTGAGAGACTACAGAACCTCAGCCTGGAAGGGCTAGTGCTTTCTGATGACATCATCAAGTGAGTGACATGTTCAGGAATATTCAATAAATACTCTCTGTTTGGTGCCACTGTTTTTTGCAGGCTAGTGAAATTAGGCAGTTGAGAGTTGTGCATTCTGGGAATCTTTTGCAATGCCTGGTTTTAGGCAAGGAACAGAATTAGCTGGCAGGCTCCATGGGCTGCTTCTTTCCTCGCTATCCTCAAAGAGGTGAGATGTGAAGGCAACACCCTTCTAGAAGAGTTTCTCTCATTCTCCAGAATAACAGTAGCCTAGAGAAACTGCTCATCTCCGTAGAGTATGCGTGTCCCTTGGCTGTTCCCACAGCCAAGCTTATTATGCACAGCAAAGCAGCTTTTATTTTCCCATTTCTGTGCTCCCAGAGCGCACATATCCCTTTCAATTTTAAGAGGTCCCAGCACTGCCCCGCTAGGTGCTCTGTGTGCTTCTGCACCATTTCTCACTGCTTTGTTGACCTTCTCTCTGAGTATGTGGAAAACTAAAATTTCTGTCAGGCAGATGAGATGGTGTTTGGTTAAACTGGAAAGATACTGATGTGTGTGCAATCAGCCTCTTACTTAATCATGTCAGGTGACTGGGAGGTGCCGGGGACCCCAGGTCAGAGGGCAGATATTCTGGATGTCTTGCTTTCTACTTCTGAGTTTTTTGACACTTTCCTCACTCCAGGGGAAAAAAAAAAAACAAAGCACAAATAAACCAATATGGTTTGGTTTTTGATGCCAGAAAAAGGTATCTGAAAACTGGGTACAAATTAGTCATGGAGTACAGAAGTTGATTGCCTTACGGACAAATTATAGATATCGAGTAGAGGATTTTTTCCAGGTTTGGCCAAGTGCACATCTGCTCTAGTCTTGTAAATGAATGCGTTCAGGAGGATGCTACTTGAACGTGTGTTTTGTGCTGGAACGACCTCCATCTTACAGGGAGATGACTTCAGAAATGGGGTGATTACTCGGTCTTTTGTAGAGGTACAGTCACTTCTAATAAGCCATGGGGTTTGTTTATTGCCTTACAACAGCAGAAGGCAAAAAGAAATTCTGTTTCCTTTTAAACTTAGCATTTTATAAATATGCGGACTTGTCAGGATCATCAGGTAAACAGGCAAATATTCCTTTCCAAGTTGTTCTGTGATGCAGCAAGTACGGAGTCTACATCCTTAGCGACTCTTAAGGTTGGTCAGTTTACCAGCCAGGTAGTGTTGCATCTTTAACAAATAATTCTGAGCCTAGACTCTTAGCTCTTAAAAATAATCACACATCCTAGCAATGCAAGTGGTGGCCTGACACTTAAGTTTCATCTGACTTTCCTTTTTCTTCCCTACAGGAGCATTGCTCAGAATCCCAGTTTAATACGACTAAATCTCTGTGGGTGCTCAGGGTTCTCTGCAGAAAGCCTGGAGTTGATGTTGAGCAGCTGTTCTGAGTAAGCTATTCCTGCTTACTGCTATTCCTGAGAGAAATTATCTTCTCTATTTTTTTCTCCCTCTTCTTCCCCCCTTCTTCCTTCCCCCTTCCTTTTCTTCTTTCTTTCTTTTTTGTTGCATGGGCAGCCCAATTGTACTTATCTCTTAGTATCTCTTTTAGAAGCCTGATTGTGTTCCCAGATGCCTAACAGTTTATTATTAGCTGAATAGTCAGATAATTTGTTTCCATCAAGGTACTTTCTTCTTTAACAGGGAAAATAAAGTCTTGTTGGTGGATAAAATGCATTTACATACCTTGTAAATTTGATTATCTTGTAAATTTGAATTTTCTCAGTGAAAGCAATATGTCATCCTCGCAAAGGGAAAGTGTGCATTTTGGAACTGGAAAGTGGAGTCTGAGATCTCCCTTTATATAGAGGGTACAGCATGGGTGACAGGAAACATCATGCAGTTCCGTCCATGTTAAAATAATCCTTCAGTAATCTATAATGACCTTCTGCTTTATGAAGTGCTGTGTTCAGATGGACAGCTCTGGGGATTAAACCATCTGCTGGCGGGAAATCATTGAATTGGGCCCCAGTAGATCCGGGATTTATATTCTGGTCTTTCTGCTGACTTCCTGTGAGATGCTGGACAAACTACTTAATCTTTGCTTCTGCAAAAACATGTGTTGAATCAAACTGCTGAAAATTTGTGGGCAGACAAAGTCTTAATCTTTCTCTGCCTCTCCTCATGGGCAGATAATGCTTTCTATTGCTTGGTCTGATTACTTGGATCATAAGCTCTTTAGGGAGTGGCTGACTCTGCACCGTGCATAACACTCAGAAAACCTGATCTGGGCTAGGAATGTTAGTGGCAATGTGGACCCAGTTTTTTAGCAACAGAGCAGAAGCCGTATAGTATGTGCATGTGTTGGCTTCACCATTATGTGTTCTCCTTGGATGTTCTGTGGGGGAGAGAGAGCACCTCACTGCTGTAACAATTTGCCTTTTTGTTTACACAGAGATTACCATCTATAGGCTCCAGTTGTGCTGTTTACTCTTTGTCCTCTGCTTATATCTACAGTGCCTGCACACACACACACCACGCACGCACGCACGACTTTGTCCCAGCCCCTGAATGGTGATAAGCTATAGGTAGTCAAGCATATGAGGAGGGTTAGGGTCACAACATGACCAATACTTACATAAAACTGTAAAACATTTTATACTAATTAAGATTAATTGGTCACCTGGCCAACACTAATAATGGATAGCCAATGGTCTTTTGTTCCTCCAAATGTGAACACCTATTCAGTAGGAACTGTTTCAGGTCACCAATGGGAAACAAGATGAAAAGACAATCTCTGCTTTTGGCAGTCTCCTGAGACAGCCATTTCACTTCCTAAAATATGGAATCATTCAGGGGCCTTGGGAGGTCACTTCAGCCCTCTGCCCAGAGCAGGGTCTGAACTCAACACCAACCAGGTTGCTCAGAGCTTTCGCTGGTCGGATCGTGAAACTTTCCAAGGACAGAGATTCCACAGCCTCTCCGTGCAACCTGCTCCAGTGCTTAGTTATTGTAAGAGTCAAGTTTAGAATCATCAAAAGCAACTTGGTAGTAGATGTATTTCAGTTTGAATTCTGATATTTATCTAATTCAGTGATAACTTTTAAGGCAGAAAATTGTATTTCATTCATGCTTCCAAACAACCCTCTGTTCATTTTTGTATAGATTGGAGGAGCTGAACTTGTCCTGGTGTGACTTCACAGCCGCCCACGTCAAAGCAGCAGTCAGTCATGTTACTCCAAAAGTAACCCAACTAAATTTAAGTGGATACAGACAGAATCTGCAGATATCAGGTAAACAGCAACAT
This sequence comes from Struthio camelus, assembly GCF_040807025.1. Taxonomy (NCBI): domain Eukaryota; kingdom Metazoa; phylum Chordata; class Aves; order Struthioniformes; family Struthionidae; genus Struthio; species Struthio camelus. The sequence continues at coordinate 55,718,159 of NC_090981.1, read as the reverse complement.
GGCAAACCTTTATTCCATTATGAGGGAAAAGAGGTGTTGGGTTTTAAGTATCAGCTGATTTGTTGAGCTAAACAGCAAATCGGGCTTTTTATTTTCTTCTGGCTGGCATCTGCTGCGTATAGTAGAAACATGATGCAGTAACAGTGCTCTTCTGCTCAGTGTAATGTGATGTTCTTGCTGTCACAGGATCTTATTCCTCTCTCCTGCTCAGCCATGAGGGGTGAGGTAATTTGTTGTCTCTCAGTTTAAAAACAGGCAGGTGAGAGCTCATTTGATCTTCAGTTGGAGGTGTAGCCCACACTTCTGAAGCGAGTTCTGCAAGCAAGATCCACTGGGTCAGATGTTCCACTGTGGGCTGTGTATTGGCCCTCCAGATATACAAGAGGGAGCTCAGTTCTTGGAGCCTTCTTAAATTAAGGCTTCTGCTCTTGTGGTTGCTGAAAGTGTCTTCTGAAAGTGAACAGATGAAATAGCTACTTGAGTTTCAGCCTGGCATGATATTCTACAGAAAACTTTTTTTGATATGAGTTAATTTGATTTTATGTCAACTGAGAAAGCAAATAATCCAGCTTCAGCAATTAACATTAACTGTTTGCTTGCTGATACTTTTTGGAGGGTAAGCTACTAGAAGTTGCTAGGTCACAGAAAATGTATAGGAATCTAGAGCTGGGGAAAGGGCACAGCAAAATGGACAAAAGCATAGATAAAGGATGAAAGGGCTGTGATGGTGAAGAGAAATGAATTATCTCAATGAGCAAATGTGACAATAGGGCGTTGACCGACAAGCAGTGAAGTCTCTACATACAAGCTGTGTTCCCTCTTTGATCTGTTTAAATCTCACACAGACCTCGCTTGCATTCCCCTTGTGGAGAAATACACCATTCTGCTTTGTATCTCAGCCCCAAAACTGTAAACAAACACAATACCTAATCTGTTCCTCCAAATCAGTTGGCCTCTTTGCCAAGGAATTTCGAAGCTTGTGTTGGTCTGATCAATAGAGAGATCGTGTGGTCTTGTTTGCAAACACCTTCTGTAAGAAAATTTAGTGTTTCAATACAATTTATAAGGCATAAGATTGGAGCACAGTTTACTAATCATCATCGTTTAGGCATTATTATCTTTATTTTTCGCACGTGAACTCTGAAATACCAACGTTTTCTCTTGGATGTTGATATTCAGCTTCCTGATAGCAGCCTTTTAGATGCTGTCTGATAGGGTATTCTATGCTATTTGTAGACAATGACAAAAGCTCCCAGCAACTTAAAATTTAAATCAGGAAATCCGTAACTTTCTGTCATGAGAGAGAACTTCCCTTTGCAGGGGTGAAAATGAAGACATTTGAAAAAATTGACATATTTTAAGTATATTGATGTAATTTTAAGCATAAAAAGGTATTTGAAGTGTTGAAAATTTCTGGTACAGAAGTAGCTTTCACTACATGTAACATACTTTAGGCATCTCAGAACAACTGTGTCTAGTGGATTTCTACATCAGCGACTTTCGAGTTGCTTGCTTGCTAAGTTCCTGATGCACCTGACTTCTAGGTACAGTTCTTTGGACTAACTCCATCTGTTTGGCCATAGGATTAAAAACAGTCCCTGTGCAGTATCTCCATAGGTAGACTCTGTCTTAAATCTGCAGTATGAATCTCTTTGAAAAAATGGGTTTCAGATGTGGGGTTCCAGTAGGGAAGATATAAATGAACATAAATACATGGAGTTTGAAATACTCTGTTCTAAAGCATGTCTTACTTGTTACTGAAACATGTGCTGACTCTATGCGACCTCTTTTCAGATGTTAAGACACTGGTGGAAAGATGTCCTTCTCTTGTCCATTTAGATCTAAGGTAAGAAACCCTGTGCAGCTAGTATTTAAAATTTTACGGTTCAGGGGATTTCTCATTCTACTGCTGAGCAGTTGCTAGAGCAATAATGCATAATTGAGTAGGATTGCACAGCCAGAAAGCAGTTTCTCAGCTAAACCTACAGAAGCTTTCCTGTTTTGCATGACTCAAGTTGGAGCAGGTAACGTTGTGTGAAGATTTCTTTGCCACCTGGGCATATATGTTAAATACACAAAGGATTTGTCACGCAGAAAGTGATAGTAGTCATCAGGTAGAGAAGAAGAAAACTTTTAACGTACAGCTTACGAGCCTTGCCCCCTAGTTCAGCTCCGATACAAACTTGTAACATGGCCATAAAATCATAAAAAGTGTATTTTGTTTTTAAGCTAGTCAACTAAAATCTTTTGAAATCGCCAAGTGTAAAACAATTGTCTTGCGTGACCTGAAATCTGCTGCAGAACATCTGCATCCAGAGGAGCTGCTGCTTCACTTCCCCTTCAACAAAAATCAACACCCTCCCTTCTCCCCCGCCACGCACTTTACAAATAGGTCGTTTCCGTATTGAGCAAGAAAGCACTTAAATGGTGGAAAAAGAAGTTGACATTTATTAAACTTTCCAGCTTGAATTTTGGAAATATCAAATTTGCTGCTTCTTTGTACTTAAAGGACAGCCTCTAATTCATGTGCTCTCATGTACAGTGACAGCGTGATGTTGAAGCCTGAGTGCTTCCAATATTTTCATCAACTCATCTTCCTACAGCATCTGTGTCTTAGCCGATGTTACCAGATATCGCCTGCTGCCTTAGTGTAAGTAATCTCTGAAAGGCTTTGGCTCACTGCTCACAGAGAGGGTACACTGTACTAAACCTACTTTATTTTAGGCTTAAAAATTGCAAGTACTGTTTTGAAAAACTTCCTGGTGTGAGGAATTAGGAATAAAGGATAGAGGTAAAAGAACTCTGACTACCAGAGCATGCCCCTTCCAGAATCTGGACTGTAACCAAAGGTGGCTGTGAATCTCTCTGTGATGTGAGCCTATATGCATGAAACTCGCTGCTCAGCATGTGAGTCGTCTCCCCTTAATGACATTGTACTACTGGTATTTGTTAATCTCGGGTAGAGCTCGAGGTCCCAGTCCTGCCACTGACTAGTATTAGTGTCAGTATTATGCAAGTGTGTATGGGTGTAAATGCAGGTGCTCAAGTTAGAAAGTGTAAGCTACTGGGGAAGCTTCTGGCATCTGCTTGGTCAAATATGTTTCAATACAGCTGTTAATTATGGAGCAATAGAAGGTGAAGTCATCTGGAAAAGTTAACAGGGTGGATAGTACTCACTGAACAGCTGATCTGTGCATATTCCTCTGCTTCTGCGTGCCTCTCAGTTAGTGGTTGCCATTGAAACAAGGATTTAGAGTTACTTGCTTGTGGGGTTTTTATGCTATTTGTTGTTATAGCTGTGCATCTCTATCCTGTTTGGGGTTTGTAAGTGCATGCTTTCAAGTATCAGGCTTTGATTTGACCATGAAGCCTGGAAGGATGCAGTTTTCCCACTCTTAGATCAGGCACTGATCCACATTTCCACAACTCTTTATGTTTTAAAACAGTCTACACAGCTTTCTCTTGCTTCTTTCTTTCCCTATCCTGTGAGGAATCCCCTATTCATGTATGCTTTTTTTTTTTTTTTTAAGAGTTTTTTTTCAGCAGGTGAGTGTTTTTTACAGAGCTCCTTCAACCTGCCTTGCACACTGTACTTCCTTCTTGTTCCCCTTCCCTAGCTATTTGGTGTGTGTGGCCTGCCTCAAAGATGTTCAAAAAGATGTTCATTCCCTTCCTGCTGTCACAGCTGCTCTCTGTTACAATAAGTTGATATGAGCCATATTGCAAGAAGCAGGTACTTAGAAATGCCATTTAGAGTGAGAGTAACACCATCAGCCATGGCTCTGTCTGGCAAATCTTGCAAACTTCCAAGGATGGAGATCTCATAAGGTCTTTCTGTTTCAGTGCTTCACTAACTTTCCTGTAAAAAGTTTTTCTTAATACACGGTCTGAACCTCCCAAGGCACAGCTTGAGGCCATTGCTTCTTATCATATGTCTGACACTATCAGGAAGAATTTGGCTCTGTCCTCTTTGTAGCTGTCAAGTAACTGTAGGCTGCAGTTAGTTCACTCCTTCACCTCTTTGCCAGAGCAAAGCCCTGCTTCCTAAGCTTCTCGTGTCCTAGGTCCTGTGCGTCCTTTCCTCCAGTTTCTTAGTATGACTGGGGAGGGGAGCAGGGAAGAGGAGCCTAAAACCAGCCGTAAGTGTCCAGTTGACTATGGCCTCACCAGTGGAAAGGGGGATAACTCCTCTGAATTCACTGGCCACACTTAACATGTTCAGCTTGGGTTACTCACAAGGAGAGTGTGCTCTGTTGGCTGCTATTCAGTGTGGTGTTCCTCATAGCGCCCATCCGGGCTGCAGCTCAGCCAGGTGGTTCCCAGCCTGCTCTGGTGCACTTAGGGTTGTTCCACCCTGGGTGCAGGACTTTTCATTTCTTTTGAATTTTGTGAGCTTTCTGTTCACCCAGTCCTCAGTGTTATCAAGTCTATTCTACATCCCTCTGGTTGTCGTTTTTATCCTTTTCTTACTGACTGTGAGAGCTTGCACAATTGAGGACTGTTTCATGAGCAGGAATGTTATGTACTGCTGAAATGGCTCATATTTGCCTAAAGCAAGGATGCAGAGGATACAACTGGCCTAGGATAGTGGCATTATTCCAGCTGGAGGTCTCCAGTACCTCAGGGATCCTCTGGAGATTCAGGTGATTACAGAAATACTGTCAACTAGCAGCAGGAACATTCACAGAACGGTTGAGGTTGGAAGGGACCTCTGGAGATCATCTAGTCCAACCCCCCTGCTCAAGCAGGGTCCTCTAGAGCACGTTGCCCAGGATCGTGTGTTCAGACGGCTTTTGAATATCTCCAGGGAAGGAGACTCCACAACCTCTTTTGGCAACCTGTTCCAGTGCTCAGTCACCCTCACAGTCAAGAAGTTTTTCCTCATGTTCACACCGAACTTCCTGTGTTTCAGGTTGTGCCCGTTGCCTCTCGTCCTGTCACTGCGCAGCACGGAGAAGAGTCTGGCCCCATCCTCTCAACACCTTCCCTTCAGCTACTTATAAACATTGATCAGATCCCCCCTCAGTCTTCTCCAGGCTGAAAAGTCCCAGCTCTCTCAGCCTTTCCTCATAGGAGAGATGCTCCAGTCCCCTCATCATCTTCGTAGCCCTCCGCTGGACTCGCTCCAGGAGCTTCATGTCTCTCTTGTATTGGGGGGCCCAGAACTGGACACAGGACTCCAGGTGAGGCCTCACCAGGGCTGAGCTGAGGGTGAGGATCGCCTCCCTCAACTTGCTGGCAACACTCTTTCTCATGCACCCCAGGAGACCATTGGTCTTCTTGGCCACAAGGCCACATTGCTGGCTCATGCTTAACTTGTTGTCCACCAGCACTCCCAGGTCCTTCTCTGCAGAGCTGCTTTCCAGCAGGTCAACCCCCAGCCTGTACTGCTGCATGGGATTATTCCTCCCCAGGTGCAGGATCCTGCACTTGCCTTTGTTGAACTTCATGAGGTTCCTCTCCGCCCAGCTCTCCAGCCTGTCCAGGTCCCTCTGAAGGGCAGCACAGCCCTCTGGTATATCAGCCACTCCCCCCAGTTTTATATCATCATCAGCAAACTTGCTGAGGGAGCACTCTGTCCCTTCTTCGAGGTCACTGATGAATAAGTTAAACAAGACTGGACCCAGTCTTGACTCCTGGGGGACGCCACTAGATACAGGCCTCCACTAGACTCCGTGCTGCTAATCACAACTCTCTGAGCTCGGCCATCCAGCCAGTTCTCAATCCACCTCACTGTCCACTCATCTAGCCCGCACTTCCTGAGCTTACCTAGGAGGATGTGATGGGAGACAGTGTCCAAAGCCTTGCTGAAGTCCAGGCAGACAACATCCACTGCTCTGCCCTCATCTACCCAGCCAGTCATTCCGTCATAGAAGGCTATCAGATTGGTCAAGCATGATTTCCCTTTGGTGAATCCGTGCTGACTACTCCTGATCACCTTCTCGTCCTCCACGTGCTTAGTGATGACCTCCAGGAGGAGCTGTTCCATCACCTTTCCAGGGATGGAGGTGAGGCTGACAGGCCTGTAGTTTCCTGGCTCCTCCTCCTTGCCCTTTTTGAAGGCTGGAGGGACAGTGGCTTTCTTCCAGTCCTCAGGCACCTCTCCTGATCTCCAGGACCTTTCAAAGATGATGGAGAGTGGCCTAGCGATAACATCCGCCAGCTCCCTCAGCACTCGTGGGTGCATCCCATCGGGGCCCATGGGATTTATGGATGTCCAGTTTGGACAAAAGATCTCTAACCCGATCCTCCTCCACCAAGGGAGAGTCTTCCTTTCTCCAGACTTCCTCTCTTGTCCCTAGGGTCTGCAATTCCTGAGGACTGGCCTTAGCAGTGAAGACTGAAGCAAAGGCAGCATTCAATAACTCTGCCATCTCTATATCCTTTGTTACCAGGGCACCCGCCCCCCCGTTCAGCAGTGGGCCCACGTTTTCCCTAGTCTTCCTTTTGCTCTTGATGTATTTGAAGAAGGCCTTCTTGTTGTCCTTGACGTCCCTTGCCAGATTTAATGCCAAATGGACCTTGGCCTGCCTTGTCGCATCTCTGCATGCTCTGACAACATCCTTATATTCATCCCAAGTGGCCTGTCCCTGCTTCCACCTCCTGTACACCTCCTGCTTATGTTTGTGTTTTGTCAGGAGTTCCTTGCTCATCCATGCAGGTCTCCTGCCCCCTTTGCTCGACTTCTTGCTCATAGGGATGCACTGTTCTTGAGCCTGGAGGAAGTGAGCCTTGACCATTAACCAGCTCTCTTGGATCACCTTTCCTTCTAGGGCCTGATCCCATGGGATTCTTCCGAGAAGGTCCCTGAAGAGGCCAAAGTTTGCTCTCCTGAAGTTCAGGGTTGCGATCCTACTTATTGCCCTGCTTCCTCCTTGCAGGAGCCTGAACTCCACCATCTCCTGGTCACGGCAGCCAAGGCTGCCCCCAACCTTCACATCTCCAACCAGTCCTTCCTTGTTTGTTCGTTAGTACAGGGTCCACCTCTCCTTGTTGGCTCCTCCATCACCCGTGCCAGAAAGTTATCATCAGTGCTTTCCAGGAACCTCCTGGCTTGTTTTGTGCCTTGCTGTGTTGTTCCTCCAGGAGATGTCAGGGTGGTTGAAGTCCCCCATGAGAACTAGGGCCTGTGATCATGAGGCTACTTCCATCTGTCTTTCTTTAAAAGGCCTCTTCTACTTCCTCCTCCTGATCTGGTGGCCTGCAGCAAACAAACACCTACACCAGTGTCACCCTTATTAGTCTGCCCTTTAATCCTTGCCCATAAGCTCTTGACCCACTCATCATCCACCCTGAGGCAGAGCTCCGTACAACTCCAAGTGTTCTCTCGCATAAAGAGCAACTCCACCACCTCACCTTCCTAGCCTGTCTTTCCTAAAAAGCATATAGCCATTCATGACAACATTCCAGTCATGTGAGCTGTCCCACCGAGTCTCTGTAGTTGCAACGAGATCATGGCCCTGCGACTGCACGCAGATCTCTAATTCTTCCCCTTTATTCCCCATGCTGCGTGCATTGGTGTACAGGCATTTCAGAGAGGTATTCGAGCATGCCAGATTTCCCAGGAGGGATGCAAGAGGATACCCTGTAGTCATGTCTTGTAGGCCCTTCCTTGGCTGCACGCACTTGCTGGAGGTATCCTCATTTGAGCCCTATTTTGCTATCTCAGTGGTCTCTATAACAAACACTCCCCTTCCCCCATCTTTCCTAGTTTAAAGCTCTCCTTACCAGACTGGCCAAGCTATTGGCAAAGTCGGTCACATGTACCCCATTTAGTGAGGTGGCTTCCATCTCTCCCAGTCAGTTGTCAGGCTTCAAACAAGGTCCCACGGTTATAGAAACCAAAACCCTTTTGCTAAAAGCAGCGGCGCAGCCAGTTGTTTACTTGGAGAATCCGTTTACTCCTCCTCTCATCCTTCTTCCTAACTGGCAAGACTGAGGAGAAAACAACTTGGGCCCCCAGACCCTTGACCACCATCCCCAGAGCTCTGAATAAGAATAATTGCCACAGGCTATGTTTACTTTCTTTCTGTTTTTTTGTGTTTGGTTTTTTTTGGGGAAAGTGTCTTTTTTTTTTCTTTCTTGCATTTTTAAGCCCCCTGAGATGAAGGCAGGAAGGTTAGAAAAGCTTATTGTGCCCTAATAGCGCTGTAAATGCTTGTTTACAGAGCCTCGGAAGAGGATTAGATAACTGAGCTGAAGAAGTTAGTTATAAAACCCAGATTCTTTACTTGGTGGGACCAAGCTGTTGCAGCCTGTGGGGGCTCTGGGCAAGGATGTCAGTCTTTCTTACAAAAATTGTTTTTGTAAGACTTACTGTCCTCAACAGTAAGAGCAATAGCAATTCCCTTTGAAAAAAAGGACTATCAAAATGGGAATCGGAAAAAACCTTTACTGTGGCACTGTGTGCTGTCATGGTGATAGCTTGTGTAGCCTGTATCTTTGCCTTCTGATTTCATCTAATATTTGTTTATACATGCAGGCAGATACATAGGTCACATGATTACTGGGCAAACATTAAGCGATGAAGAAGCTGGGGCTGGCTGCTTATCAAAAACATCATGACAAATTGGACATTGACAATCCCCAGTGGCTTCTGTACTGTAAGCAAGCCATGTGTTGAAATTTTGTCCGAGTCAATTCCTTCCACTTGTTCTAAATATTTAAGTAAGTAAGTAAGTCTGGAGAAATGAAAGAGGAGGAGCCAGTTTATTTTTTACTTTTGTGAGAAGGAACAGCAAGAAGCAATTTAACCCTCATATATATATATAAAAATGTGTGTGTGTGTGTGTATAATATATATAAAAAATACTTTTTTTTCTTCAGCTTTCTATATCTAGTTAGTGGCTTAGCAATTAATCTTGTTTTCCTGAACTACTAGCACAGAGAACTTGGTTTCAGTTAAATGGGTACTTTTTAAAAGTAGGAAAGGACGTTTATCCCAAGTAATTACTTGCCTTATTGTGAAAAATTTAGTTCAAGTGTATTTAGCTAGGTTGGATACAGATCGCCCAAAAAAAAAAAAAAACCACACTTGCAGGCTAATGACTGACCTGACTTCTTATTGCTCTTTTTCTAGAGAACTTGGTGAAATTCCTTCATTAAAGACTCTTCAGGTATTTGGAATAGTGACTGATAACTCCCTGCAGATTCTCAAGGAAGCACTTCCTGATATGAAGATCAATTGTTCACATTTTACAGCTATTGCAAGGCCAACTGTTGGCAGTAAAAAGAACCATGAAATTTGGGGCATCAAATGCAGATTGACACTGAGAAATCCTAGCAGTTTATAATCGTGTGCGATTCACTGGATGCTATGGACATGCTGGGTATAGTGAGGCTCCCTGAGAAGGCAGTGCTGGAGGACCTTTAATCCTTGGTCTTATACCTTAATGTAGTTTCATAAATATTTTTACAGTATTTTTTTACTTAAAGCTTTTAGAATTCTGATGTGAGTAAGCTGTAGAGACTTCTTTTTTTTTAAAGCCCCTTTTTTTAGGACAGCTTTTTAAAATATTTGTGAAAATCATAATTAAATTTTGTCAACCTCTGGAAACTGTTGCAGATTGTGATGCAGCTTTCTTTGCTCTAAGGTGTTCTAAAGGTGGTTTTGTTTAACTCTTCCAAATCTGCTATTCTTCAAAAGGCTCACAGAGTTGCTAGATATCTTAATAAGGCTCGGTTTGGGTTTGCAGAGCTCAAACTGACTAAGGGTATTAAACCTATCCGAATTCTTAATTAAACAAGATATACAGTTAGATGATAGGCTACCTACTGTTTGTAAGGACAGAAGAGTCACCTTGGGCTCCAGATGCTTCTGAATTCACTGAACTTCACTGGAAACAATAAGGGAGCATGGGAAGGGAAATCTACATAAACACAGCTGTGAGGCAGCTGAGTACTGTACAAGTTTGAAGTAGTGTAAAGGAGCTACAGTAACACCTTTCTTTAGCAAGCCACAAAAGTAACTCCTATTTTTAGAATTCCTGGTTAGTAGCAGAATGTAGAACGTGATAGCCACCATCTCTACTTTTACAGCTGTTTATTATAAAATAGGTTTCAATTGTTTCATCATTTCTTGCCATATTTTCTGACTAAACGTTACAGAAACTTCATGTCGTTTCTTCTGGCTTCTGCAAGCTTCAGGAAGCCTGAATTGGGAAATGTTCTCTCTTCTCAGCTAAAACATCATACAAAAACTATCATTTTCTTTAATGAATAAGATCTTAAAACAGTGATCAGTGGAATAGCAAAAAATATTGCAGGAGGGAGTGCTCATGTGGTTCTAGATCTCAGACCAACAACAAAACCATACCTGGGACTGTAGCATAAAAGAGCAGTGAAAGGAAGAAACTCTTTGGTGCTATTGAGGAACAATGCTTTTTTTTTAAATAGCTTAAGTTTTTAGTATCATTCCACTTCTTGTATCTGTAACACTAATCAGCACTGTTGTAGCTTTTTTTTTTTTTTTTTAATTAGGGAGTCAGGTATGAAAAGCTAAATAATTGTTCAAAAAAAACACCTAAGGATAAGGAGAGGCAATTACATCAAATAAAACTTTGATCTGGCTCTATCATTGGTGTCCTCCTGAATAAGCAAATTTGTGGCATTCTACCACACGCAGGCATTAGCTTCCTGGCATGAAACTTGCACCTTGTGGTCATGATGTACCAGTGACTGCAAACACACTGTCCTCATTCCAATGAGTGTAATAGGCAGGTGGTAAATTTATTCATGGATAGTTGAGGTGAGCTGCAGCGAGAATGTAGGATTGTTAGACAGCTTGTAATCCTTACAAAAGAGTTATGGGCAAATTACCCTGTGAAAGGTTGGAGTGGGGAAGCAGTAGGAATTTGGAGGCTGTTGGATACTCTACTACTTCACAATTTGCAGTCTTAATTCATGGCATGAATCTGCTTACCAAGTTAAAAAACCCTTGAGCTGGCAGCACAGCACTGCTGTAAATTCTTCTCCCTCAACACAATGTAACCACATGAGTCTCTTGTATTTAAATAAAGACCTACAAAGTTACTATACTGTACCTGTAATGACTGAGGGATGGGACAACGTTTTGGTGATTTGACACCAGCTTTGTGGCATGTGTAAAGAAAAGCAGAAATATTTGTCCAAGCAATGAATAAACAATGATGGCTTAAAAAGAAAGGGTACCATCACCAATGCACTTAGTATTTAATAGACTGTATATCGCTTTAAAAAAATGCAGAACTGGGGCAGCGGTATGGCTTTAGCTTTTGAACTTTTTCTGAAGTATCATTAAATGCTGGCACAGTGCACACATCTGTATCGCAGGTTTATTGGTTATGATGGTAGCTATACCAGACATAATGCAAATCCTCTGGGTAAGATGCATTGACATTTTTCTAACTAACTGAAGAATTTTTTATGTGGTAGCCCCAAGCAAAAAAATACTGAACTCCACAGAAACAAGTTAGATAAACCTCTGCATTTTACTTACAGAAAGAGAAAGCTTAAAGACGTAGAAACTATTATAGAAAAACTACATTGTAAGTTAAAGGCAGCTGAATACATGAAACATTTTAAAAAGTTAAAGCACAAGATCATTTCAAACATCTATTACACTTTAATTTTATTACATAATGTATAAACACCACTTAAAAAAGCAAAGAATTACAGGTTTATTTTAGCAGAACACAGAAGTATGGACTGGCACTAGATGAAAACAGACCAGGGATCTGAATCAGCAGGTAGAAGAGAGACAGAGTTGATCGACTGCCAGACTAGGCAGATCAAATCAGTGTTAAACCAATGCTCAGTCCTATCACAGAACACTGCCTATCAGGTAGACTGTCTGTACTGTACTCCTTTGTAATAAAGGATTCTTAAAAAGGATTTTATGGTTCCTTATTAGAAGCTAGCTCTGCTTACTGATTATCTGTTACAGATCTCTGACCCATCGTCGTCATTTGAATCAAGCATTCACCAGTAAATGCTTCAACAGAAGTGCAATTAAATACAGACACAAAGCCAGTAGAGGCCACTCATGAGTAGGTCGTGTTTCCATTTCGCTCAATAATGGTTAGGAACTTAACTGAAATCACCTACTAAATCCTAAACCCTCTGGCCTTAAACCAGATCAAACTTAGGGTCTCTGTAGGACTTGAAAACACTGCCTTTTGGTCTCAGCATTCAAAATAAGGAATGACAGGTTTCAGAGGATGACACCCTACTCAGTCTCCATTTAAACATTACAGCACACAAACGTCTCTGAATAAGTAGGGAACAGAACTTCTGCCATAAATTTTAATCTGTGCAGGTATTCAAGGACACTAAGTACCTGAATATTTAATCCCAAATAAGCCCCTGCTCTAACAGTTAGTGGCAAAGTCCTAGGAAGTCCTAAATTCATTTCACTTTTTTTTTTTTTTTTTTTTTAAACAGCATGTTGACTGGGATACTAGACAGAGGCATATAAACCATCATTTATCTGGTTATAGATGGATTAGGAATAACTAATTCCCTAGTTTCTGTGCAGCCTACTTTCTAAAGAAGTATTAGTCTTTCACATCTTTAGAGTAGTTTCGCAGATACTTTAGACATACAGAAGACCTTTATTCTCATAGTTTCCTGAACTTAAAAAGTTTCTAAAGAATATGACTACTTCGATTTTCTCCTTCCTGTCTACAATCCAGATAACTCAAACAGATATTGTAAATAACACTTCAATCCCCAGCACACTTAGAAGATGAAATGTGCAGAAAACAGTGATAGCTTATTGAAAAGGCTGTATCAGTATCCCATTTTTCTAGAATTCAATGGTTTTGGCAAATCCTTTTCCTCTCAATTCTGTTTCAGAGTGAACTCTGGAGGAAGAAAAAAAGAAAAAAAGAAAAACTGAACTAGCAGAGAGAAACCCTTTATCTGCTTCCTCCACCTATAAAAATCACTTTACATTTTTGTGATTGGCAATAAATACACTGATTGACCACACTGTAGAATATTTCCATTAGACCTAAGAACATCTGTTACAAAAGTCTCCTCACTCAGAAGTAGTTTGAGTGAATCTCCCTTCTGGAAATAGATCTGTAGTAGACAGAAAAAACTGTTTCAAGTCATGTACCAGAAGAGTTCCAGCTATAGCAAATTCATTTTCTCAAATTCTGCCCTCTCCTGTATGCGTTAATCAGCATGAACTTCCAAGAGCAGTCAAAGTTCACAGTTTCTCCAAAACATTATTTAAAAGTCACTTCCCTCTTGTATAATCATAGAGCTTATTTTTTCCTGTATTAAAAACTTGTTTACCCAACAGATATGTAATCAGAAGCACAGGAAGTTAGCGGTAATTTGCTGCCAATTGAACCAGTAGAATTCAGCATGGGGTTGGGAAAGGAAGCATTTTATGTGGTAGTTAAAAACTCATACTTGAAAAACAGGGAAACACGTAGGTGTTAACCTGTACTCCAACTACTAGCACCTAGCACATCTCATTCTTCTATAGCAACAAAGCAGCTCAGAAGCCACAATTCCAAACCATTTTATTTACCAAGGCCTTTTTTAGTGATAGCTACATAAGCTACTGTGACTGAACACCTGCAAGCCAGTTACTCCATTCACTGAAGGAGCATACATTAACTATATAAAGTATACTGAAGTAATGTATTCCCATTAAAGGGCTTAAGAACACCCTTAGGTTTCAAGTCGCTATCCAAAAGCAAAGGTGAGAGCTAACTCATTCAAGATATGTGAATAGAGCTTCTAGAAATCAAACCAGACAAAAGTTTTAATGCAAATTATACAGTAGGAAAAAAATAGTGGCAGAGCCAAAAGATCTGTCACAAGTTATATGAAAACTACAAAGTTGCAAAATTTTTGAAAAGCATATAAAAAGTTCACATTTCCATTTCTGTTAGGTCAGTATCAGAATTCACCAAAAATCTATGGATCCTTGCATCAAGTCACTCAATCCTGACAGTCAGCTTTTCTACAAAAGTGTATGTATGAAGGTGTTTAGTTTCATCAGTCCCAGACTGCTATTAAAAAACTGTACATCTGAATATTTTAATGCTGACTTAATACCTGAACCCATCTACCTAAGATTAAAAAGATGCTCTTTCATGTTTGCCTTACAGGTGAGAAGTGTCAATTTTCACTGAAGTTATAAGTAAGACTTCTGATACATTTCTTTTACACCAGATGCAAAACAGCTTACGTATCAGGTTTCTAAGATTTCCCCATCCCAAGGAATGAGAAGCGTCTCAAGCTTCTTTCAAATGCTCTTGCATCCAAAAAAAGCTAACTTCCAACTTAATGCAGCATTGTGACGTGCTGTCTACCTCCAGGAGTTCCCCTTCTGAATCCAGAATTGTTTCAACAGAAAACACATTAGGGTCCTTCATTCTTCCAGCAGAACAGTGCATAGTGCATCCTCTGTATCAATCAATATTGAAGCTATTGCCCCATCGTTAAACTCAAAAGATGTTCCTCCATCTACAACCATACATGCATCCCAACAACGGGAACGGACACAGACTCTGCAAAAAAATAAGAAATAAGTTTCTCATTAAATTGCTTAAGAAATGAGATACTTCACACAAGCATTTATTTGAATACATAGGCTGGTTCTCAGGCAACTCTTTGGATGGGTCAATAAACCCTCGATTACCCAGGATCCCACAGGACAAACATTATTTGCTCAGCATACTTACAGAAGAATTTAACATGATACTAAATACTGGAATCCTCTATCATTATCAGTACTTTGTACAGACATAGCAAAGTCTAGAGAAGTCTGAAGGACCTGATCAAATAGAGAATCCTGTATACCAAAGGAGAGTGAGGACAGCCTACGTAACAGCACTCCATATTGAAAGCTGCAGCTTAGCAGACAATCCCATTTACTACTGGTTTGCTTAACAGACCTTTTTACAGAAAATAGTTTTACATTTAGCGCAGTTCTAATGCATAGTTTTTATATTAACTAGAACATGCAGTTTCAACTAACAACACTAGAGATTTCTGGATAATTTGTCTATTAATATATTCTACTTTGTGTTTGCAATGACTTTCCCTTCTCAGTGAATGATTCATGTAACAAAGCTGATGGTCAGAAAGCTTGCCAGGCAATACCATGAATAGGTATGGCAACACTCTACTGTCAATATTAAATGAGTATGACTACTATCTAAGCTAACAGAAAAAATCTGCCTAGGTATTTTAAGGCAGCTCTTCTACTAGTGGGCAAAGCCTTTAAAAGGAAAATGAACTCAACTGTTGGGATTTATCCTTTCAAACATGTAGAAAGTAGAAGCAATATTAAATATGGAATTTTCCAAACTTTTTCCATGCTGCTAGATGGGAACTAGTAGTGATGCCAGAGAGACTGTAAGTCTTCAGTCTCACGTGGATAGGCTTGATTGTTCCTGATTTAAACCTCGGGCTAGGGAGACTGTCCTGATCTCCAAGATTTAATTCAACAGTTATCTAATGATTTAAATTTCATAGATGCATCTATCACAAACCTAAGAGCTTGGACTTACGGCCACAGTTTCAGAGGTTAAGGGTGTTAAGCGGTCTGGCATCGCCCTAAGAAGAACACAGCACACACAATCCACTGACACACACATCCCCACTACTAGGTTAGCACAGGTCTTTGTACCCAAGGCTACTTCGTTACTTTCCATACATGAGCCTCAGACACCTTACTCAAAACTGCACCCATGCGCATCATTACATTTGTTTAATACACCTTCCATCTCAGTCATGCAGTATTTTATCCATCAGCCCTATTTAAACTACCATATCCTATTCTCACTATGTAAAGGTCAAACAAATCTATGAAATTTTATTCCAGTACAACTTCATTAACCTATGGGAAACTAATCAGCTGCTCAGAACTGGATCCACATCAACACTTTCTGCCCTAGATTTCTCTGAGTATTGGTTATTTGATGGGTCAAAAAAACATAAAGACCCACCCTAACTTTGTTAAATTTGTGTTTTCAACCACGTCTGAAATTGTGTCTTCAGACGAGGTGAAATTAGGCAAGACAATTAAAAGCAGCAAGCAACAGGTTCAGAAGAAATACAAGGAGACATTTTATTCATACAGTGTTAACTTGTGGAACTCCTTGTTACAGATGTCAGATGTCATAGCTGCTAAAAAGTTGTACAAGTTTAAAGGGGAAACTGGACAATAGCATATTAAAAAAGTCCCCTGAGAATACACAGAAACCACCTCTACCTGTACTGAAAAATCCTGGCGCAGGGGAGGCAGATGTTAGGCAGTGTATGCTTCCCGTTTTTACCCTCTTCTCTCAGCACATGCTTTTGGACTCACAGAGAAGATACAGGGCTAGAAGGACCTTTGGGTTTCTCAGTACAGCAAATCTTTGTTCTGAGAAAGCACATAATTAAGCGCGCAGACATGAAAGAAGGGGACTCTTGATTCATGGAAGAACATTAGGTCACAAATGCCCTGATTTAACTCAGATCCAGGTAAACTAGTTGGTAATGTATGCATATGATTTGTAATAAAACTTGCTTTTTGGCTTAAGATGGATTCCCGCTAGTCTACGTATTCTCTCAGGAAAGGTCCAGCAGCTGACTCTTAAGTCACCTACCATATACTACCTATTTACGATCACAAAGTAACTGCTGTCTAGAAATAGCTCAAGAACATTTAGGATACATAATCCACATGCCAGCCAGACATATGGCAAGTAGGGAGGTGGGCAAGCACCACACAGGATTATCCTTGCTGACAAGTTTGATCTTGCCAATGCAGAGGACAAAGTCCTAATGATATTCTAAATCTGTTATAACCTTAGCAAGAGGTGCTATAAATGAGTTTGAGAGTTGAGGATTACACGGTTGTCTCCAACCTTCCTACTTTAGGGAGTAGATACCAAGGTGGTCACCTTCGTAGAAAAGCAAATAAGGACACTATACGATTCAAACGGCTCAAAAGATGTTCTGCTAGATGTCAGTATCAGACTTGCCTCCCTGACAAATCTTTTTATTTCCAATAACCATGCAAAAAATAGAAGTTAGAAGTGGAACAAAACAAGGAGCCTTTTCTTTGAAGATGAGTAGAGGCTCTGCAGGATGGGCCTCTGTTCCTCTGCAGGAAAACTAACTGATAACACAGCTTCCTTCAGTCAAGCACGTAACCAGGAGTGATCCATGTCCACCAAGAAGATTCAGACAGACCCCAACACCTGAATGAAAACCCAGTACTTTTTATCCAAGTAGGTGTGCTGAAGAAATCTTTCTGCTGTTAGTCAGAATACCCACCACTTCAGGAAGCCTGGACTCTGCAAGTACAAGACCCACCCAGTATGAGGGCTGAGTGAATTTCAGGGAAGGCAAACCAAGGTGTTCTCCTAATTCGTTCATGTTCCAGGATCTAATGGCGCTGCTCAAAAACTGTTTCAATCAGACAGCTGAAGATAATCTCCAAGCTCGGTCTCCATCACTAAGAAGGCCAAAAGAACTGCTGCCTCTATGCATTCAAAATGAATTACATAACCAGCAAGCTACTCAACACTTTGCATTACTCTTTATAAGAAAACCAAACGTCTCAAAAGCATCCACATAATATGAGGATGCAGGCAGTTCTCTAGAGACAGAGGTGGCACTTAAGGAAACATGCCCTCCAAAAAAAGCTCTGGAAGCTTACAAAAGGATATCCGACCAGATGGTCTCACATCAAGGTGACTACGACATGCTCAGAAATAACAGCATACCATACAGCCATACCACAGACACCCTGTAATAAGTAGGTACTGTCTACCACTGCAAATGAAGATACTGGTTCTCTGCAGATAACCTGTCTCTTTGTGCCTGAGCGCTAGCGTAAGAGCATGTTCAGACTGTCACCGAGATAGAGGAAACGCTGGAACATGACATTGCAGAGGAACTTGAAAGCTTGTTCCACTCCATCTCACTCTGGGCAGCTGACGTATCTCAAAAAACAGGAAGAACAAATAGAAGATCTTTAGTAGCAAGAGCTGAACACCAGCAGTGACAGGCAGCAAAGACTACTTCAAAAGGGAAATAATAGGCAGACGTGTGTTTGCATAGATTTGTCTCTCCATTGTAGCTTTTATAGTACAGCTCATGCAGAAAACTTTGACAGGAAGCCTGTAGAATCCATGGGTGAAAAATGTAGTTATTTGCTCATATTTTAACCCCTCCTCTTACTTTGTCTTAAAAAGATTTACTTACCTTTGAGCCCTCCCAAATCAAAAGAAGCAGTAAACATTTAAAGACACTGCTCACACTCAGTGGAAAACTTCTCTAACATGGTAACATTTAGGTCCAACAGACAGATATGTCTTTTTTTCACTAGGTCATAAGAGATTTGTTATAATACTGATTTGGGTCAAAAGAAAGGGAATTTGGGTCTCCTTCAAGTTCTCCCATACGAGGTAAGACAAAGTAAGATTTTTTTTTTAAATAATATTTCAAAACTTATTTAAATATTTGTTTTGACCTAAGTTTGAACACATCTGGTTAACATCGAAACATCATACTGTTCTTTAGTTAACTTTCAAATTACACCAACTAGCAGTTGAATGTGTTCATACTGACTTGCTTGCGGCAAACTCTAGTAAAGTTTCCCAAATTAGAATGACCAAATTAGTTTAGATTACAAGGGGACTAGTCTAATCTTCCACTCAAAGCAGGGTTTACTTCAAAGACAGATAAGGTTGCTTAGGGTTGCCCAGTCAGGTTTTGACTATCTCCCAAGGACTGAGATATGACAGTCTCTAGGCAGCCTATGCCAGTGGCTGACCTTTCTCATGGTGAAAACCTTTTTCCTTACATTTCGTCAGGATTTTCCACCCTACAAATCGTGGCTGTTGCCTCCTGTCATTTTGCTGTGTGCCTCTGAAAGGAATCTAACTCAGTCTCATCTACAACCAGGCTAAACAAAAACAGATCCTTTTGAGTTTATCCCTTATATATCATGCTCCAGCCCCCTAATCACCTCAGTGGCCCTTTGCTGAATTTACTCCACTTTGTCAATGCCTGTCTTACAGCGGGTGGGGAGGGCACACACGCAAAACTGGTCACAGTGCAATTCTTTTATTCTGTAAGATTGTGCATGAATCAAACACTACAAAGGGGTGTAACAACTTACAAACATTCTCTTCCTGTTCCTATGAAAATACTCAGGCTCCTCAAAACATAAACTGGGAGGTGAAAGACTTCAAGTGAAAACTCCTGGGTTACTCATACTTCAACAAGATACACAGAATGAAATAACTCTTCAGCAATTGCTTCAGCCAACACTTACTTTGAAGAGAAGCCACGCTGCCGACTACTTGAGAAAACTCTGTTTACAATAGGTTCTCGAATACTGAAAAGCATCTTTGGTTCTTCTGGGCTATAGAGCAGGGAGTCATTGTAATCGTTTGTTACTGTAAGTAGAGAAAGCAGCCATCAGTTTTTTCAGAGAAAATTATTCTCAGAAATACCCATTCCTCCAGGAAAGAACAGCTTTCCCTACCTAGAGGTAATACTGAGTCTTACCAGATGTTAAATAACCTTCACTTTAGAAAGGATTTAACTATACAGAAGATCTACTTCAGTTCCACTGCATGACTAACATTCACCAGCTCTCTTCAGGTGATTAAGTATTAGCTGTTTTGAATTTCAGAACTGGTATTCTCCTGAAGAGATACATATATCTGTGTGTATGTGTATGTATATACATATTTATATGAGAAAGCCTATTTTTCAAAGTTTAAACGTATTTAAGAAACTAATAGTGCAAGAGTGCTAAAATAACAAATCCAGTGTTGAGTATTAGAGTACAACTAAAATGAACTGGTTGAAGTTGTTATAATTCAAAGAAAGCTTGTCATTTTCACTAACCTTTTTGTACTAGTTCTGCATTCAATGGCAGATTCAAACCTCCATGCTTTTTAGCTGTTGAGCCAAGAAAGAGAGCCCCAATTAGATAGGAATATCTTCAGATAAACTTAGCCAGTAGGGCCACACTGTTCACTCACCAATCCTAAGGATCTCTTCAACAGCTTGGTTTGCTACCTTGTTAATGTTATAGGACCTAGACAGAGAAATACAAGTTTGCTAAGCAGTACACCTCTACATTAAAAAAATTGAAATCTGACAGTTGTACAGGTTGTGTGTTTTTTTTAATCCCTTCAGTCCACCTCTTGCAAACTAATTCCTCACGTTATTTTTAACTTATGGAACCCAACGGTTGTTTACAAATATTACGCCCTTTTGTCAGTATAAGAGTACCATAAGCTGTGTGCTTGAATTGTGTAATAATTACAGTGTAGACAGAAAACAATTAGATCAGATACTTATTCCTTTTGCCACATTTGGATACACAGCAAGTCAGCAAGAAGCCTCAGTTTGAGCCAAGTCTAAATATCAGTAAAAAACAGTCACTCCCTGTGCCCAGGTTCAAAAAGCATTTCAGTGCCAACCACACACTTGCACAGCAGTGCTTTAAAAACCTCAGCTGCCCAGGTCTCAATGGAACCTACGATCCTGTGTTTAGTACTTCTGCAGTGGCAGTAAAACACCTCTCAGACTGCAACAGGCAACCACCACACACCTAGCAGACTCCAGAAAACGATGAGAGTTTTCATCCAAACTTGCTCTTCTTATACTCCTTGCCTACCTGCCAGCCCAAGCAGATGCTCAGGAGAAACTGAGGTGCAAAGTCCAAAGTTCAAAGTTGTTCTTTCCTAACTAGCTACTTTTCATGCAAGTTTTAGCAGCACAAGGAAGCATTTGGAGGATTTAAATTCTCTCGGGCTGAGGATGCCTGAACTCCCAAGAGACCACCTTAACCACAGTCTAAGGAAGGTCACCTTTCTGAGGCTGGGTCCCTAGCGCACCACAGCATGCCAGAATCACAAAGCCACAGCGTAAGCTTAGAGAAGTCAGCAGTAAATACTGATTGTGGCACTGAAGATGCACAGTCCTGGGATTTGGTCCCAGCTTCTGGGATTGCTCAGCACAGAATATATAAGCAACAGATAAAATCTGTAAGAACAGTTTTGGGCTAAGGCGGTATACTCCCGAGGTACTAAACACTGGGAAAGTTCCCCCAGCAATCTGCCAGTTTCATCCTTGGCAGCTTCCACAACCGAGTTATGCTCATTGAATACAAGATTCTGAAGTACAATGAAAACTAAAACCCAGTAACCATAGTTACAACATGAATATTCATTTTTGTATTTCAGTAAAAGCTTCAGTTTTAGTCCATCTTAGGCTGCCACATAAATCCAAGGCCCTGTTGTACAACTTTAAACCATAAGCACAGCCAGATTTCCAAACGAAACAGGCTCTCACTGTACGTTTCTCACACCTCAGAAAATTACATTGATTATACCTACATGCAGTAATGTGGCTTGTTTAAGTTGAAGTTAAGAACATTAACCCTTTGATTGAGCTAGTGTAATTTCACTTAGACATGTCCTTCATTTTAGTGAAGCACTTTGGCAAAGAAACTGTGCCTTTTCAATTAAGTTTGAAAAAGGGTTGGAAGGAGAACGGACAATACATGTGCCAGAGAACACTGTTAACACGGTTTCCAAGCACGTGTTTTCCCATTCTACTTAAGAGCTTAGATTTTATAAGTTTTCCAGACTGTAACATCTAAGTATTTTTGGTTTAGCCAACAAGAGCAGTTCAGGGAAACCCCCCTTACATGTTCTGCAAGTCAGGGCAGGATCTCTTTCCCTCACCACCCCCAACCAGTCATCTCTACACGGAGCATCTAACCTCCTTCACCTGACAAAAGCTACAGCTAAGGTAAATTTCTGTCGCAATCCCTCAGCTTCTTATTCTTCTCCCCCTCTGCTTCACCCTTGCAAGTGTGGGGTTCTCTGCTCTTCCCAAACACCTGAGACAGCTTTGAACCACAATGAGAACACTTGGACATAGCTGTGCCATGCACAGACTTAACGACAGCCCAAGAGGGCCTCTATGGGTAAGACGCTTAAGCGAAATAGATTCATCACAAGCTAGTTTATCTGAAACAATCTTTTCTGTCAAAGCAGAGACATGAACTTACCATGCTTTTGATCCTGTTCCAGTGCATACATTAAGCCCTGAACTCTTCTGTTTTTCCCATGGACCATCATCAACTGATATCTCATAATAGGAGGCCCTATGAAGCGAGAATTTAAAACTGGGTTTGCAGGACTTATAGTTCTCCCTGAATGAGACAGAACACACAGCCTTATCAGGCACATAAAAATTTAGGGGGGCCAGTTTTAAACATAGATGACAATTTTGCAGGCTTTGTACAGTGTACTTCTGATTTGGCAGCCACTTTTGATTCACTGTTTTATAGCAGTTTTTATAATAGACAAAGTGATTTGCAGCATTAATTTTTTAGGTAGTTTTCCTGCAGCTACTTTTCATATTAAATTCTGTGCAAAGAACTCCGCAGTTCATCTGGCAATAACTTTGTATATAAGAAGGGTTTGCTGGACTTACAAATGAAACTACATATACATTACCTTCCTTGCATAACTGTTGAACTACCGCATAAACTGTGCTTATGCTGTGATTGGGTCTCATAAAATTACATCAGGGAATACTAAGAGGTAAAAAATTCCAACATCAGTGAGTAATAGCACGGCTTCAAGCTGAACTCTTGATCACTTCAGTGATTAAAAATCCACTGTGATTCTTCATGAACCGTTTCAGCTTGACTGCAGTCAGCAGGCTTAGTTTCTCTCCAGGGCAAATTCTTCCTAAAACTCAGTGTACTGAGTCTTGGAACACAACCATCAATCTGTACGGTATTATTAGTAAGGAAGTCCATGAGATACGAATATTAGGCCTATGGCAACCAGAACGTCTCTTTTCCTAAGTTTCAGAACATCTAAGTGCATATTTATAAACTACAGTTGCTGACGTTTATAATGTCTAATCCAACAATATGATATAGTCTTCAGATTAGCAGAAGACCTTTCAGAAAAAACACATTCACTGTGTTCAGCATGACTGAGTTGCACCCTTCTTAGTAAAATGAAGGAGCTTACTGAATTGCTTTGAGTGATGAAAGTTTCACTCTGGATAGACTGAGAAGAATACAGTTCTTGAACATTTGGTGTCAAACAGTTTAGACCGTGACTAAGAGCATTATGCACACTCACTCTTGAAAATACGGGAAGAAGAAAGAACTAGAAGCAAATTAAGAACACAGATGCACAGTTTGATTCAGTTTAAGACAAAGTTTTTGCAAACTGGATATGAAAAGTTTTTTCAGTTTCCTTGTTTTCTCAACTGTTATGCAGAATAAGCCCTCAGAAGCACCTATATGTGTATATGCTATACACAACCTTTGCTACTAGAAATTTGTTTCTATGTCTATTGTGTTCCTCAGTGCTTGTCAAATATACTGGAACCGAAGAGCACAGTGTATTTCTGGCATTCAGAAGTAGAGAGTTATTGTAAAGTGTTGGGAAACAGCTTTGTCTTCCTCTATCACTATGTGTTAGAAAAATGTTTTAGCATCTTGATAAAATTAGGTTTGATTTAGTAGAAAATAAAATTTGTATCTGTTTGAGACTAATTCCTTCTGCCAGTCTGAGGCTGGAGTCCAGATGGAAGATAAAGCACTCATGGAACATTTATACTGTTTCCAGCAGCAACCACAGTGTCCCAGGCACTGTACAAACACAAGAAGAAGTTACACTCTAAAGGCTTTGGAGAAAAAAAAAAAAAAAAAAAAAAAGACAGACACAGAGTAAAAGGGAAAGGGATGTAAAATACAAGTAAAAGTTTGGCCAAAAGTCCTGACTGAGGATCATACTTTAACTCCTTTCCCACAGCCCCAATCATATTCCCCACATCCTCATTATTGTTTGATTAGCAGAGATGCCTTTATCTTCAGGACAGAAAGGGATAGTCTTAAAGGTATTTTGGAGAATGCAGTACCAGGATTTGATATAAACTGTTTTTTTAAGACAAGAAAGGGAGCGTCAGACATTTTCCTGTAATAACAAATGTTCAGCCAAAGGGATATCATTACCTCTGCCTCTAATGACAGAAAGGGGGAAAGGAGAAGTTACTAGGATTTCAGTTTGGTCACGTTAAGCTTACAATAAGATATTTAGGAAAAGATGCAGGATGAGACAATTTAAGGACAGACAATCAAAATCTTCAATCCACTGTAAAGACAACAATTGAAGGCATCTGATTATGTAAGAACTAGCCAGGAAAGAAGTAAAACAATGGAAAGGGAACGAAACAGCCAGGAATAATGAAACATGGCATGGCCAGACAGGAAGGGGGAAAAATATCAATTCATATCACTGCACCAAAAAAATCTTTGAATACACACTTTGAAACCAGCAACGCAGTGTTATATATTCACAGACTAAGATAGAAATTTCACAGTAAAGACTTCCCATTACCAATCAGCCACTGCAACGTCATTAAAAATAAAGTCAGTTGTGCCTTGCTGCCATAGTAAACAATTAAACATACCTGGATGAGAGAGATTCCCCAATGAAGACTTCATTGAGTGCTCTCACTGGCAAAAGATGCGGACCAGAAATCTCAGATCCTGCAGGTATTGAATACAGCCATTTCAAATCATGGCTCTAAAACCCGAGTTTTCAAAAACAATTCATGACTCACTGGAGAATGTAGTCTGCTGCCTGGGATTACATTCTAGACCTTGATTCTCAGTGTTCAGTCTTCCTCAAGGACTCAATTTTTTCACCAATTCCTTCTGTATCAAGTTACAGTCCTTTACTGGAGACCACAAGTATTTGAACCAAGGCCAATAAAACAATGACACATTTTCAGATATTGTTTTTCCTGCAACTTGTGGTTAACCAGACAGGTTGAACTCTCCTCTTCTGTCAGTGGTCACTCCTGGCTTAGTGAAGTTCACTGACAGTGACTTAACAGATGTTCTGGATGAATTTCAAAGAATTAGATTACATGCCACTAATTAATGAGGATTAAGATAGCGTTCACATTGACTAAAAAGGCTTCTCAGTGGGGAAATCCAGGACTAGAAACAAAGTCAGAAACTTCTCTTCAGTCCAACGTAAATAAAACAGCTAAAATGTTTTTATTACTTAGGAATTACCTAGGCAGAAATTCTCATTTCTAAAACATTCTAATCCTATTCAATCCTCCTTTTAAGGTTATAATTCATCTCAATGTACAAATAAATTCTGTAAGTATTTAGTAATTAAACAGAATACCACTTCCTTGTTGAGATTTCCCCTCTTTCAGCGACAACAAAAAAGAAAAACTTAACAGCATGACCTTCTTACACAAGTATCTGTATGCATATAGCCACTTGCAGGGAGTCTGACATAGGTTTTTTTCAATTGTGAGGTAACCTACCTCAAATTCAGCACAAGTTAAGAGCACATACATGGAGTTTTCTAATTCCATGGTAAACTGTTTACACAGTAACTCTACATCTCCATAGTAACACTAAGAGACACCGTTTAAAAAGCTTAAATATTTTTCCAGTAGGTAACATACTGAAAAGGAAAAAAGCCTACAAATTAACTGTTAATACTAAATTCTACTTATAAGCGTACAGTGCAGAAGAAGCACATAAAAACTTAAGGTACTTCAAAGAGTCTGGGCTAAGAAGAGTCATTTCTCCCCCACTTCTCAAATGTTTGCATCTGAATGAGCTTGGCAGCAACCAGACTTCAAATACTTCATGAATTCCTATAAATCTGTATTTCCTACTCCAAGTTATCATGGCAAAGTGATTACATACTTGTCACAAACTTCAACCTACTTTGATCCTGGAATCTTTCATTTATATGAGCCCTGCTGTGTTGCTCCTGGCTTAGCTGCTGTTCATGTAAATCTACAGGGGTAGGATTAATACCGGTTCCTTCAAGATACAGTCGGATTCGTTGCCGCCACTGCCACCTTAAAGAGAGAAAGAAATTGGTAATCAGCAGCTGAAACGTTCACTGTAAAGTTACCTAGGATCAGAGCCTTGAAGATAGAAGAGTTTCACTGGTCCACTCTTAAAGCAGAGCATTTTAAGATCAAAAGTTTGTACATTCAAAGTCACTTGTCAAGTTTCACAGCTTCCACTCTCACTTTTAAATCTAGAAAATCAATCATATTCAAATGTAAATATTTTACATTTATCAATTTGCTAGCTAATGATTTTTGTATGTGTGAAATAAGATGACACTGGCCAAAAAAAATCCACAAATACTACATGACACATCTTATCTTTTCAGGCATATGATCCTAACTTATGAATTAATGACTGACACAATGAGTTTGAGAACAACAGACTCTTAGGCATTTATGCACCAATAGCTGCTGGGTTTTTGCCATCACTTTGCTTATATTTGCAGATGTCCTGAACAGCAGCTCTATCCATTCCTTCCTCTAAGGACCGTAAGTAGCCTATCATTTTAATAATCTCCTGGCCTGACAAGTTTTTTAGGATGCTTGAGAGAGAAGTTCAAAGGAAGGAACAAAAGGATATAAAAGTCATTCTTCATTAAGCTGTTGCATCATTCAGATTTTTGTTTTTTCCCCAGAAATCAATGCCTTTTCCCTCTTATGATTTACAGACTATATCAAACAAAGCAGTAGTAGCAGTTCCGATTCAGAAGGCAAATCACAATGGAATGTTTTGAACACAGCTTTTCCAAGTTCACGTTGTTGACATTTGGGTCACAGTAACCAGCTTACATTTTTCATGGAATAACAGTAAGGAAGATTTAGGCTGGATAAAAATCCACTACTACATTATCTCCTGAATTAGGACACCACCTTGTCCTGCAGTAACTTTAATCTTCAAATATATACCGTAACTTCACTCAATCTTTTCTGAACTGGACAAACCCACTTCTCTTCCATGCACCTTAATGCATCAAGTTTCCTAGAACTTCTAGGGGGAGAAGGAAGGGGAATTTCCAATCACCTTTATTGCTGTTGCTCTTCTGAAACATCAATACTCAAATCTGCACATAGTATACCATTTGAGGTCTTTCCAGTGCTAGATAAAGAAGAAGAATTACTTCACATGTCCTACCTATGACTTGTGTTTAGACAAACTGGTATAATGTTTGCTTTTTCTGCAATGCTGACACTGATTTACATTTAATTTCCAATCCATTATAATTCGAGATACTTCTGAGAAACAGCTACCTGTCATTTTTATCACGCATTTGTGCATCCGATTGTTCTAATCAGTAAATGCAATACTTTGCATGTGTCTTGAGACATTGAAATAAATGCTTTGCAATTCAGTCAAAGTCTATTTGGATTTTAATCCTGTTCTCCTAAAGGTGGCATGAATTACAAGCATTTATCTTAAATAAATGTACTATCTACTCCTTCATCCAGATCATGAAAGAAAATACTGGATACTACCAAAACCAAGGGACATCCCTGTAGAGCTGCATTCAATAAGCCCTTAGTATAATTAGCTACATGCCCTTATACTCCAAGTACAATTTAGGCAGCCAGGCACGCAGCTCAGGATAGATATTATTACACTAGCTTCCTTACAAGACTCATGCTAGAATGTGTCCAAACTCCTATTAAATGAGCATATAGGACAGCTACTATTCTGAGATAGTGCTACACTGTTTACTGCCATAAAAAGAAACACGGATAGCCTGGCATTGTTTGTTCGTAATAAGTCTTGATGTTGATCGTTATACAGGACTACAAGGTAAGTGTTTACACAGACTTTTTCACTAAGGTGACTGCCACATCCCTGGAGAATGAAGACGATCCCTTTTCCAGTCACTGGCACCTCCCTGCCCTTCAGGAGTTCTGACCAAAAGCTCTTTCAGACAGTTTCATCCAGTTACCCACCTATTTAAGAAGTTTCCTTAGGCCCAATAAATCTAAAGATTGCCAAGTCATCAACAACCCAATCTCTTCCTATTCTGCCCTGAGATTTTCATTCATTATCAGTAGAACTAAGAGTGAAATCTGAGAACTTACTGCTCTTAGTGAAAGGTGACTAAAGTCAGTCTGGTGCTCTCAGTATCGTCTGCTGTTTTCTTTCCCCGTTGCTTACAATGTCTTTGATCTTCCACTACTGCAGGGAACAATTTCATTCCTATACATGTATGCTTCCTTGTCTGCAATCTGGCTGAATTTTCATTCTCTCTCACATTTCTGCTTCCTAAAGGCAAAGTAATGAGCTCAAGTCTATCTTCAACTACATTCCAAGGTTGCACTTGATCATTTTTTCAGAACAATGCTAGTTTTCTTGATCCTTCTCTCCCGTGAAAATTTAGTTTTCTTTGCATCTCTTCAATTTCCATCCCCAGCATGTTTCAGACCGCTTTGTTGTAATCCATTCCTCCCGTTTTACTCCTGGTTACTCTCCTAAGAATTACAAACTACCACTGCCATTGTTCAGACTGCTATTCCTTCAGTCTCGGCTAATTCCTTCCTGTTGCAGGGGGGCTTGGGACTGTTAGCTCACTAAATTAACATCTTCCAGTAAAATGTGTTCTTAGGTGTTCACAGTGAAACAAACACTCTAGCCTAAATATTCCAGAAGATGTTTTAACTAGGGGCAATTTACATTTCAATGTTGTTCTGTTATTTAAGGGAAATGAAAATATTGCTGGCAGAACTCAAGTGGTGTAGACTTCTCAACCAAGTCTCTACCTCACTTTTGAAATATTAGCTTCAGCTGAGCTTCCACATCCTGACTTCCAAGTCTTCTGCTAGTCTCAGTGTCCCTCTCTCCCAATCCATGCTGTTCCCTGCCAAACTCATCCCTCAGTTTTGCTTTCTCTGTGTTTGAACAGAATGCACACATATCACCACCAGTGAGTCATTTAAGGAGATACTGTTCTAATTTCTTCAAACTGGTAGCAGATTTATACCTTGCTTGCAACTAATGACTTTCCCTGTTCTGAAAGCCTCAAAGGGTGCTGTTTATAACTAGCGAGATCTATATTCAACTACAGCTTAGGTTTTGACTGCGACTGAACTTGTTCTATTTAGATCAAACAGTTCAGTAACTCAAACCAGTTCAAAATATTTCATACCGGAAAACAAAAAAGGGAAGTCACATAAAGGGCATGCACCAGTACTGCGGAGCTCAGTCTTCATCATTGGTTCCCAAGTTTCTCCTTAAGTTCTTAAACTTGACATGAAAACTGACAAGCTGTAGGGAAGGGACATAGAGAGGAAGTGTAAACTACTTCCCCCTAACATGGGAGCAGGAAATATGTTCCCTTAGCACTACCACACATCCCTGTAAACTCAGGCCTATGCAGACACGCACAAAGATATGAGTGCAATATGAATCTGAGGAAGGAGGGGAAAAAAACAGAGCTACTGCAGCCAAGCAGACACTTCCACAGTTCTCTGAGTGACACCTCCCAGGTCTCCACCTGAGAATAAATATCAAAGATACAGCCAGTCTCCTCCTACTGTGAGTAGCTCAGCTGTTTCCAAAGGCAGATACAGAAGGCTTTGTGCTGAAGTCCTTGCTAAGGTGAGCAGGACAGCACAGCGACATCGAGATACATAGGGAATGCACATTGGCTATGCTTCGAATCACATAATGAAAGGATGTGACGTAACAGTTGCTCTGAAGACTCCAGCAAGAATAGATGCTCCCTGTGCTGAACAGATCCTTGCTAAGGGATGTAAGTTTTCAAACTTATTCCAGAACAATAACCAGGAAAATCCTTGCTGTTTAGCTCTGATGAGGCTTCATGTCCATAACGAGCAACAACAGGAGTGCCAGCACTGTAAAGTCTAACACGGCATCCAACAAAACATTAGAAGCAGTTATGGTATCAAGGAGGTTACCGGCCTTAACACTACCAGATTTAATTAAATCACTTAACATGATGGACAGTTTAACGCTTCTGTTCCCCAGGTCTCAGGATATCAGAGTTAAAAGTGCCTTTTAACTTAGTAACACCGACTGCACCATTCAGTTATCTGTAATGAATCCTGATGACTGTATTAACCTATTCTAGAAGCCTCCTCTACTATGCCACAAATAAAGTTACACTTCAATCAAGCCACAGATATACTAGAAGCATAAACAAAAATATTTGCAATGCTTTTATGTGAATGACTTATTTGTTTGATGGTTTGCCACTGTATAAACAATCCAGAATGTTAATACAGCACAGAATATCTCTTTTTAAATAAGAGTCTATGAAAAATTCCCCTAGTGTGCTTTTTAAAAATTCATATTGCTTCCTGCCTAATTCAAGTGAGATTCTTCTCTTGTAAGAATAGTGAGTATTGAAGCATCAAGTTAACTTCAGCATGAAAAAAAAAGAATACACCACAAGTTCTCACTAACATTACTCTGGTAACACCATTTAAGCTGTTCTACGTAAGTCACCAAAACCTCAGCAGCATCACACTGACCATCTCCTAATTATGTAAACCTATTAACATGGCCCATCATTGTACTAAGAATGCTTTCAAGTGTTAAAAATGCATTATTCACAAGATCTACAGTTCCTTCTTCACACGTTTGGTAATTCAGAAAAGTCAATCAACTGCTGAAGGTCACAGCCAGTTTTATGCTTTGTATTACAATCCCACTGTCAACCACAAATCCATTCTTCAATAGGGTACACATCTACAGAATTTGAGGCATCAAGATTTTTGAGGCATCATCTGTCCCTTAGGAATTGAACCTCATCAATCCTGTCATAATACATGGGTTTTTTTTTTTTTTTTTAAACCAAAGATCGGTGAATCCTACCTGAACTCACCACGATAAAGCTTCTGCAGTGCCTCAGGAAAAGAGTGTGTATATCTCACAGGCAAGCATAAGTGGCCCTCTGATCTGGAAGCAAAAAAGGAATAAAGACAATGAAAATGACCATATAACTTCTGAGATTTGGTCCCTACAAAAACCAGCTCTTTTGGTTACATGAAGCAAAGCTAGATTTTTGACCTTTATGATACTGCACCTATGATACTGTACTATTCCTACATACATAGCACATCAGCAACGATACAGATCTTTGAGGCCCAAGGAAGAGTAGGGGGAGGCATGATGAGCTTTCTTCCACGTTTCCCCTAAAAACTCCCTGTTCATCTAGTAATCCTGTAGAAATACGTTGGTACTAATATAGTTCCTGTCACCATAGTTCTATGCAAAGAACTTCAGCTTAATAAAGCTTCCAAGTTAGAAAGAATATTTTCTCCATTTATAGATAAGTTAGTGACAAGAGACAGGTAAGTGACACGCCTAAGGTCAAAAGAATTTCATGTCCAAGCCAGAGCACCAAACACTAATCCCCTTTCATGAATGATATTCGATAACTTCAAGGCAGTTGTTATTTGAACCCTGCTATTCAGACTTGATACTGTAGAGGATCTATTCACTGCATTTGAAAAGTTTTGGAAGAGGAGTAGGGTCTGGAAAGAATTAAACCCTTTTGGCCATCACTTTCTCATCAGCTAAGATTAGATTAATAGGGAACATCAGAAGCAGAAACTCAAGTCTGGAAGTCTCAGCAGACAGAGCTTTGGTGAATTCCGAGTTTTCACTTGCCATCCATTTGAAGGTTATACCAATCAGGCAGTACAAATGCACTGTACCCACCTGCTCAAATCAATCTTATTGCTAGGTGAATGCAACTGATGTGGAGTTATAAGAGGACAACCAAATGCCATTGACAGGCTGAGGAGACAGTGTCCTCTGAAGTATAATATGATTTACATGAAAGAACCAGGGGTGAGGGGAAAAAAAAAAAAACAGCAGCAACAAAAAACATCACTTGCTGAGGCCCTATCAGATTTCCAATAGGATTTACCTTCTTGATAAACACATTAAGTTTCTGAGTATTCAGGCACCACTCTTAGGTTTTTTTATTATTATTTTAAAGAGTTCTGCATTTTCCAGTCACTATTCTCTACTGCCACCTGTAGCCTGGAGCTTTTGGTTAGGAATGCAAGTTAACTGGCTCTGAGCACCATCACATTTGTGTGTGAACACAGCTGTGGCAGTTTATTAAAAAGTTTTGGATAAGCAGTAACTTAATGTCCTTTCAGTCCGGAGAGGATAACTCAATGTGTATGTTTCTGTAATAAAAAAGTAGTAATAGGTTCACTTTATCTCTATAGTCCACTAGAACAGACATTTATGTTGCCAAACACCAATGGGGGAGGTAAAAAGCCACCTGGGGGGAAGTAACAGACCCCTGCCGTTGTTTTGTAAGTAGAATACAAACCCATCTTATTAGACATACTCCAAACCTTGGTCCAAGGGCACCCACTTGTACTGGGCTACAGAGTGACCAGAAGCAAGAAAGCACATCCTGAAAAGGCATTCTGGGAATATCTACTTAAAATATACATTCATTTACTTCAATTAACAATCAGTTATGTTACACTATCACTCCAAACAGTTCCTACTACTGAAATAATTGCACAGTCAACGTCCTTTCAAACATGCTGCTACTTGGCTCTGGAGCCAGCATAAAGTCACACGGTACCATACTTACTGGTACTGGATTTTGTAGGGTAAAAGGTTGTTTGTGAAGATGAGAAAAGCCATTTCAGTTTAAAAGGAATTCTCATTTTGCACAGCAGTTTCATCTAACGTTACCAAAACTTCAAATTCAAGGCTTCTCTTCCTGTGTTGAGCATCATGAAAAATTAGATACATAACGTGCTTGATATTAAATGAAGTATTGCTCTCCCAAGTGTAGTCATACCTTTCAGGATCAGTATTTACTCCAATAACTGGTTTAAATTTATCAAAGACCTTACTGGCTGCCAACAACATTGTACCATCACCTACAAGAAAAAAAGCAAAAGAAAAAATTAGTTTCACTTAACATTCTAGCATTCCAAACAAAACAATCTCTCACAGATTGAAGCGTTATTATGACCCGCTTTTTTTTTTTTTTATCAACAACTGATTAGGGAAGTTGCACAAATATAAAATGGAACAGGAAAATTACTGAAACTATTTAAAATAGGATAGTGACAACCAAACTCAAGATGACAAAAATGATTGAAAAAATACTACTCCTCTCCCAGCTACACATACCCAGGCAATTGAATTTGGCAGAAGCAAGTTTGAGAAGAGCAGGTAAGAGAAATTCTCTTTAATAAAAAAAAAAAAAATTAGAAAATATTGCTATTAGAACCACATGAGACAGGAAACAATATTACATCAGATCTTACTGTGAATCGCATGAAAACAGTGGCTTTAGCAGTTTTCTGCTAGAAGGCAGAATTTAAAGTTCTTATTTGGTTCCAAATACACACAACTGGGAAAAAAGGTCTTAGATAAAATTGTTTAAATAGAAATCTAAGTGCCCCTAGCTTCTTCAGGTATCTAGCAATCTCCTTCCTGTCCCTTAAGCAGAATGGCAGCTATAATCCAAAACAGTCTTTGCACCAAGATACGAGTTCTGAAAAACTTGGATGGTGCTGCTTAAAACATTACTATTTCCTAGCTGTTGGCTTCATAACTGTGCCAGAGGTTGCCATAGCCAAGCGGGCAGAGGAAACATTCACACCTCCCTTTAATCTCCAACTTAGAAGGGTCTACTGAATCTACAGAAGCATATTATTAGGGTATTTCAGGTATAAACACGCATCTCTCTCACGAATTCTGAGTGTGGTAACCACTAGCCAAGAGGAAGGTGGACTCTGGGGGAGGAGAGAAAGGCAGAACGGAGCTGCACCTCATCGCTTTTCTGACCATGAATCAGACCCCAGGAACACATTGCAGTACTTGCAGCAAAACAAAATAAAGCTGAACAACAGCAAAACACAAACTGAACAAACTGCTGCCACCCAATGTTACGAAGAAAGAATCAGGTTAGTTTCTCTGCTGGTCATTTGAAAAGCTCTGAGCAGCTACACAGACTGCTCAGAAGTTACATACTTTTACCTGTACCATCCAATTAGATACTCCAGTCACTGCAATAAGTGTGAAAGTAAGAAAATATTTGGGAAGGCAAAAGTAAAACGTTAGTCTTTCACACCTAAAATGGGAGAGTAGGGTTTAGGGCTATATGCATTCATATGACAGCAAACATTTCGTCCTCTTCAGTTGAGAACGATAGACTTCACAATAGCATTACACAAGACGATACTAAATTTTTCCAAAGTGGGCAAGCATTGGCAATCACCTCCTAATGCTACAAATACTAGAGGAGGAGAGGATGGTCACAACCATTGCATTTTTTCCTATTTTCTGACAGCTGCATCAGCAATCAATTTCCAAAATGGGCATACCTCTTCTACATGCTTCACACACTGCAAAATTTGAAACTTTATCTATGAAAACATACCGAAATAAATACTTTCCCACCATAAAGTCATACCTCCTGCTGATATAACAGCATCTGCCCACCGAACTGTCTCTTCATTATATTCACGACGTTTAACAAGACGGACTTCTATCCTCTCGTTCCTATAAAGTGCAGGAAAAAGCCTGAATGTGTCCTATATTGCTCCTTGTCCCATCCTTCTGAAAAACTGACATGTAATTAAGGACTAGTTACAGCAGTATTTAGTTTATGAGCATTTGATTCTCACACAAGTCCTTCACATCTTTTCAATTTGCTTTCAAGGTAATAATGCAGTGTGTTAGTTAAGCGTACTGAGCTCGTTCACATTAAGATTGTTTCAGGAACTACTGTCCATCTACATCACCCTATTTTCAGTATTCCTATTTCATTAGCACTCGCCACACAAAGCTTGTTCCATTGTTTAACACAATCCATTGGAATTTGCACTGTTCCTGAAATCCTCAGTACCCATACGATCTTACCGTAAGCTGTCTACAACATGCTCCACATTTTTTGAGTGAATGCGATGTCGCTCCAGTAGACCGGCATAGTTAGATCCCTTCAAGGCAAGCTGTAAGGCAGAAATTGATTTTTAAGTAACTAGCCACTACAATGAGTGCTCTTGGGTAGTATAAACACAAGCTATAAGAAAAAGCACGCATTTTAAATATTCCGGTAGTTACTTCTTTGTATACATTCCCGTCAGCTGAAGTTCACAGCTGGTATGTGACAGTGCCACTTAACTGCAATCCAATGCAGATCTAGAAAGATTGCATTTGTTGGGTCACCCACTGATGTCAAGAAATCCAGCCACTAGATAAATGCAAAGACAGACTCACAGCTGAAGAAACTACAGAAAACACAGTGGAAGTGGCCACACTAGAACCGCAGCTCTGTCCTGCTCAACGTCTGTTTCGAATCACTATTAGCAGAAACGTCGTCTTTAGCTGGTCTTAGAGCTGGCATCAGGAAAATATCTCCAACAGAAAGGGTTCCCAGGCTTACTTTGCTTGGGTGCCACCAACAGCAGTACAGGTAGACAGTACCAGTAGTTTGCAGCTGCTTTGGATCACTAACAAAGATAAGCATTGAGGCGATCAGAAAACATCCGCATACAGCTTTCCAGCCACCTCTATAAAAGTTGTTAGTACTAGTTTGGGGGCAGGGGCAGGTAATGTCCTATTAACCTCTTCACATACCTTAACCTCTTCTTTCTACTCCCCAACTACAATGCTGGTACATTCCTATACATCTCCCTAGCTCCTTAAGAATGCATGGTGTTGCACTGGGAACTTGAAAGGTGCTGCTGAGTTAACTGCAGGGAGGGGAAAGAGTACGCAAAACTTGAGCCAGTTATGACATTGCCCTTGGCTGGGTCTACTGCCAGCCTCGCATTTTCTGTTTAGAGGAGAGAGGAAGAAGATATTCACCACCTGCAGTTAAAATTTGTCCCTGAATACTCTAGCTTTGGTTTGCTAACATAGAGATTTCCAGTTGTGCTCTTTGGAGCACAAACTGCCATTGCTTTACTACCAGAAGGAACAGGAAATCCACAGCATATAACCTCTGAATAACAATAACTGTGTTACAAAATCAAAGCTCTGATTCATGCCTCCTCTAGAAATATCTGCTGTGATTAAACTCTTGCCAACAAACACCTGACAAGCAAACTGTTGTTACAGCATATGTTTTTCAGACTATTTCCACAGACTATTACTTCCCTACACAACAAAAACTGCAAACTCCATCTTGCAATTATTTACCTCATTTGCCTCATTTGTCAGCATATTCCCTTTCAACTTGGTCCAAGAGAGCTTTTATCTCAGAACAATGACTTAGAGCAATAATTCTTTGTATGACCATTTGTACGCATTTGAGCTAACAACTTCAGCAGTAAATATACAGCTAGCATTTCATCGGTATTGCTAACAACAAGAGAGATGAATAATTTTATTGCTGTAGAATCAAATCTGCTCTGTAACATGTATTTGTCTTAGATATAGTACATTATTTCATCAATAGCTTCAGAAAAAATAGAAGAGGAGAAAACTCAAATAAGCTTCTGATATCCAGATGATTGGCTGAAATAAACTTCTGTGGTATACCACTACTCTTGCTAAGAGCAGCATAAAGAACTGGTATTAAGTGCGTAGAGGTCTCCTATTTGAATTTTTTTTTCTAGAGAAATAAGCAGGTATCATTAGGCAACACAACAAAATAAAAGCTCGGGCCTCAAGTTTAAATGGATAAGCTACATCTATGGGGTTACTGACCATGCTAATTTGCAAAAGGCTCCAGAAATTAAAATAGTTTGCACATCTCCAGCCACATCCTCCTAGAGCTCAGTGATCAATCATTAACTCAAAAGTTGGGGTTTGTTTAAGAATTCAGAGAGTGACAGCATGCCTGAGCCAAACCATGAAGGGCATATCAAATATGAATGCTAATAGGCAGCTGCTTTTCATACAACTCCTCCAAAGAATCAGAAAAGTACCTACAGCCTTTGTGGTCAGAGGTCATATGCAGGATCACAATGTCATACTAAAATGATCACAAATACTGCCTCCTAAGGAGCTCTGCAGTACTGAGCATAAAGAATAAGACAGACTGAAACCACTAATCCCTTTCTATTACCAAGGAGGTGAAGGCAAAGATCAGACAGCTTAATCATTCCATGCACATTCATCTCCCCAAAAGGGGTCTGGAAGAAACTTCTGACATACAGAAAAGCTCAAACTGCAGAACAGCCTTGACTTCTGAGCCTGCCTCTTCAGACAGGCCTACAGATCAACGCCGGAGTTGGATCTTACCATCTGTTCCATTAAAAAGACCCTTAGATTTCACTTAATTGTTTAGCTTCTAAATGAAGGCAACTTGCAAATTCTACCCTTTGGAGGAAGTTCAAGGTGGTCATTCAAAATGAGAAGGAGTTGACAGGCCACTCCCAGATTTTAACATCTGAGAATAAGTAGAACAGTCAATTTGCAGAGAAGAAAGAAAATCAGATGAGAATAATGGGAATTCCCTCTCCCCTCAAACTTATTCTATATTAGCTAAGCTCACAACTACAGGCAAGAAGAAACAGTGAACCATGTTCACCATCTTCAAACTGCTATCACTCATAAAAACAGTTGCAAAGCATTTAAGCAGCATCTATTTCCACAACCCCTTCATAAGCAAGGCACAAGGATGGCTGGAGTGCCTAAGCAAAGTGCACAAACACTCTTCTGCCCCTGTAGGTGCCTGAACATTCAAGGGAAAAACAGTACTGATCTGCACTAGGTACACTTTTAAGTGTTCAAATAACTGAGGACAAAGTTCAGACAATTACAATGGCAGTTTAATTTTATTATTAGTGGAGATCCTTACAGATCAGTTAGATATCTTTAAACTAAATATTGGTACTCTTTGGTAAAATGTTAAAAGAAAACTTTTACTACAGACCAGTATTGACTTCAGTTGATATTTCAATCTGTGCAGAGTGATAATTTGGTCTGAGTACTAAGTTCACCTGAAGAAAAATGGAATTATACCAAACACCTGATAACAACTCTGTAAAGAACTCTGCAAACTCCTCTGCATATGGAGCTTTCTTTAGATTCTATTAAAAAAAAATCCTCATTAAGATTCATATGAAGTGGAACAATGCAGCTCTGATATTTTACAGAAAAGTAATTTTTCCTCATCCAAAGTAATACTTATACTTCATTTTATCTCTAACCTTCCTTTCCTCCTGCCCATAGAATAAGCAGACCTGTTTGGACCATGATACTGAAAGAAGCCTCTCCAAATTACAAAAAAAACCTGAACATCACGGGGCAGTAGCATATATGCTTTCAAAATTTAGGCATACTAACACAAACTAAAAAAGTTACAAAAATGTTAAGTCTGCCAGTACAGTACAAGGAATCTACTATAAATCACAAGAGACCTGTAAACTTAAACTGTTACCTACTTCCAGGTATTGCTAAACTGAAGACTGATAAGACAGGCTAGAAAACAAAATGCCAGTCCTACAGAGCTCAGGAACTTCAAACTGCAGTGTGCTGGGAATATCTTAGCGTTAAGAAGTTGTAAAAAGCTAAGGTGAGGGGAAATATTTAGGTCTGAGCTCTGCGCTACAGGTAAATAGTTCCTTCCACTGGTTATTAGGAAAGACTAATAACAGAAAAGGAAACTGGAAAGTACGGATGGAAGAAAGATGCTGTTCTTTATCCACGGAAGAGAGAATAAGGGCAGACAGCACAGGAAATGACACATCAAAAAACAAAGGCAATCAGCTAAAGGTGACATCACACAGATACGTAATAGCAGCAGTATTCACGGAGAGTGGGAAAAAATAACAAGTACAACTGCAGCAGCCGTGTTAATCTGACCTCAACAGCATGCAAGGCTGAAAAATAAAATACATGAATATAAACACGAGACCGCTATTCTACGTGCATTAGCATATGAAAAAACAGGGACAAACTGGCCAAAAATACGTTTAGACACAAGTTCAGCAGTGCTTTTTAACATCACAGCAGAGGGATATTGCAAAGCAGGCTTCCAGCAGTATTCACTGGAAAACACAAAGATGAACAAAACATGCTCTATTTAGGAATTTTTTCCTTAACAACATGCAGCAGAGAAGGCCAACACTGAACGCTGGAAAAAGCTCTTCTCATCCTATCTTCCTGCATTATTCTTTTTAATGCAAGGATAATTTTTTTCTATCACTCCTTTAAGAGTCTTCTAGGCAGGAGACATTTGCTTGACTGCTTGCCTAATTCTCATCTCTGGTAAATCTCACACCACATGTTTTGAAGAGTAGAATTATTTTCCTAAAGTAATACCATCAAGTAACAATGCTCTGCAATTAAGGCATGGCTTGCAGCAACAAATACAAAAGAAACATGAAGCCAAGTAAGGTCAGAATATCCCCCGTTGTCTACATATGTGAATTTGATTCTTGATTTAGAGTACAAGGAGAAGAAAAGCCACAGAAGTTTTAATCACCTTTGCTACCCTAAGCACTAGGATAAAAGAGCGTGCTCTCAGGGAAACACAGTAACGATGTCGTGAATATTGATCTCGTTCCATTCACAGCTTTGCTCTGGCTGCATCTTCTAAATTTTACCTCATTACATTAAGATAAATAGGATCTTTTCAGATGCATTTTGGAGACTATGTATATACACACACACACACACACATATATATAGCTGTTACTAAGCCTATCCTGAATTTACAGCACTAAGCTTCACATTATCTTGAACTGTCACTGCAGCAGGATGAGATTAATGTATTGGTAGATCAATTAGTTGTTTAACTTATTCTCCTGAATTAATAATCTAACCACCTGACCAGAAGCAGAAAATCATAAATCTAGAAATGAATAATCTCCCAAATTAAGTCATGTCACTGTGCCATGTGTTGCCACCACCTCCCCTAAGCAGCAGGAAAATGAGAACAAGTCTGGTTTCTGTTCCATCCAATTTCTACAGAAAGATCCATCAAACAAATGGATTTAGAAAGTAGCAGCTAAACACAGAAGATAAGTTTGAATTTTAAGCTGTTATCACCATTACAGGTGAAATCATCTAGCCAGTATTAAGTATCACAGTACAGGATTCTAAAAAGTCCCATGTCTTCAGAAATTGACTCTCATGTTCAACTGCACCTCCCAAGAATGGACAATTAGTACTTTCAGTTTTAAAAAGAAATAGGCATTTATTGTGACAGGACCATGGAACAATTTTTATTCCTTTTCCAAAAGAGTTGTAAATTTTGAACCAGATACAGCTCTGAATATGGCATACACTTCAAGTAATACAATAAGTTTTTGGTTTTCCTGACAAATAAGAAAAACTGACTCAAAGCTTGCTTAAGTACCAAAACCTTTAAGACTTGGGTAATTTATAGTAATTTGGTAATTATGTTTATAAGCATGCAGGTAATTTTTTTCATCTGCACTACTAGGTAAGTTAAATCGTCATCTCCGTGTTGCTAAAACAAATCTAGTTTTCCTCAGGCAGAAACTAACTTTTTTATTTCTCCTCATCTATATTTAAAACTGCCAATCACATACTAATCTTTCCTATTTCATATTACAAATCTACAAAACTAATGAAGTGAGGTTCAAGCCTGATTCAGTTTCTGGATTTCAGAGAGCAAAGTGCAAAAGAGAAAGGTGAAAGTAAGAAGCTGAGCAGTCAGTCATGGTAAAGCCTGCTCAGTAGAAATCTGCAGCTTAGAGGCATTTCAGGCATTCTGCAAAAAAAAGGTCTGCTAGGAGTACAGTCCCAGGAACCCTGAACCAGTACTCTGAATCTTTAGCGGGTCTTCCAGCATGAGCTGGAACTGACAGAGGAGTTCAACTCTGTGGTTTTATACTAGAGGTGGCCAGGTTTGGATCTGACACAAACCCCAATTATAAGTGTAGGACAGTATGGTCACTCTCAATTTCTTTTAACTGGAGAAGAGTTATCAAGGAGAAATACTCACCAAGAGACAAACTTCAGGTACTGTATTTATACTAGTGATCCTGAACTGCTGAAGATCCTAACTGAAGTTACTTGACCTCTTAAACATCTCAAACTTCTTAAGGGTGAAGTGTGTTCTCCTACTTACTTTTGCAGTAGAAATACTAAACATGTAAAGTCTGATCTTTCCTGGTTTTGCTAGAGAAAAAGAGACAGGAGGATCATCACATTTGTAAAAACACCTAGTCAAATCTAAATCTTTATTGAAAATTTTCAGGTTCATTGAACTGATGCTTTGTTAGATAAGTCTCTGGCTCAAACTTCTGCTAACAGGCCAAGCTTCAGCAGAGTCATGCTTGCAGTACTAGTGGATTAACCCATTTGGGGACACTCAGTTCTTCCAGGAATATTTGGTCCAGGTAATCCAGAGTAGCGAAGTTCACTTCGCTAAGTGAACTTGAGTAGCGGTTTTACTGAGAAGCTGCAGGTCCCAGGAAAACTTCAGACAGTGGTTTCAGATGATTCAGTAGTTTTTAAAGATATATATAAGATATATAAAATATATAATCAACAAATCCACTGGAACAGGTTGCCCAGAGAGGCTGTGGACTCTCCATCCCTGGAGATATTCAAAAGCCGTCTGGAGACAACCCTGGGCAACGTGCTCTAGATGACCCCGCTTGAGCAGGGAGGTTGGACTAGATGATCTCCAGAGGTCCCTGCCCACCTCAACCATTCTGCTGTTCTGTGATTCTGTGAAATTAAAAGCCTTGCTTACAGTACAGCTCTAATAATAATCATTTGCCTTAGTTGAAGCAACAAAGAAATGTACAGCTGCTCAAAATGCCAAGTCCTACTGAGAATCAGCATGACCTAGGCTCAAGGGAGGTTTAAGTTCTCTATAAAACTTGAAACATGAATCAAGTTTTCAATTTCAAACTAGCACAAAACCGCAAGCTGCACCCAGTTCCTCTCTTCCTTCCCAGTCTGGCTTATCAGTTACTGTACAGGTCATTAAGTGCCTGCTTACAGTAACAGTGGTAGGTACACTGACCTACCTGGTAGATTACTACCTACCATGGAAGAATGGCAGTAGGTTGGTCATACCTTGACCAGCACTCATCTGTCTACTCTTTATTGATGAACTAATCAGTTGTAAATTGCACAGAAGGGTTCCTAATACTTTGACTTTCTCTGTGCTAGGTATCTAATAGTTCAATATGTTATCCTTTAAGCCTTGGAAGCCCAGGGGCTGTTTTATCTAAGAAGTTTTTTTGCTTATACTTTCCACATTTTTCTTAAATTAGACCAGGCACTTTCATTATATAACAGTGGCCTTTCAAAGGCTACAGCCTTTGTATCCACTAAAAAGAGACAATCATCAAGTGTGTTTTGCAGATTTTAACATTTTGTATTCCAGTATTTCTGTAGTAGCTGACCTCAGTAATTTCTTCACTTGGTGAAGTGAAGCTGGCAACCATTATTTTCCTGAAGCTTTAAAAATATGCTGCTTTGGAGCAAGAGTTTGAGCTATATTTGAACAAAAGTAAAAAAAAAAAAAAGCCATAAACTGTTTTCCAATTCTTCATCTATCACATCAAAGTATCATTGTGCTTCTAACCACAATTGAAGAATACATGTAGTGGTTTGTAATTCAAAGGCTAATATAGAGTAAATTGTGGTGTTAGATACAAACAAATTGGTAATAGCTTTCTGCATTAATAGGTTTCTCAAAATCCAGTGCAATCGAGGCAACCAAATCATTCAGTTCTCATTAACTGAGCAGGACAATAACATAACAATGTCACAAATCATAACTGGCTAAGTACTTAAAAACAGTATTAAAGATACTTCCAAACAGCCTACTTTTTGGCTGTACTTAGAATCAGATGCTTAGTGAGATAGCCCATGAAATTAGTTAAGTACACTGAAGGGCCCTACATTTGCATTTATTTGCTACCCATGATTAAGCATATTTGAATAAGGTGCTGGAAAAACAAGCATTATGGAAAAAGGAACTGAGCATGCTACATCTGCTTCCATAATTTTCCAGGCTCCTCCTGTCACAGAAAGAAAACCAGAAGAGATTTTTATTAATAAAACAGAAGCAACTAAAGTTATTCAGCAGTAAGGCAATTGTATCAAATTTTAAAGGTAAAAATAAGCAGAGTGCGCAATGTAGTTGCATAATTGTTAACTATAGTTACACCCACCTCAAAGATTCCAATGGACTATTCAGGATTACTTCTGAAAATAGTCTTAGCTTTATATAATCTTGCTAGACAGTAAATGTATCCTCTAATCTGCGTCTTTTGAATTTGACATTGAATGTATGCTTCTAATTCAGTAAACTGAGAAGAGAGGGCTTTTTCTTTCCGAGGTAAGGAGGCAACTATAGTCCCGCCAATTTTTTAGAACTTTTTAATATGCTCCTCGACAGAGGAAAATCTATTGGAAGTCTGCTGGAATAAGTCACATTACAGAATAAGCAACCAGAGATAGGTAGTCTGAAATCACTGGAACGATGAAAGTCTTCATAGTACCGGTTCATTTGTTAAATGAGCTTCCACTTAAAGACACTACCTTCGTATGTCAAATATTGTGGCGGGGGGTAGAGAATCCTGCTAGGTTACTCAATTTTAATTTAAAAATTAGAATTTGGTCGAACTCTGAGTTTTCACATTCCTTCTTCCTTCTGTCACTTTGCTTGCATGTACAGAAATGACTGTTTTGAAAATACTTGAGTAGCATTTTCTATGTAGAATTCTAGTGGATCACTGGCACCTGGACTGGAGTTGGAGTGCAGATCTTTAAAAGAGAAACCTGTAAGAACCCTACAGCCTGGATATGGTTTTTGTAAGTGAACCTTGGGTGGTGATATGAAATTCACAAACCTGAAACACTAGTAGTTAGCAAACGCAAACTGAAAATGATGCAAAAACACATCTTTTGCAATTTAATAGGAAAGGAGGTAAGGAAACATTTCTATAATTAAAAAAAAATCACTTATCAAATTAGAGGAAAAGTAATACATTTTCTCAGGACAGATCATTTTCTAAAAAGTAACATGAAATGTTTAATGCATAGATTATTAACAGCTGGTGCTGAAAGCATCTAAATTAAGGTTGTTAGGGTTTTGGTGGGTTCTTCCCCTCCCCCCACAAATTTGCA
This sequence comes from Struthio camelus, assembly GCF_040807025.1. Classification (NCBI taxonomy): domain Eukaryota; kingdom Metazoa; phylum Chordata; class Aves; order Struthioniformes; family Struthionidae; genus Struthio; species Struthio camelus. The sequence goes on along the minus strand of NC_090981.1, from coordinate 55,674,268 downwards.
GGTTTGTTTGGTGCACAAGAACTCACAAATTCCCACTGAAGTTTTCCTATCAGTTAGGAGATACTACTCCCTTCCTGACCAGCCCCCCTCAGCATGGTTTTGGTGCCCTATATTAAAGATCAAATCACATTGTGCCTCCACTAAAAAAAGCTGCTACCTTTTCTCTACCTATCCACCAGCTTTCAGGAAGGCTTTAACAACTTCACATTGTTCTGCTGTCCACCCCTGAATTTGTTGCAGTGGTCGGTCTGTCTAGAAGAAACAGGACTCCTACTCCTTGCTTTCCCTCTCCACTCCAAATAAAGATGCAGAAAATAAGGTCACGGTGAAGTATCAGCTGCGGTCCACATTTAATCATTTCCCTCTAATTAGACCAAAACCAATGTAACTTTTCATCTGACAGGATGTTTTCAAAAGCAGTTAAAATTGCATATTGAGCATGTTAATATGAAGTGTGTTAACAAAGTTAGTTGTCCAAACACCACGATATTAATCTTCCCTAAATACTTTCCAGCAGTGAGAAGTTAGAGCAACTGACATGTAATTAGCAAATCAAAAAAGAACAGAACTCAGAGGAAATCAGGTTTCTCTACTACGGAGACAGTAACTTCTCTCAGTTTATACAATGAAGATGGCAATGCTTGCTCTGTATGGATTCTCTAAGAGTCAACTAATGGATTGCAAGTTGCCTTCAAATGCTTTCAGTGCATATAGTACCTTTTACCTGTAAGTATTATTAGCTGACCAGATCACTAAGTTTTTTAACCAACTGTCTTTCGATGCTGTCCCAATAACCAGCTCAGAGAAAATTCAGATTGCTGTTGATTCTAGTAAGCAATTTGTTTGTATGGACTTATGAGAATGACTAATATCTAACTGGCAGCTGGTAACTGCAAGTATTAGGAATTCAACAGTCTCTTTAAAAACAGCTTCCCATGTTAATTGATGCATAGAATTTACTGATGCAATGCTTTTTAAAAGCATGATAAGTCATTTGGGGTCATTTTTCTTTTCAGGTACTACAAAAGAAACCTCATTTTTACAGGTCTCTAGTCTCCTTTCTGAACTAGAGACTTCTGAAAACCTCTCCCGCACGAGAGCTTTCAGAGCACTTAATCTCACTTTCCAGAATACTTCAGATTTACTAATGATGATAGTTAGATGTGTTCAGGTAAGTTAACAAATTTAAAGCTTATTTTCAAAGGTTGAGAGACATACATCAAAACCACTTGAAACAAGCATACATAACACATGCAGAAGAGGCAATGAAGGATTTAATCTTTTATAGCTCTACTAAACACTCTGAAAGAGTGTTTGCTTCTGCTCTCTATCGCTCTCCCCCATCTGTTCCATTTTTCGGTCATCAGGTCTGTTCCTTCACCTCTCCTGTCGCTACTTATACAGAGAAAGAATTCATGAATTCTGAACTTGCAGCCTTGATTTTACAGCCCTTCATAGTGTTTGTATAGTACAACTCACCTAGTATGTCAAAAAAGCCACAGAAGTATTTAGGATACAGCTGCTCAGGGCCTCTGCTGCTCTGAGTCTCTATTTCCTATTAGAGGTGTCAGATAGCCAGCTTCTATACTGAGATATTCTGCTTCTCAGAGTACCCTACAGGAGCCAATGATTTCTATTCAGCCTTCTCTGAAATGTGGAGTAAAAATTCTGTCTCATTAGAAGCCCATGGTCACATATGCAGCATTATTTTTGCTGTAAGTGACTTACTGTGTTTTCTATCTTAACACAGACAAGCACAGACTGGTAGCTGAATTCAGGTCTGCTTTCTTGTTTTAAAATCATCAGGCACATCTGCTTAAGCTCACAACGATCATTATTTATCCTATAGTAAAATCTAGCACAGCGCTCCCAAGCGGGCACATGAGTTATCTTCTGAAAACTTGCACATTCTGTTCTGCCCACAACCTGTAAGGCTTCCCAAATCTAAATCGTTAGCATTGCCCTGTAAACTTAATTTCTATATTCAAGATAGCCAGTGCCTGGATGCCTAAAGATCCACGATGGACCACAACAGCAACGTGCTTCGCTGCTGGCACAGGCTCCCTTACGCAGCAACACTGCGGACGAGCTCTGGAGTCACTTCAGCTTGAGCCACTGCCCCATAACACCATCCCCACCACCAACCTCCACCTTCTTGGCTAGCATATAACAACGTACTACTTCAGATGAGCCAAACTCTTCCTACATGCTTTCACTACTAGTTTACTTTCTGCTGCTACCCCAGCCACAATCTTTCACATAGGCCTCAATTCCCATTTTATTCTCTATATCATCACTCCGTATGACTTTAAGCTCCCACACCAGATGCATGACTGCTTCAATTCATGATCATCATCATACACTTACCATCACTCTGGGCAACAGCAGCAGGGACTCATTGTACATCTAATGGCAATGTCTGGCCTCATTTGTTTTGGATAGCTGGGGTCCCCTAATAGCCTGGGGACCAGCTTCTAAAGTCACAAGAGAAGAGAGGACACAGGGAACAGAGTGCAGCTAACCTCAGGAATTAAAACATTACATTCCAAACCCGTTCCCAAAAAACGCAACACAGAGGGAGAAGGACGCTCTGCAAAATTCACACTAAGAAGCGATCTCAGTTGGTAATAGAGAGGGTGAGAGATTGATTCACTACCAGAGCCTTTTCCAACAACTTCACACAGGACTACTCCCCATGCTAAGTTTTTTAGGCCCGTTTTTTCCAAAAATAAAGGCAACCAAAGCAAGATATTCATGTCTAACAAGTATGCTACCTAGGGAACAGGAGGAGCAATAGTATTACAAAGTTATGTGAAAAAACATACACACATGCTATTTTCAAAGTACTTGGAAGGACAAGGGAAATACATTTCCCCAGAATACCACTGCCTTTCCTTGAAGATTGACAACTTGACAACTTTGCTTTCTGGACAAAAGAGAAGTGCAAAATTGTGAACACAGGTCACTAAGTTAAGGATTTGCAGTGTCTTCTGGATTCCATTCCAAATTTATTACACAGCACATTTCCAGAGAAAACCTCCTTACACTTTCTTTTGTGATAGCAAAAGGAGAAGTCAGAAGAACGTAAAGAAAGATGCTTCAGTTATTAGTAAAATAGCTAGTGTAGTAAATAATATCATTTAAAAAATGATGATATACAGGCAAGTGCTTTGATGCTGTGCTACACAGATTAGCTTCTTTAGAAGAAGCGTCTGAATCTTTACCCAACATATTTGCTGAGACTGTCATTAGCTCACAGAGTTCAAGGAAAAAATCTGAGACAAGAGTCACAGCAGAGTGTAAATATGGAAATTTTTACAGGTCAACTAAAAAAAACTTAAGAAATAGGAATTCTCCTTACTGTCTTAATTCTCACATTTCTTGCCTTATTTTGAGCATCTTATTTTGGGAAATATTTACAGTTTGTTTTAGCACAAAACTTAGTATTCCCTCCTACACAGCAAGACTCTAAATTAATATTGCAAAACACATACTTAGGCAAGTTAGCCTTTGTCTTCCTGTAGACATCGTTAATTTTATTGCTGTAACTTCTCATGTGGAGGCATTCTGAGGGGAAAGCTGGATCAGAAAAAAAGGCAGCTGATCTAGAATAACACCACCTAAGAGGAAGAATTATCTTATTATGCCTCTAAGTTGCTCCATGAGGACAAACTCTAAAATGTTTCTATAATTACCACAGTTAGGTAATGTCCACTCATGGTTACATTTTCATTATCGGTTACCATAGGTTACCAAATCTTCAAGATGTTCATTCTTGTCAGAAGGGTCAAATCACAGCTACCTCTACACTCAATCAAGAGCATTTGTAGGGATGTTTAATGCTCACTGACTGATTTGCTCTCCCAGTCTTACCTGTACCCAAGCAGTTAAGGAAAAGGTGAACAAACAGCCTATTTCATTTTTGCTTGTACACTGAAGACGGTCTGATCCTCTATACACTTCCTCACAGGAAACTTAAGTATAGACAGAACAGCAGTCTTACAGATGAGCTATATGAGAAGGTGCTTTTCCAAAGCCACTGTACGAATGAATATATGGGGCCAGCTCAAAAACACTAACCAACATGTAAGTGAGAGTAAGAACATAGGCTGGTAAGTACTAAGGTTGATGTCACACGAAATTCGAACACTTAAAGAGCTTTAGAAACCATGCAAGAGTGTTTCAATAGGAATTTCTTAAGAGCTGAAGTACTCAGGAAGAAGCAAGTAAAAAGCAAGAGCTATCTTATTTTAAATACCATATTTATCCTAGTCCCTTAGGATGCAAGGCTATGCAACCATATCATCTCTCCCTCCCAAAATTAAACCCATTTGCAAGTTTCATCTAAATTTAGCAAATAAATAGAGATCTAAAATATTTTCCTGCTGTATGAGTATCAAAGGCTACACAGCCCCAAAGCAATGCTTTTGTTCAGGGTAAGACAGTAGTATGAGCTCATGATCTGTTCTGCACGGACTGCTGGTGGCGAAAATAACCACAGCAGGTACAGGCTCCTACCAGGCTGGTAGCAGACGACAGAGAACACTCCATGGAGGCAAGGGAAGGAGACGGAGGTGGGGCATGTGAGGGACAGCACCGGGGCACTGAATCTGGGAGAGACGAAGACAAGACGCAGCGGTTACTGGAGGTACGTAACAAGTCCAGAGACCTGCTTTCCTTCATATGCCATAATTAATGGAGCAACTACCTGTTTTGTAATGGAATGTTTCTTAAAGACCAAAGAAAAAAAGTAATGAAAGCTCTAGCACGACAGAAGGATGTGGATGAAAGATTCAGCTGTTTAGCTGGAAGAAGTGTTAGAAAAAAAATGGAAGAATCAAGTGAGAAAGCAAGGTAAGGAGATGGAGCAAAGGCAGAAGAAATGAGAATGAGACCCTATTAAGTACTAGAGATCATTACAAGACATAGTGCTTTTCTCAAATTTTGAGAGATTTCAGCAAAGTAAAACCAAAACACACTTGCTACACGAATCCCACATATTGCACTACCCCTCAAGTAATTTACAAACAGACAGTAAGAGGGAGGTTAAGCTGTACCGCTTACACCAGCCTACCGTACCAAGAAGGGGTGCTCACTAGTTCCTAAAAGCAGGCTTCGAAGGGCGGGGATGCGCCCGAGTGCCCGTCGGCGGCGGGTGCCGCAGGCTCACGGGGCCAACGGCTCCGCACCTGCCGCGCGCCCCCCGCCTCGGGGCCAACGGCTCCGCACCTGCCGCGCGCCCCCCGCCTCGGGGCCAACGGCTCCGCACCTGCCGCGCGCCCCCCGCCTCGGGGCCAACGGCGGCCCGAGGACCCCCACTCCCCGCACCCCAAACGGCCGAGGCGAAACGCCGCTTCGCAGCGGGGTCGCCAGGCCGGAGGCGAGCCCAGGGAGAGCCGCTGCGCCGGCGGGTGACGGCTCGCTCACGGCCGGGCGGGCCGCACCGCCTCGCCTGAGGGCACGGAGCTCCGCTGCGACCGGCTCCCCGCCGCCGCCGCCCGGCGAGCAGCCTTCGGAGCCTGGCACTGATAAATCAGCTCAAACTTCACGGCGCCAGGACGCGTCCCCGCAGCTCAGCTCCTGAGCCAAGGGCTTTCAGCCCGCCCCGCTCCCCCTCGGCACCCGGGACACCGCGCCCTGCGCCGCCGCTCACCAGCTGCTTGAGGTCCTCCTCGGAGAGCCCGGCGTAGCGGTACCGCTGCTGCTCGAACTCGTACCGCGTCGTCTTGGCCACCACCGCCACCCGCGCCGGCCGGAACCCGCCGCCCGCCGCCGCCGCCGCGCCGAGCCCGCCGTAGCCCCGTCGCCTTGACGCGCACGGCCCGGCCCCCGCCGCCCGCCCGCCGTCCTCCTGCCGCCCTGCCGCCGCGCACCGGCCGGCGGGGCTCAGCCCGCGGGAGGTGGAGAGGCGCCGCCGGACGCCGCCGAGCAGCAGCAGCCCCGGGAGGACGGAGGAAGCCCCCACCGCCCGCTGGCATAGCAGCAGGGAACGGCGGGCGGCCGCCAGGCTGGCGAGGCAGAAGTAGCCGTAGGGGAAGCCCCGAGAGGAGGACATAGCCCGGACTCGCTCTCCCCCAGGCCAGGAGCCTGCGGCCGCCGCGGGGGAGGGGAGCAGCGCTGCCCGGCGGCGGCCGCCCCGCACTGAAGCTGCTCCCGCACGGGGAGCGCTAAGCCCACATGGCACGCCCGCGCCACTGCGCGCCGACCCCTTCCCCGCGCGCAGGCGCCGCCCTCGACCAATGCGGAAGAGCGCCGAGACACACCCACCCCCCCCCCCGGGCGGAGCCGCGCGCGGCGCGCGTGCACGCCCCGCGGCCACCCGGGCGGGGGAGAGGCGCTGCCGGGGAGGGGGACGAAGCGGGGCGTGCGCATGCGCCCTTCCCGGCCAACCGATCAGCCCCGGGGAAGGGCAAAGGGAGGAAAGAGCGCGCGGCGAGTACCGGCCCTCCCACCGTCGCCGCTGGAACAGAGACTGCGCATGCGCCCGCCTCCTTTGCCTGCCCGCTCCCCCTTCCCAACGCTCTCTGCCACTTCGGGATGCGGGCGGGGCGGCGCGCGAGGCGCCGCGCTCCCGGCCCAACGGCCGCTGCGAGCGGCTGGGCGCCCTCGCTCGGCCCGCGGCGGCCTCCCTCTCCTGTGCGGCCCTCGGGCCACCGCAGGATCATCTCTTCTGCCCCCTCACCTCCTGTCATGGAGCCCCTTCCTTTTTTATCAGTTTGTAAAATAAAGGCGGTTACATCCTGTGTTCTCTAAAACAGGACTTGGTACTGCACAGGCTCTTGAAATCCTGAGGCGAGCCCCAGTGAGACTCCTCACTTCAAAGCTGTCTTGCTCGCGGTGTAACATACCTGATTTGGAAAGTTAGGAAAAGAAGAGGTCTTGGGTTTAAAAAAGGACTAAGTATCCAGTGAGGATCTGATCAGAAACCCGTTGCTTGAGAAGTCCACCTCGTCTACCTAACTGTTCCGATCTACGTTACATTTATCGCAATGTCTGAGGAAGCAGAGGCAGCATGGTGAAAGCAACAGGCTTGGAAAAAACACCCTTGAAGCAGCACTGTGAATACATACATAGGAGCGGGACTAGGGTGCGTTTTGCAAGCCCAGGGAAAAAGCTGGAGTTATAAATCATGAGCTGCTTTTGGTCTTTAAGCAAGCTACTTGGAAATACTGGTGGGTTTTAAATATCATTAATAACTGTCTTTTCAGGTATTATCCTTAATAGTACTTCTGCACTGAATGCTTCCTTTACTCATATTTTTCTAATTTCTCTTGTGCCTGTTCTTTCCCTGGAGGAAGTTATCATGTGAGCCGCTGTAGAGAGATAGTGAAGAATCTGCTTTTCACCTGTCAATGCAGCAGTCTTCTACAATACTTTTTTAAATATGACAGTCAGGAGATCAGACTAGCTAAAGCCATTCAGCCATATCGTACTACAGCGGTATAACAATACAAAACAAAAGCTCCACCCAGTGTTTACCGATAGGTAGGAGGTTTTCTATCTGCCGATTAGCCTAGCCTTCATGGAAACTACCATAAACCAGACCAGATAGTAATTAAACATAACTAATTCTCTTGCTAACCAAAACATGTCTCATGCTGTATAACCATTAACTTTTGCATTGTACAAAGCAATAGATAATACCAGATGACAGAGACCAAAAGGATAGCAGAGGTTTTGAAAGGTAAGACATTTTATGGCTCTATTCTGAATGGTATTTGACAATTGAATTACTCCTCTATGATTCTGTGCTTCACAAGTTACCTATTTATATTGAACGGTTTTGATCTTTGTTTGCAAAACAAATCAGCTTCAACCACTATTGCAGGTTTGAATATGAAGCAGTATTTTACTCTGAGGCCATGCCATTATCATCTTACAGTCTTTTGAATTAATGCACATATGCTAGCATTAGTAAGAATAAAATATGAAGAAATACATCTTAAAATGTAAATTCAAAACAGCATATGATGATAGCATTATCTTTATTTTCTGGAAGCAGAGCTGAGGAACAGAGCATCAAGTGATTCATTCAAGATCCCAAAAGGAAGTCTCTAACATGTTAGTTGAAGAGTAGCACGCAGATCTTTTGCTACCTCATTCTCTATTTGGAAAAAGATTCACACTTTCTGTAACACATAGAGCAGATGTTTTGGAATCTTACTTATACATTCATCTTACTTTGTAGATGAGCTACTGAATACTACTTAAAAAAATTTCAATACAAACTTCCCAGCCTCTCCCTTACTATACTTTTTTACTTCGATTCATGTGAATAAGACCCAAGTATCTGTCAAATGATACACTTAGTCATTTCAAAATATGTTCACAGATTGTGACAATATATGATGACACATACACATTCCACATCTTAAATCACTTAGGAGCAATACACCCAGTGCCTTAAAGGACAGATTTGATCATATGGGATTAAATAAATAAGCGTAAACCTAGTATTCTTAGGATATGAATACAAAGCAGGGGTGAATTCACACAGTAATAACTGTTTAATGCACTGGCTGCCTGCAACCAAATTTGTCAAGGGGACAGAGAACTCAAAACTTGTTAAATTCCTTATGAAAAAAGACACCTCACTAGCACCTGCAGCAAGGAAAATGCTTCAGCATAACACCCAATTTAGACACCAAGGAATTAATAGGTGAGGTAAAGGTCAAGACATAAATCCATAGAAAACCAAGCAGCCTTAGTTCTGCCTTCATCAAATGACCTAATGGACTTTAAAAAACCCTGTATAGTAAACTTAAAATGATCTTTTTTATTTTACAAAACAATACAACTGGAATCATTTCTATGTAGAAACTAAATTATTCCTAAGTCATTACACTAGCTGCAAAACTCCGGCAGTGGAAGACTGTACCAGCAGTTTTACATAAACATTCTTCAACCGTAGCCTTTTTCATCCAAAAGAATTTGCATATTGGTTCTACTGCAATTACAGTCTAGGACAACTGTTCATTTCTACAGGAGTTACACTGTCCTATTGAAGTCTATGAGTAATGACTTCTTCTTGTTATTTAATTAATAATCATTTATACAATTAACTTATCCAATCATTTGTGATCTCTAGGTTTTCTTAATACGTGCCTAACTCCTACTGATACCTGAAAATGATAGTGTTATCTTTATATTGATAACGCTATCGGTGTTAGTTGCATTCTCAGAGGAAGGGGTAAACAGACCATCTAGGTAACGTTTTTCGCAACTGAGTCCTCAGATTGTGAACCCAACTGACCACAGTTGGTAATTCTGCTTATTCAGAGGAAAACTCCAGACTAACTCCTAGAGATCACATCCCTCATTCAACGCATAATCCAGGTAGATTAATAAATCAGCTGTTACATTCTGATTAAATTTCTGGGGCCAGATTCTATCCGTGTGTGCTTGCGTTTTGCTTGCAATATAGGTACTCTCAGCAGCGATTATGTAGTTGGTCCATATAATTTGCTTTACAAACTCCCCAGAAGAGCGGGATGTTTCAGAACAAGAATAAGAAAAGCAGTTATTGCCTTATGAATGCAAATTATTGACATTTTTTTCCATAAAACTTAAAGAGAAAGGCCAAGCTTTCTTGTCCACACTTTCACTAGAATATGTCTTAATTAACAAAAATGTACTGGTCTGCTTTTCTTCCCAGTCTTTTTTTATGCAAAGTAATAAGTAAGTGGACTAACAGAACAGACTTCAGCATTTCAGAAGCAATTGGAAGATGCTAAAACAGCTACAGACACACTGTTTTCTAAAAATGAATTTAATGCTTGTGAAAGATGACTCTGGAATCTGAACTCCACTTTTTAGACAGACTATTGCTATAGAATAGGCTATGTGTGTTTATTCCAAATTTTCCTGCCAGGTCGCCCCAGGGTGAGGTCCTCTAAAAACCACCTCTTACAGAAAAGAGGATGCTATTTCCATCCCAGTCTTTTTTTTACAGTCTGTCAGTAGCACTGGAAGTAATAGCAAATGCACTAATGCCTTTCCCTGTGTTTATTCACTCACTGGAGACATTACTGAACTCTAACTGTGATTCAGAGGTCATTAAAGATCACGACATTAAAAAAATGACAAGATTTAGGAAGAGATACAAAGATTTTTGAAATTAACACTTCCAGACTATAGAATAAATAGTTTAGGTTATCCCATCCAAATAATTGTTGTCAGAAACTCATAATCTTAATGTCAGATATCTGTATATGGATCCTTATATTAGGAATTGTTAATTTTCACTTCTTTTGAAAATTATTCCTCTGTTAATACCTATGACTTTCCAATCCTACGTGCTCACATATACAAGTTAATCACTGGGATTTGACAGAAATTTTGATGCAGAAGGTATGTTCTGTAAATAAGAAAAAAATACTGAAAAAAAGTAGAACAAGGTACTCCAAGAACAGCAAAACTAATGATGTCTAGTTTCATATGGATTTGAGCCACACGTCCGTACTGCACTCCCCAGTCCACAATAATTCCAGCTATCCATCCTGCCATGGTTTTCCTCTGTCCTCCCTCCCAGCAAATGTTGCAGCTGGTCCAGAACTAGGAACATGCCTCTCAGCCACACAAGCCTCGAAGTAGTGAGCTTACCCTGAAGCTCCTTCCTCAAAGGACACCTTAATCTGAGTTGTGTCTCTCAACAATTGCAAATTTTCATAAAACTTGTAAGAGATTATTTTTGCACTGTCTCCTGTCAAATATTTGTCTCTCATCAAACTTGTCTGAAACTGAATGGTGGGCTCAACGTGGTTTGGACAGATAGAGGGACAGAGTAAGCAATTGTTTATCTTGTTTCCTTAAGAATACAGGCTAGAAATACTGGCACATGGGAGGATCTGTTGGTAGGAAACTATAACGGGGACACAAAATAAAACATCTAGTTAGACTGAAAGACATAAGAAAATGGTTTATTTGGGGGGCACAGTAATGTTTTATTGCTCTGGCAACTTTACATTAGCAAAACCAACTTAATATATTACATGTTAGCATACCTTCAGTATTGAAAAACAATGATTTTAGTGCAATGAGACTAAATAGAATAAATACTGTATTAGGATCTCAGGAGTAAAAATTCATACCATAAATATGTCTGCACATCTATGTAATTATATGATTTCTATTACCACAGTATCCAAACTCTCCAAAATAATTAAAATAGTTGAGCGTCTCTTTTTGTCCTCAGTTCTTGAAGGAGATAGAGCTTCATTTTTAAGTGAGTGTGCATACATACATATTTTCTTGCATGTATATGTAATGATCTTGGGAAAAGGCAACTCAAAAGAGAGTTTTTATTTTCTGATGATTATAAGCCTTGCTATATATGTTTTGATAGCAAATTCCAAAATTTAGGTCCTGTGTCTGCCAAAGCTCTGTCTCTCCTGCTCATTAACTCCTTCATTTGCCAAGGATTTTACAGCTGTAGTAGAATTTAGCTGTTGTGGGATATCACAACAACCTCTTAGGCACTTGGACCCTATTTCATGGAGGGCTTTGATTATCAGGGCAGACTTTGAAATCAAACTCTGCATTCAGGGCATAACCAGCTGAGCTCCAGGGCAAAGTTCTCATCATGACCTGTTGCTAAATACGCAGGGGTGCTGTGTTTTACAGCTGTTGGAAGTTTTTATAACATGGAGCTTTGTTCCTAAGTATGAGTTGCAGCAATGAAATATGGAGGTCAGCGATACAAACATAGCTATGGTCAGGAGTGAGACTGATAGGAAAGAACAGAATGTACAGCTAGTCATGGGAAGTACATTTTTGTTATCATGGCTAGTTGAATATCGATAGACTGGAGAGTCACATAATCCCAATGCTGTATACCAGCTTAACTATTTGAGACAGATGTTCTCTTGTAAAACAGTTCGCTTTCCCTGCGGGCAAAACCCCAGTCCCACTTAGGCTCGGTGTCATCCAGATGCTAAATCAATGTCAGACAAGCGCTAATTTTGGCAGGCTATTTAAGATTCAGCGTAATCCAGATGCTAATTTTGGCAGGGCACTGAGAATTCAGGGAAAAGCTGGACTTCTTCCAACTTCATATATATGTTCAGATGGGAGGACTAAGTTTTAGTTTTAAAGTATGACTTTTAAAGTTCAGAAATCATTGCAACTACCTTAATTAAGAGACCTTCAGACATGCTAGAACATTTTTTCATCTTTGAGGATAACAAGAAAACAGTATTTAGTAACCAACAATATAAAAAGTAACACAGGGTTGCAGGAGAATGAAAACAGACATTTCCTAAAAACGAAGAGCATTACATGGTGTCTTTGTATTGTGCATAGGGTTATGGAAGACCTGGTACGTTGTTAGCTCACAGGTGGCATTAGAGAGAATTGATTTTTCTAATTCTTCATAGGAATGATTAGATAGCAAAGAAGGTGTTCATGAGTGCAAACGGATACACTTTTAGATTTTAAGGCTCAGATGCCCCCTAGAACTTCTGGCTTATAGTTATTAATATGTTTAATTCTCCTGATGCTTGAGGGTGTAAAAGCAGATCTTGGGTCTTTGCCCTTTAACAAAATTTGATTCCCAGTCTACAACTCCGCATGTTTTCAAAATAAAAAACTTGTATGATTATGAAGGCTGGTTACTATAGAACTTGCTCAAGCTAAACTGCCATTGACAGTTCTTGTGTGTACTATGAACAGGATGCTGAATGCTGCCACACAACTTTAAATGTTTTCAGTGAAACCCAATTTAAAGTCTTCTTTTAAATCACAGACCAAAAAAACAAGTGTATCTTCAGGTATACTATCACTCATGGTTATGTGATTTTATTCATCAATATGATGAATGAACATTGATTCAGTATTAAATTCCTTACTTTAATAACGCCTATAAATATATTTAACTCTATAACCTGAAGCCTTTGTAACACTTCTTGAATACTGGAAGCCATCCTGTCACTCTCATTTCAGTGCAAAGCACGCTGCCTGGAATCCTCAAAGTGCATCTCAGATTCTTTTTCCAATGTATTAAACTTAAGCTGTCCCTAAAATTAACCTTTGCTTGAAAATCAAGGTAAAATGCATCTGATTTCCTCCCTCCAGGGACTGATGAGCCAGCTCAGAGATTTCAGGAAGATGAGCTCCCAGCTGCACTGTTGTAACCTCTGGTAGCTGTCATGAGCAGACTACGGGCTGCCTGCGGTTCCATCTAGAATGATCTGAAACAGAATTAAAAAAAACTCTGCTTATTTGAGTGTATTCACATTTTGAAACAAATTGGCATTTCATAATACCAAAGTAGTAGGTTAAAGTTTGGATATGATCAATTCCTGGTTTAGATAAATATCTAACTAGATAACGCAGGATTATTCACAAACAAACATCTGAGCATGTGAATAGTGAATGAGGTTGTGCCTTTCCATGTCAATAAAGACAGACACATAAGCACTTCAGGATTCAGATGTCTAGATAGGACAATGTGTCTGGAATACAAAACAAGAGAGGAACATTGTCTAAGAATTTGGCATGTTTTTATCACATCCTATCATATTTATTTAGGTGCTCAGTAAATTGTGAGAATTCTAATATATCTTTAAAGAAGTCATTTGCCATGATAAAGTACCAATGGGTGTTTGTGGTGGGTAATCTATATCTATGAATAATCTGCAGAAAGTAGGTGTAGATGACTAATGTCAGACACATCATATCACTGTCTTTCAGTATCTGCTTAAAAATTGCTGCTACCATCTGGCCACATCTAAACACTAAAAGTAAAAGTTTAAAAACCTCTTATAGGTGAACTGAAATTCATTTCATTTGCCAAAACATTGAATCTGATTTTTTTTCTTCTCTTTTCAGCAATGTCAGCTCTTTAAGCCAATCAGAGTGTTGTTTTTTCGGCTCTGTTTTAGATGTTGCTGATAACCACTGCAAAGAAAACAGAACCCTGAACTCCATGTTTGGCAAAACAAATTATTTCCTGCTCTGCTTTTTTAATCACTATCAAGTCTGTGTGTATTAGATTTATGATTTGGAATCTTAACTTCAAAACTGGGTAGGAATTTAAATAAGAATAATTGACAAGGAATGTCAAAAGAAGATATCAGTTTTTCAGGAGTTTCTATGGCATTTCTGAACAGTAGTTCCTTATAAGAACTTTAAAACTATTTTACTTAAAAGCAAAACAAGCTCCTCCTCAGATTTTTTTTTTTTTTTTAATCTTAGTAAACATCAGGATATGACAAAGAGTCCTAATGAGGCCAACATGGGAGTTACATAGTGGACCAGTAAACTTCCCATTGTTCTCTGTAAGAAAACAAATATTGCACTTCTATGACATGATGCTGTCTGGCTCTCAACACCAGTAGAGTCTCAAAAATCCACGCAATTCTTGATGGATCTACCCGGGACACACTATGTCTCCACCCACTGTGGTTTTCTTTTAGGTTTATGGATATGTATGGGTAGGTTGCTTGGGATTGCCTAGTCCTAGACACTAGCATCTTAGAATTCAGCCTAATAACTCCTAAAAGGAAACTCCAAGCCAGGAAAGAGAGAACATCAAAATCATGATCCTTCAATCAGAATTAAGTTAGGAAAAGATTTAAGAGAGAGTTAATGGTGAGGTGTAATGTAAGACATAGTGTATAACACATTTGTTTGCCTAGTCACAACTGTCATCCTTGTCCCTCTCATACACCTTTCCTAGCCTCTCTCTTCTCCCTCAAGGATACAAATCCTCATAAATGAATTTCTGCAAGATCAGAGAAAAGGGAAAATGATGGAAACCATAGGAATCATCCTATGCATAGCCCCATGTTATGCTACTACTACTGACATTTCATGCTGCCTTCTGAAAAAGAGGCCTTATGGGTCTCACAGAATGACAGTTGTTTATAAATACAAAGGGGGTTACAACACTTAAAGGACCTTCTGCTATTTCTGATGACCATCATGGAAATAGCATCTGTTTCTGAATGTAAATAAAATGCATCGTTTTGGAGAAAGAACAGAATCTCCTTAATGGCTAGGAAGAAAACATGAAAAAAATCTCTTAGTCATGTCAGAAGCAAGGGGTAACATTTTCAAAGGCGTTTTAGTAACTTAAGAGCCTAACTAGTGAATTCAGATCCCTACTACCAATGGCAAGCTTAGATGCTGTGGTTCTAAATCACAGATCCATGTTCTGACAGTTTTGTAAGCCTCACTTGTGCGTCCTGCCAGGGAAAAAAGGTAGGCACTCTGCAAGGATTATACAGTGTCTACTTTAGAGAACTGTATATTGAATTCAGGCATATTAGTAGAGCAACTCAGTACTCCCACATGCTGAATTTGTAGCTGCCTATAGTCAACACGTTTAAGAAACAGCTGGCACAGTAGCGTGTCTGCTCAGATACCTGAGCAGGTCTGCCAGCATACAGAGAAATCCTTAATGGATGGTAGAGATTTATTAGTGGAGGAGGAGGAGGAGGAGGAGGAAGTAACAACAATCTGCACATTATCCTCTTGTGGAAAACAGCTAGGACACAGACATATTTGATGGTCTTTATCCACAGGCTGGGGTTCAAGTTGTTATCTACCAGGAAACTGTTCTGCCTACTGGGCTATTCTGTATGCCTGGTTAAGGGAAATTCTCCATTATATTTGTTGAAGCAGATCCACCATACAGCACAGAACGTAAAGTTTACCCAAGGAGAGCAAAAGCAGAAAGGAAGGACCAGCCTACTGTCTGAGGTCAATGGCATTTCCCTTAGCAGGGAGTGTTCTAGCCCCAACCATTCTGCTGCCAGTCTTTCCTCATCTAGATATCACAAAGACAACAGTTACAATATTTAGCAGAGCAATAACTAAGCAATGAGGGAAATGGCAGAAGAGATTTGCCTAACTTTGTTCAATCTAGATGTTTGCTGTCTAGTCTAAATTCATCTTCTCAGCTCACTTTGTAGTCAGTGGGGAAAAAAAAAACTTCCAGAGAGTGATCTATCCCATCCACTCGTGAAACCTATTTAAAGACGGATGAATTCCTCTGTTTCTCTGCACTTGAATTTATAGAGCAACGTGGTGGTGAGAGTATCCAAGCTGTAACTGGTAATGAAGATGAAAATATTAGGTACCTACACTTATTCTTAATGTAGCTTATGTACATTTGTACTTTAGGTACCTTATGAAAATAATATCTTCATTTAAAAATAAAATAATTCAATTAAGAATTTCAAAAATACTGGAACAGATGTCTATCTTGAATCCTGCAGGATGGCAGAAAAACCTCTACTACATTATACAGTATTCAGGTATTAACATCTTGTATTAACATTTTGTGGATGTTAGAGTGAAGAATTTTGTGTAAAAAAATTACAAAAATTTATTCCATATATATGGAATCATGTTAATGTTCATAACCACTTCATTGCTTATTACATCCTTGTTTTCCTCTTCAGCCTCTTGGAGTAAAGATTCTTCTGATCTTTTGTTTTTTTGTCCTTTACACTGTCATGAAAAATTGGCCTAGCATAATCTAGGGAACTATGTTAGCCAAGATTAACAAGAAGGAAACTGTATATTAAGAAAAGGGAGACCTGTTATTATTTCTTTGAGACAAAATGCGTAGAAGGGAATGAAATAAAATGCAGAAATGTGCTCTAGCTGTATTTCTTGTAATGAAACAGTCATTGAGAACTTACTCCTCTTAACATTAAGAGTAGTTTAAAGGAGAGGTAACCTCCTGAACTCAGTGGAACATCAGTAAAAATAAGAAGGCTTATTTATACACATCCTTCAAAGAAAATGAAAGTAGGGAGGATTTTAAACGGCACCTATTAAGACTGAATTTTCTTAAAAATGCAGGATCGGATTTCTTGCATCCAAATGTATGTTTCTATGCTGATATTTAAAACTGACCTCACCCTGTCCAAAACCCATGAGATATATTTCTCTGTGTGTTTTGGAAATGGGAGTTCCATGGACAGGCACACTGTTAGATGTGAATGTCTGCATGTAAAGTGGGACATGGATACCAATAACTGATACTACGCAAAATTAAAATGCCATCGATCTGAGAATAACAGAAGAGATCAAGATAAAGCAGGAAATGCTAAAAAAGTACTTGAAAGGGAATGTTAGAACTGCTGTTAGTAACTGCTTGGACATAAATGAAAGACAGAAGCTAAAACTAATGGGTCAGGAAAAAACAGCATATGACATGCATATCTCAGAATCTGTTTGCTGGCTGCCATCTGAATATCTGTATCAGAAGCCTCGCAAATCAAAATAAATATTTAACTTGTAAATATGTGCTCCTACACTGCTTTGACATTCCCTTTCACCTATTTTTTTTTCTGAAAGAACAAAGAGTTCTTATCATCAATAATTTTGGAAGGAAATCAAGCACCATCCAGAGTTTTCAAGTTACCAGAAACTCTTTGTAAAGTCAATAGAGACTATTTAGGAATTACCGCGGGACCGTTTGACTATCTGGGAGTAATTCTGGGAGTTCTGAGCTAACAATTTTCCCATTTGTTGCACAGAAAAAAGGTATTTGTGAGAAAATGTTGTATAAAAGCATCACGCTTTGTTTAGAGAATGGAATGCTACTGAAATGGAGTTAAACAAAAACTGATCATGGGAACAAGTACTGTAAACTGTAATATTTTTGCCAAAAGGAGAAAAAAGGCTTGCTTGTTTTCTTAAGTAAACAGTCACTCATAGCTGTTACTCATACATGACTTGATTCTTGTTGAACAGTTGTTGAAGAGTTCATAATATAAAGACAGTATGTTACTCAGTTGAAGAGGGAAATTTATGCAACAAGCAACAACTCAAACATGCCTGCCATATTTCTTCTATGAGGAAAGAGAACGTAATTGGCAGCCTCTCTTCCCCTACTAACAGTTTTGTACAAGGGGGTGAATTCACCCTGAATTGTGTCATGCCTTCTGCTAAGTCAGAAGATAGAAGAGCTTTTAACTCTGGCTCTTAGGATGCCTTGCTTCCTGCAAATTTGACCCCAGCCTTGATGTAGGCTTATGGAGTAGCATTAGATTAGGAGCATGTCCCCCTATATCCTGTTTTAGTTGCTTTCTTTACTTTGAGGAGCCTACATTAATGTTATGTTGAAGTAAGCTGCCAGAAGTGGCACATAAATCTTGCCTCACAAATTTCCTAGTGAAGTAGTTGTTACAGCTGATCAGCAATCAAAGTTAACCATTGAAAAATAAATACTGTCCTTTGAGTAGGCACATTATGCATGAAGGCAATAATAACTACCTTAGCACTGATGTGAATGGATTCAGCTTTCACTTATTCAGGTAATAATTGCCATCTCAGCACCTCCGCTCACTTCTACTGAACTGCGCTGAAGAAGCCTTTAGGTAAAGCTTGGCAATATTAAAATTTCTTAATCCTCATTCAGTCTTTGGTCAAGGGTATTCCAGTGCTATAGAGATGAGCAGATACTTGATCTACAGAACTTCACACTGTTTACAATAGTCAACCAAAATGCTAAAAGGAATTATCTTCATCTACGTTGAAGAGAGTATCTATGACAGAATCTTTGATGAAAGTTATAGTCAGCATAGAAAAAAAGAAGTGCAATTTTCACTGCTTAAAAGAAAAAAACATTAAAGGACCGCAGCATTTCCTGGAAAATTTCTGCTTACCAGATCCACTGCTGCTTGCTTGAGTTATTTCATCATCATCATCATCATCATCACTATCATAGTTTAACGGATGAAAAGCTATTTCTGACTCTGTGTCTATTTGATTAGCATCTGATTCTTGCTCAGTAAAGCTTCGCAGTGCAACAAGGCGGTGATGTATTGCTGCATACAGGCATCCAGCATCTTTTGAGCTTGCCTGCATTAAAAAAAAAATGCATACAGTCAAAACTAACCAAAACAAAACTCTAACTACTTTGCAGGTGGTCACAGAAAAGCTGACTCAAAAGTTTTCAAAAGTAATGAAAGAGCTATGAATATGTTGTCCTTTTTAATCAAAACAATACATGTAAGATTCTCATTTAATAGTTTCAGAAAATAAATTTGAATTCAAAAAATATCAAGTTTCTTTAAGTGGTCTGAGTTTTACAGTATATTAACATGTAGCTGTTGATTGTTTTCCTTATAGATATAAGAAGCACAAGCTTCAAAACAATTGTCTCCTGGAGAATGGTTCAGTTTGTACTGAGTAATTGATATTTCAGATAATTCCTGAATGTGGTTCTAGAAGTAATAAAGCATTGAAATGTTAATCTATGTATTTGCATTTCTGCTTAGAGAGTAAATAAGAGTCAACCTAACTACAAAAATTTTATTCTTGGTTATAAACTTTAAAGATGCCATGAACTCTGTTGCTAAAGCTGATTGGAAGTTGGGCATCATCAAGAAGCATACCAAGAACACAACAGGG